>NW_019175055.1:69513-396592 GCF_002260705.1 Seriola dumerili | reverse complement strand
AGCTCTGTGGCTTGCAGACGAAGCCTGTTTCCTCACACAACTGTGTCAAACAACGCAATGTTAAATATCAAAACACAAGTAAATCACTGATGACAAAATGTCCACAGAGGAGGCAGCTGAGTATGCCAGACACACATTTTTTTCCTGGCATGCTTCTCTTTATTCTTTTTGTTTGCAATATATTTTAAAAATAACATAGATGAGACCATCTCCTGCTCACATAAAATTAGGCTACCCTGCCATTAGCAAAAAGAAAAAATACAATCATTTCTGACCTCCGCTGCCCCTCCTAATAGTTTTTTTACAGTCCCTAAGTATAAATACCAGCAGGACTATGAAGTGAATCTTAATGAGAGAATAGCAGGGAACTGTACTACATTTAATGGACCTGTAGTCATGGCTACGAAAAGATGGTCTCTGATATATACGTATGTGGGAAGCATCTTTACAATCACATGCAGTAATGGGGCTAAGCAGGAAAAAACAAACAACCACTGCTGATTCCTGTCTGCATATTTTTAGAGAAACCAAATCAAAGCCATTTTGAATTTTGTTAGCAAGTCAACCTCTTTGACCTGTCACCTTTTACACGTTGTATAGTATCCTCTCTCAGCAGAATAGTGTTGGTAACCCCCACAGCGCTCAAAGTACTGCTACTACACGGATGGTCTGAACATCTGATGCCATACAGAGCCAAAGCGACCTTGATTCAGTAAGCCCGGATCAGACCACCAACTCTTCCAAACGTCATGAAATCATGATTAAACTGTATTACAGCACTTAAGTGATGTCAAACTCTACAGTCAGGAGAGGTGGTGGGTTTCTATCAATGTCAGACTGCCCTTTGTTGTCATTTTTCTCTCAGTGCTTATTTTCATCTTCTAAGAGCTGAAAAAAAAGAAAACTCACTCTCCGGGGGATCCTGTCCTTGTGCGGACAGCCTGACAAGCTGCGGTGGTGGGGGTAAAGGCCGGTCACGTGACCTGTCCCATCACACCCTGGAGTGGGACACTTGATCTCCCTCTTCTCTGGCCTGCTGCTCTCTGGATGAAGGATGATGGGAGGGTAGCAAGAGAAAAGGATGAGGAGAGGAGAGGAGAGGAGAGGAGAGGAGGAACAAAGTGGTGAGAGACAGAGAGAAGGAAGGAGAGATAAGAGGAGAGGGGAATGTGGGATGGATAAGGAGGACAAAAGCAAGTGGTTAATGCCACAGACAGTCTGCTTGGCTGAGCATGAAATCTAGACATATTTTCAGACAACTGTACAAAAGCAACACCATCTGTATCTGCTCCTCATGTCTTATGTATCTCTGTAAATGCACAAGGTGTTTAATGCATCAGTCTAAATGTGATTTGTGTGTTTCTGTAAATGCTTTCAAGGATGAAATACTATCAAATTGTTATAAAATCTCTCTAGAGAGAGAGAAAGAATACACACACACACACACACACACACACACACACACACACACACACACACACACACACACACACACACACAAAATAACAGTCAGAGAAAATCCACTATTTTCAACAATTCAACACATTCATTTCATGTGAGGGACTGTATGAAAACTTTTGGGGTGGGTAGGGGGTTGAATCTTATATTTCCTTTTATTAAAAAAAAAAAATCGACCCCAGCATTAGAAATATTTTCTTTGGGCCCTCCCCTATAAAATGCTGAATATTTCAGCTACTTTCTATTTTTGAACAAAGAGCTGCTAAATGAACGGTTATTACTGCCATCGAATGAGTGAACCAGACACAGGCCGCAGCTCTGTGGCTGCAGACGAAGCCTGTTTCCTCCACACAACTGTGTCAAACAACGCAATGTTAAATATCAAAACACAAGTAAATCACTGATGACAAATGTCCACAGAGGAGGCAGCTGAGTATGCCAGACACACATTTTTTTCCTGGCATGTTTCTCTTTATTCTTTTTGTTTGCAATATATTTTAAAATAACATAGATGAGACCATCTCCTGCTCACATAAAATTAGTCTACCCTGCCATTAGCAAAAAGAAAAAATACAATCATTTCTGACCTCCGCTGCCCCTCCTAATAGTTTTTTTACAGTCCCTAAGTATAAATACCAGCAGGACTATGAAGTGAATCTTAATGAGAGAATAGCAGGGAACTGTACTACATTTAATGGACCTGTAGTCATGGCTACAGAAAGATGGTCTCTGATATATACGTATGTGGGAAGCATCTTTACAATCACATGCAGATATGGGGCTAAGCAGGAAAAAACAAACAACCACTGCTGATTCCTGTCTGCATATTTTTAGAGAACCAAATCAAGCCATTTTGAATTTTGTTAGCAAGTCAACCTCTTTGACCTGTCACCTTTTACACGTTTGATAGTATCCTCTCTCAGCAGAATAGGTTGGTAACCCCCACAGCCTCAAAGTACTGCTACTACACGGATGGTCTGAACATCTGATGCATGAGAGGCCAAAGCGACCTTGATTCAGTAAGCCTGGATCAGACCACCAACTCTTCCAAACGTCATGAAATCATGATTAAACTGGTATTACAGCACTTAAGTGATGTCAAACTCTACAGTCAGGAGAGGTGGTGGGTTTCTATCAATGTCAGACTGCCCTTTGTTGTCATTTTTCTTCTCTCAGTGCTTATTTTCATCTTCTAAGCAGCTGAAAAAAAAAGAAACTCACTCTCCGGGGGGATCCTGTCCTTGTGCGGACAGCCTGACAAGCTGCGGTGGTGGGGGTAAAGGCCGGTCACGTGACCTGTCCCATCACACCCTGGAGTGGGACACTTGATCTCCCTCTTCTCTGGCCTGCTGCTCTCTGGATGAAGGATGATGGGAGGGTAGCAAGAGAAAAGGATGAGGAGAGGAGAGGAGAGGAGAGGAGAGGAGGAACAAAGTGGTGAGAGACAGAGAGAAGGAAGGAGAGATAAGAGGAGAGGGGAATGTGGGATGGATAAGGAGGACAAAAGCAAGTGGTTAATGCCATCAGACAGTCTGCTTGGCTGAGCATGAAATCTAGACATATTTCAGACAACTGTACAAAAGCAACACCATCTGTATCTGCTCCTCATGTCTTATGTATCTCTGTAAATGCACAAGGTGTTTAATGCATCAGTCTAAATGTGATTTGTGTGTTTCTGTAAATGCTTTCAAGGATGAAATACTATCAAATGTATAAAATATTACAGCTTTTTCAATGTTGACCCAGACAAAATCAACCAACTTATCCCGCACGGTTTGATCATTTCCACCCCGCGCTACACTTGTCTGATATTTTCAAGGATCTCATTCAGATCTCGGACAAAACAACACCTGCAAATAGATCAGGAGGAGATTACACCACTAAAATTCACACATAATTAAAGGTACCTACTGCTCCCTACTGCTATTGGAGGTAGGCCAGCCAGTATCAGTGGCACTGGAGAGAGGGAAAGGGAGCAAGAGGATGGTGTGATGCTCTATTGGCCTTCAAATTGAATGTTAACGAGACATGCATCTCCTAATTAGTGTTGAGCAGAACAGGAACGTCACCACAGGAGGGAGTTGAGGGCAAGGAGAGGGCAGCACTACCAGGCATGTAATCACACTACTGCTATACTGTTAGGAGCATGACAAGTGGGCAGCGTGCCAGCTGTGGAAAAACAAGGCCCGAACACATGCAGCATGTAAACAAACACTCCACCGCTGACTGTGGAACAACCTGCACTCTTCCTTTCTCTCTCTCTCGTCTTTCTCTGCCTCTCTAACTTGTTGTCATCTCTCTTGTGTTCCCCCTCTTGCTGTTGTCCCTCCTCGCTCTCTCTTCAAGCACTTCCTCTCTGCTCTTCATCGAAGTCTATTCAGCTGGAACCACTTCATCCCCTCACAATGGAGGTGGGAGGATCTACATGGAGCTCTGTGACTCATTGCTATTTATTTGATATGCTGTGTTTATTTGTACGCTTCAACATTAAGTTAAGCACATGACACCTTGTGCTAGTTTAATACAAATATTTCTGGACATCCACCTATGTGTGACCAGATTTACAGACCAATCATTTCATACTATACTGGTGGTGTTGCATGTTTAGGCCTTACAATACATTTTGAACCTTTATTTTTACTAATGCTACATCTTCGTTACATGCTAACAGGGGACTGAGAAGTTGTGGCTTTGAAGAATCTGTGCTGGTGCATTCACTTTAAATACACTTAGCATAACAACTGGAGGCAAGAGGAAACAGCTAGCTTGACAACAAGCACTAAGGCTAACAAATTAACATACAGTATATCTGGAGAAAAGTATAAATGTCTGAATATCTTTGGACAGAGGCAGGCTAGCTATTTCACTCTGGTTCCAGTCATTATACCAAGCTAAGCTAATTGTCTTATACCTTCATATTTAGTACACAGACTTGAGACAGGTATCAGTCCTCTCATCAAGTCTTGGCAAAATGGCCAATAAGCATATAGAGCCAGAAGACGATTATCTTAACCTAGCATAAAGACTGGAGGCAGGGGCAAACAGCTAGCTTGACTTACGCCATAGTAAAAAACAAATCTGCCTACTAACACTTTCAAAGCTAACAAATTAACATACAGTATATCTTGAGAAAAGTAAAAATGAATGAATATCCCTTCCAGTTTTTATGCCAAGCTAAGTTAATTGTCTCATAGCTCTAGCTTCATATTTGACAAACAGACATGAGACAGGCATCAATTCTCTCATCTAAGTCTTGGTAAAAAAAAAAAAAAAAAAAAGACTTTACTCTGATCAAAGGAACAACTATTTATTTATCTTGTATTACTGTTGTGTCCACAACACACAGTACCTTGTGCAAAAATACTTCTATCAGCAGGTGGCTGTCAGGTCTGGGATGTTGGAGCATCCTTGAATTCACCACAAAGGTGATCACTCTGCCTTTAGCAGCACTAACCATGTGATGCTAACATGGCTATAAAAATAAAGTAGACTAAATGTTGCCTACTTCAAGCAACTTTCACGTGTCAGTACACGTGTTAGCTCTGCCCTCCCCTCTTTGCTTCTTCATTCTGTCCTACCTTTGCTGAAGTAGCTCTTGCGTAGGACGTCCAGGTGTTTGGGCCTGTCATCCATGGTGAAGTATCGCTGGTGGTGGATATCCGGGGCACGGAGCAGCTCCCTGGGCCCGGCTGGCTTCACTTGCTCTGCCTTCAGGGCAATGGCTTGCTCCAGCAGGCCCAGATTCCCTCGGGTCATGTCAAACATCTCTGACTCGTCAGTCACCGTGGAGCGCTGAGACAGGCTGTCTTCGTCATCACGCTCGTCGTCCCCGTCCACATCGTCAAAGTCTTTCTCCTCTGACCTATCTGATCGCACCTCGATGATGTCGGGAGAGGCTGAGGACGAGGCTTTGTGGATTTTATAGTTCTCAACTCTGGCATTGGGAAAGTAGTCCTCCAGTGGACTGGCCCTGTGGGAGCTGTAGCTTAAAGGAGGGCTGGCCTTGTAGTTTTGAAGTGGGCTAGGTTTATGAGAGTCACATTTGTCAAGGGGACTTGCCCTGTGTGAGCTGTAGTCCTCCAGAGGCCCGGCCCTGTGGTCTTCAGTCTTGATGTGTGTTCCCTGAGCTTCTGCGGTGCTGGTGATGGTGCGGATGGCAGTTGGCACATCAGAAATGGGCAGAACATGGTCCCTGTGGTCCTCTTCATCTCTGTCCTCATCCTCCTCTAGTACTGCTGAGGTGTCCTGCCTCTGCTGTGCTGGCACTGCCATCTCTTCCTCCTCTTCCTCCTCCTCTTCATCTTTGATTTGTTCATGGTGGATGTCTGCGGTCAGATACTGGTGGTTCTCCTGGCTCACGTGGTGGCTAATGTCTTCATGCTCATCCTCCACCTCCTCCTCCTCCAACTCTGCTCCCTCCACTTCAACTGCTTCCTTCTGCAGAACAGATGACTCTTCCAATACTTGAACTCTGTGTGCTGCCTCCTCTTCCTCTCCCCCCTTATTCATGTCCCCCTCCTGCTTGTCCTTTACTTCTTCACCCCATTTGGCTGCTACACTGACATCCTCCTCAGTCTCCATAGCAACAGGCTGCTGAATGGCCACAGTTGCATCATTGTTGTTGGAAACTCGGCCCAGGTGGAGGAGAGAGTTGCCCACCTCCTCAGCGCTCTGAGAAGGAGACTCCTCGGGTACAGGTGGCGCTGCTCTGAGCTCGGGCTCGATGATCACACACTCCTCCTCTGTGGAAACGAAGATGAAGAGGTCAGAGCGGTGACACAGAGAGAAGAGTGAGTCATGCAGTGAGCTAAAGCTGTTGTCAGCAATATCTTTATCATCACCGCCTTCCAACCTGCCAAGTCATTCACGGTGAACTCATAATGACATAAAAACACCTGCTGTGACGGGGTCACAGGAAAAGCAGCTTGTAGATGCAGGAAGAGTCCAAGTGCTCGCAGTGGTCATTAGGAGGCATGGCCACTCACCTCCTGCAATATTATTGTAACTCTGTGGCTATGTACTCTGGTATTGCACACTCCCTAAATACTAGCTGTATTTGTATATGATGTGGCTGAAGGACTTTATTGCCCTGGGTAAGGCCTCTCAGGTAGCACTCGTTTCAAAAGGATTATGTTAGGTCGTACATGATAAAGATTATGACTAACTGTAATTGTTAATCACAGGGAGCTTTAATTAAAATAACGTGCATTTTTATCACTCCTTAAAGGGGCACATTTTACACATGAAGTTCAGTTTACTCATCAAAGGGAGTAAAACCCCATGTTGTATAATGTCTCTGGAGAAGTACTGAAGTTTGAAAAATAACCCTGATGATGTCATAGTGATGTCATCAATGTTATTTTGGCTGGAGGCCAGTGGATGGGAGTTTAAAGAAAGATGCTATTGAGTTGCAGTATAGGAACTCTAGGATTCAGTGTTTTGGAGCTCGGCCCAAACTAAGGAGTAAAAGTCAGGATATCTCAGTCTCTGCTGATCGATTTTGATGACTCGTTTCTTTTCTGTATCCGTCTTGTGTGAGTTCCTCACCTTTATGGAATTACATTCAAATGATATATAAAACAGAACAGAGATAAACATCAAATATTCACATGAGTGAATGTTGGGCATTTTTGCTTGACAAAAAAACTTAAATGATCAATCAATTATTAAATGTGTTGTCGATGGACTAATTGGGTAATTGTCTTCTTTTTTCAGCAGTAACTGGTTCCCTCTGAAGATGATACAGACATAGAGTATTCATCACCTTCATCAGCGGCAAACGTGTTCTCCTCTTTCTGATATGTGTCTTCCTCTTCTGTCTTCTCCTCCTCCTCCTGACTCTGTGTCTCCACTTCCTGTCCATTTGTCCGTCCATCCTGCATCAGGTCTTCTGTCATTTCCTCTTTCTCCTCCTCTACAGCTGCCTCTCTCTCCTCCTGTCGCTCCTCCTCCTTGGTCTCTCTTGCTTTCTCTCCATCCTTTTCTAACTCGCCCTCAGCCTCGCTGCTGGCGTCGCTTTCTGCGCTGAAGCCCTCGTCCAGGGCCAGTTTCAGGGGGTGGGACTTCCTCTTGGAGGCGGGCCGCTCCGTTTCCTGCTCTTGCTCCTGCTCGGCCTCCGCTTCCTCTAGGCGGCGCTTCCTGGCTATGGGGCAACCCAGAACGCTGATGGCGGAAAAGAGAAGGAATTAAGAACGAAGGGAGCAGAATCATGAATACCGAAACCGAGCTGTGATCAGAAATCACAAACACACTAACACGTCCAATAAAACCTCATGCACCTCATCATCTCCATGAGTGACTCTAAGCAGCATGATGAAGGGTGTGTGTTTGTGTTTCGACATGAAGAAGGATGGAGCGGTTCTTTCAGCAACACATGTGGCCTGAGGGGGGCGCCATGCTCGCTCACCCAGACATCACAACCAATCTCAGCCAATTGACTGGAACGTTTAATGAACAACTTGTATGGAGAGGCGGGTGGGCAAGGCAGTGGAGGGTGAAATCCAATAAACTCCCTCTTACTCTCACCTGGGAGATGCCGAGGGAGATTGAGGGACGATCTATAAACAAAGTGCATCTGAAATTGCCTGCTGAACGAATACACATGTAAACAGATAGCTAATATCTGCCCCTCAATAAAAGCGGAGTCACAAACCAGTGAGCTGCCCCGAGTCCCGCAGGGTCTCTGAGGGCAAGCGACACAGACGAGGGATGGAGGGAGGGAGGGAGAATGAAGCTGGAATACAAACCTGGAGAAATCACATTTCACTGCTGTCCCCTGAAATTTTATTTCTTAGGTTCAGGTTTAGAGGTTGTGGGATTTAAGTGTAATTCTGTATTCTGACCAGCATTCAAAATTATAGAATGAATGTTTCAGTGTGATTTTGGCCCTTGGGGTCAGTCCATATCCTTGAAACCTATTCATATGATGTACACCTGCAGAGGTTCATCTTAAGATAAAGTTTTTTTATTTGAACCTTATGTCCTGCTTATTTCATTCAACATCGAATTCCTATAAAGAATAAGATGAACTTGAGGTTTTCTGCAGGGTCATTAACAGAGGAGGAAAGAAGAATTCTTTTAGTTTTTTTCTTCTTTTTTTTTTCTTTTAAGTCGTTCTAGTAAAACAAAGGAAAAATGAATCATGTTGAACTGATCTCAAGTTAGAAGTAGAAATTTTTTTTTGTTTTGAGGAGCCACAAGCCAGAAAAGGTGAGAAACTGCTTCTCTGACTTATATGCGATTAATTCAAATCATCTGCTCTCTACTAGATCCTTGATCACAATCACAGCACTTAACTCTGCACAAAGACAGGCAACAGTGGTGAGCAGCTAACAACATAGGCCTACCAGCACCTCTAACATGTTATCTCACATTTGTTTAATCCGTAAAAAGTGATGAGATGTGGTTTTACACAGGGTTATAAACGGGACTATTTATGGGGCAGGAGCACAGACTTCCTGGACTCTTGTCACTGCAACCAAGAGGTAGTCCAGTACAAAATTCCCCCATAAAGCTACACTTTTACACTTTTTGTGTTGGTGAGAAACTATCAGAGGTTTAGAGATGCTGGTAGGGGGATGTTGTTACTTTTAGACACCACAGATTGGTGTGCTAAGCTATGCTAACTGGCAGCCGGTTGTTGCTTCATAATTAGCGTACAGCCATGAGAGTGGTATTGAACTCTTGGCACTAAAACAAATAAATGTATATAAACTATTCCTTTAACAGACTGAAGTGAAACGTGGTGTTTTCCACCAAGCAGATGATGTGGGGCAGAGAGGACGAGGAGGACAGACAGACAGAGAGGAAGGACAGACAGAGGGTGGGTTTTTAATCTGCCCTACCTTCTGTGTCGTGAGTATCTCCCACTGATATGGCCAGAGCCATTGCATCCAGGGGTGGGGCAGCTGGATGAGATGGATGGAGGTTAGAGATATGTTTAGACACGGTGCATTTTAGTCCCTATGCAGAGGCAATGATAACCACAGGCAATAAAAAGGAGTAAATTAAGATAAACAACAAAACAAAGCAAAGCAAAGACATGCAAACTGAGCACACATGTCACACAAAATGCACATGCACAAAGATATGTACCCCCCCCCACCCCCCACCCCACACACATACACACATCCTTCCAGCAGACACACAAAACGCATGAATGCAGGTGGCATCAAGCCGCGGAGAACATAATATTGTGTGTCGTTCATCAACCCTGGCCTATATCCTGTTACTATGAGCGATAAGAATCAGCCGAGACCTGCTGTAATTTCCCCTTCTCTGCTCTCCTCACCAGTCATCATCATCAGGTCTCGCTCGCTCCCTTTCTCTCCTCTTCCTCTCTCTCCCCCCCTGATTCAGGTTGCTATGACCCCTCAGGACGGCTCATTTCAATTCTCATTAACTTCCCCCAGCAATTGCCCTTTATTACTCCAATTATCCTAATTATTAATTTCGCTTATTAAAAAATGCTGCATTTGCATTTTAAATGAGATGCTCTCTGGCCTCCCTACTGTTTTTTTTCTTCCTCTTAATCCAGAAAACGAAAGGTTTTTTTTGGAGTGCTGAGCACAGATCAGTGCTTAAAGGTGAAGTGTGACAAAATGAGAGAGGATGAAAAAAATAATTTAGAAGGAGGCAGAGGAGGGAGGACAATGGGGTTCACGACCGGCGAGGCCGTGAAAGCCGTCGCCTGACTGTGAAAGAAAAGGGGAGGAGGTAGAGGAAGAGGATAACTGGGAAGGGAAAGAGGAAAAACTATATAATCATCTTTCACCATCCTCTCTCCTCACTCTGTATTCTTCGATTGGATTGCAAAAAGATCATACACCCCCTTTCATTGCATCTACTGTATGTGTTCATAGCAGGAAATCGCAAAAGGCTGCGAGAAATCAATACCAGCCTGTTGGAGGCACTGACCACAAGTTGAGAAGTGCTGATGATAAGAAATAAAAAATAAAAATATACAACATCATCTAAAGAAGCACTGATAGTGAGTCTATGAGTGCCGGGGGTGTGTGTGGGGGGGGGTACTCTGCGGTGAACATAAAAGAACTTTATGAAAGGGGTTTGCACAAAGATGAAGGTGTTTCCTTACCTCAGCTCTTGTCCTACGAGCTCAATAGGAACTGAGAGAAATGGGGAGAGAAAGAGGGGGGAGGAGAAGAAAGACACAGGCAGGGAGAACAAAGGTGAACGACTGCTCAGAAAGCTGTGCTGCTAAAAGAAACTCAGATCAATAAATCACAAATGCATATGAATCCCATGAGGCTTCCTCATAGCAGCTTACACACTGCTGACTGCATGATCAGGCGGAAGAAAAACACCTACACATTCCTGAGTTCACATACAAACACACACACACACATCTGCATGCAAACATGCACACATACAAACACATGTTCTCAAAGGCAAGCACAAAACAAACAGGAGTATGAGCGCCGGCCTGCGCAAACATGCTGTATGAATAACACACATACACAAAGGCTAACATAAAGAGTATACACACAGAGGAGAAAACCTAAATCAGCCAAATTGCATAGTGCTGTTCAGAAAAACTGACAATTATATGCAGACTCCAGCAATAAAACATGATTAATTGTTGCACTTTAGTAATCATAATTGGGAAAATGAAATTAAAAGGAAAACTGCCTTCATCAGTAGAAAACAGCACTTCTTTCAGGGACAACTTATAGTAATTGCCTTCAAAACATAAATCAAGCTCCGCTCACAAACAACACACAACATACACACACACACGCACACACACCGCTCTCGGCTGGCTATAGGCATCGATTGGGAGTTGAGCGATAGAATGAGTTTGGAGAAATATCCTATTTTCATTTCGAGCAAACGAGAAAACAATATGATCCTAGAGAATTCAGTTTGGGCTCCGATATCACATGCATTAATCACATGTCAGAAAGACCCCGGGTATCAAGATACACTAAGAGCACAGGAATTACACACTAACACACACTGTTGCTGTGTGTGTGTGTGTGTGTGTGTGTGTGTGTGTGTGTGTGTGTGAAGCATCTCAGTTTCTCAGTCTTTCATCATGCAGTTGGAATGACTGGACGCCTTCCTGAACGCCCTGTGAACTGTAGCTCTGCTGTCTCGCTTCTAAACATCAAACAAACACACACACACACACACTCATACACACACATACACAGTGTGTGTGTGTGTGTGTTACATAGAGACACACATGTATCAATATGTACATACACTCATATTCATACATAGGACATACACTAAAATTCGTAGTTATTCACACACTCGCATGTGTACACACACACATTAACACACACTGACAGACACAATATTCACTGCATACACACATGCATGTCTATGCACAGACACAGACACAAACAGGTACATTTGCTCATATTCACATCTGTATCTATTTATTTTACATAGACATTAAACATTACATTAAACCAGTGCGAGATCATCAAGACTCACTGCCTTTTTCTCTCTTTATGTGTACATGTTTAAGTTTAGCTGCAAAATAGTGTACTTGTACTGTTTCTAAATTAATCAATAATTAAAATTAATTTATTAGAACCCCATCTTCAAAATGAAACAAAAAGTCTAAATTAAGTTTAAATAAAAACTGTAAAACTGCTGATGGTCCAGGTGGAAATATATAATAATATAATATAATATAAGAACTCATTGTGTAGTAGTGCATGATTTAATAAAATGGGAGGAGTTCTAGATGTATTGATAAAAATCTTGAAAACTCTCATGCATTTAAGATGGTCCCTAACTGGCAGGCTTCAAAATAAGAGCATGAGGTCAAAATAACACAAGTGCACAACAAATCTGATGCAAACTCATGAAACATTATTCGGGATAAACTTTGCAGAAAGTCTGAATGCTGCGCTGAAAACTATCTACACCTCCATGTTTTGAGCATGGAGTCTAAATGCTATTTCTTCTAGCACTTCCTGTTCTCACTGTACAGACAACAATTGCCTAAATTACTTTGACATTGAAGAAAAAGTCTGAATCTGATAAGTGCAATCTCTTAGATCTGGAGTCATGAGGAGAGTCTGTTGCTATGATTCTCTGTGACTTACGATCGTAAGAAGAAGAAGTGGTGTGACATCCAGTGATTAAAACTGTATCTGTTCATGTTCAAATAATGTATTTGTTTACATCCCCAGCATGTTCACAGTCACATGTGCACATATTGTACATATGGACACACTGACAGACACTTCATTAATAAGTATATGTGCACACGTTCATACATACAAAAACATAAGCACTCACACAGACACGAAAACATGCAGGATTGCTCATATACACAGAAATGAACACAAACTCCTGCTTTTCTCAGCTGATGTTTGCATGTGAAGGAGTGTGAGTGAATGCTTGTTAGACTTAATGTGTGTGTGTGTGTGTGTGTGTGTGTGTGTGTGTGTGTGTGTGTGTGTGTGTGTGTGTGTGAGTGAAAAGTTTGAAGGAAGCACCTTTAAATGACAGGGCCTGACATGACAGAGAGAAGTGACAAACACTCACCTCTGATTCCCTTGGACCGAGTGCGAGTCCGCTTATCATCACCTTCTATACTCATCTGGGATGGAGAGAGGAGGGAAAAAGAGAAAGCAGAAGAGGAGGAGAGAGAAACAGAAGAGACAGTGTGGAGGAGAAAAGAGGAGGAGAGACAGAAAAGAGACCATCAGTGGTGATTTCTCAATGCTCTCACTGTATTTCTCCACGCACCCACAGTTAATCGTCCCCACCCTCCTCTGCTAAAATAAACCTCACTCAGAATATTCCCATTGAAACACAAGAAAGGTAACACTGACACAAAGATATGATCATATCTGTAATTCCCCCTAAACAGCGCTCCCATCATCCCTCGCCCCTCCTCACCCACTGTTTTCTGTCACCACAGAATAAAAACATACTGAGGCTTCCGCCCTGCTCACTTCATCAAAATAAAGACAGAAATAAAGGCTACGTGGAGCAGAAAGGAAAAACAAACCCTGTTGTTTGAGCTATTTTCAAATGCCCTCCCCATCCTCACCCTACACACACGTCCTATCACTCTCCCTGTAATTTCCTGCACCTGAGTGGTACACATGATTGTACGCTGCGCACAGGCAAAAGGCAGCGCCCGCACAGGGGCCACGGCCCCTGTAAGCAGAGGGGCTGAAACTATGCTGAAAATAATAATAAAGCAAAAAACACACAGTCCGCTAAAAAGCCACTGTAATAACCCTTTTAAGAAGAGCAGTTGTGTGTGTGTGTGAGTTATCGTGCCCGATGCTTACTCCTCGCTCGGCTTTTAAGCCACAAAGGAGCAGGTGTTAACCCTGCTGCCTCACACACACACATACATACACACACATACATATTGACCCTCGGCCACACCTCCTCAGCACTACCTCTCCATGCTCAGCGCTGCTCTCAGTGCACTCTAAAGCTATCAGATGCTTTTTAGACACAATGGAGCCATTAGCTTTGATTACTGGACTCTGGGCTTTTTTTTATATTACAGGTCTCCCCTCTTTCTCTCTTTCTGTCTCACACTTCCTCCCTCCTGTACCACCCCTTCATTTCCCCCCAAACCTCTCCCTTTATCCCCCCAGTTGCCGACACCTCCCTCTCTCCATGCACTGGCACTTAGCTGCTTTGTTGCTTCTCTATAGTCAAGTTGGCACCGCCACAGTGGGATTCAAACATGGGGTCTCTGTTTCTCTTCTTCTTTTTCCCCTCTCTCTCTCTCTATTTGGCAATGCCCCTTTCCTGCTAATAGACTACTTATGAAAAGAAGGAGGGAAAGAGGGATGAGAGGAAGATGAAGCACGCTGTTGTTGTTGTTGTTAAGGGCTTTTCTTTTTTCCCCCTAAGGAGGGTGCACTTCATTCATTAGCGTCTAGTGTTGGGCCGGAGGTACAGGTGCAGGCACAAGCCCCTCCCTTCCTGTGTGGGTCTCCACCGTCTTGGCTCGTCCTCACTGTCTCTCGCCACTCTGGCCTCCACTCTTTTGATCAAGAGCTGCTAGTGTAGAAGTCGTGCAACAAGCAGCAGCTTTGTGCCCTGCCTGAAGGGAGCAGTTGACTCCTTCTGTGCTCCACTCACAACACTGTGTGGGAAGAGGAGCGGATGAGTGTGCAATGAGAAGTTTTCTGTCAGTGTGTGTGTGTTTAGTTCAAAGTCCATTTCCTTACTCTCCAGAGTCTGCACTTGTTTCTATGTATATGTGAAAGGAGCAGGGGTGGAATAAGTGCTGTAATTAAGTACAATTTTGAGCTTCCTGTATTATCCATGAGTGTTTTATGCTACTTTGTACTTATTTCATACATAACTCCATTACATTTCAGAGGAAAATTTTGTTTTTTTACTCCATTACATTTGTCAGAATCTAAAAAAAAAAAAAATTCATTACTTTATAAGACATTATGCATTTTAAAGATTAAACTGCTCAACATATGAAGTAGCATATGTTGAGCAGTAGTAGTACCATATAATATGATGTATAGTAATACAGCACTCAAAAGGACAGTTTTTCTGCAAACTGAAACTGAAAACTAGTCAGCAAGCAGCTGGTTAGCTAACAGTGATAGATAAAAGATTCAAATAGCTAATCTTAAAGTATAAGCAGCTTAAATAGTTGAAAAAACTAAGGAATAAACAGGTGTAAAAGTTAGCTAAAATGTGTAAATGGTTGAAATAGATACATTTAAGTAATAATATCTAAATGGATCCACAGCTGTTTATCCGTTACTTTACGCTAACTGTTAAAACAGTGGGGCCCAGCAGTGTGTGAAGATGTTTGAAAAGAGTTGACTGGGGCCAAAACACAACTAGATAGAGTCTTTTCACCTACATCCCCCTTTCTGTAAAAGCCCCTTTCTGAATATGACTAGGGAGGGAAGGGAGGGAAGGAAAGCAAGGGGGAGAGTATGTTTGTGAATAGGGCCTACATGTGTGTGAGAGAGATGCGTGTGTGTGTGTGTGTGTGTGTGTGTGTGTGTGTGTGCACGTGAATAAGACCAGCACACACGCCCCTCCTTCATGAAAACCTTCTATACTATTCTGTTACTCATGTTACTGTTCTGTTACTTTTTCATCCTCCTTCCTTTGCCTCCTCCTTACATTGATAGTCATCAGATGAATCAAAACCTGGACTGAAAGGGGCCCCTATTGCTTTCATGTTTGTGTAACCATAGTTACGCACATTTAAATAGGTAAGCACATCTGAGTTCTCTTTTTCCTGTCCTTTTTCTCAATTCCAGCTCATTAAATTTTTATGAACACAAAGTCACAGCCAGTGAATCCAGATGCAGCCAGGGAGGCATTCACCTGATTTTCATTACCTCTTTCAAACGGTCCTTTTTAATGTATGCTCAAAACTTGTCCTTTACCTTGTTGTCTTTTAATTAGCCTCCTTGAACGATGTATGTAGGTGGGCCTACACATTACCAGCAACGTCTTATGCAGAACAGAGGAAGGGAGCGAAAGGAAAAGGCAAGAGAGAGAAGAAAATGAAAAAAGAAGGTACAGTGTCTGTGTGTGTATGTGTGTGTGTGTGTGTGTGTGTCAATGCAAGAACTGTGTGCACAGCAGCTTGTGTATACACGTGTGTGTGCGAGCGTGTGTGTGTGTGTGTGTGTGTGTGTGCGTGTATCCTGGGGTTTAACTAGTGTGAAATGTGATGTGGAGCAGCAGCAGACGAAAAAGAAAAAGAAGGAGGAGGAGGAAGAGGAGGAGGAAGACGCGGCTCATCCCTACAGGCTGTGTTGTACATTATCAATTATGTCCTTCTTTGTGTGCAACGGTCGGTGCAGGAGGGCCTCGGCTCTGCTCTGCATTCTGACAGCTCTATGTAAATGGCTGGCTGGGGGCAATGACTTCAGAGAGAAGGTCACCCTTCGTCCCCTGGTGCACATAAATGACTCTTTTATTCATTTTCAGGTTTACAAGAGCAGATGAAGAAAGGAGGGGGTTAAGGTGGGGTGGAGACATGGGGAGAGGAGCGCTCACAACTGCCGACGAAGACTGACATCTCCAAATATTACCTGCGGACAGCAGCTGCCAATTAGAGGCACGCAGCACAGTTCCCTCGACAGGCGGACCACGCTGCGCAGCCTCCATGTTGGATCACCACACAGCGAGCCCTCAGTTTCACTTTAATAATTCACGCAAGGCAGACCGGAGTAGTGAGGAGAGAGGAGGAGAGACGACTCGTTTCTCACTTCATATGCAAAAAGGTTCAAGCATAGTCATGTCATCCTGATGTGATTTCAGTTCTAATAAGTAAACATCATTTCAGCTCTTATCCGCAGTCCGTATCATTCATCTCAGTTCGCCACAAGTCTAAAAAGATAATGAGAAGGTTGTGTGGCAGGTATCATAAGTGTCAGGCCCAACAGACGGGGGCCGCTTCACATGATGTAGTGTTTGAAACCAGCGGCTCTCTCTCCTCAGCTCCTTCAGCAGCAGAAATCAAACCAAATCAATAAAAGTCATCTCTTCAGATGAACCCGAGCCATCAGGGGGAAGCAAAACTACTTTTACTGGGCCCCGGGGAAAACAACCCCCCCGTACCTCAATCACCCCCACTCCTCTCTCTTTCAATCTCCCCTCAATCCCTCCATCTCTTTGTTGAGTGTCACAATCTCAAAGAAAAGGACCAGATGTTTTCAGAATGTAGAAATATCCTTGAAAAGGTGGCAATGTGGGTCATACGTTTTTAGGATCAAGTAAAAAAAAAAGATGGAAGACAGGTTTCGAGTGGCAGAGAGGGTTAAAAAAGAGAAAGAGACTGTATTTTTCTACTCTGCTGATAAGGAGAAATATCATGGACAAAAAAGTATGAGCAGCTCAAGGACATCCTTTTGAGTTTCTTTTTTTTTTTTATTGTGTTTCAATAGAAAAAAAAGTCCTGTGAAGTGAAGTGAACTCAGCAGTGGGAAAACGCTGAGCTGTGCCATGCTGAGCTTAACTAAACTGAACTAAGCTGAGCGGGGCTGAAGCAAAGGATGGGCAGGGCCAAGCGGGAGATTTGATGTGCTGTTTGATTCATGTTTTTCTGTCCAGCTCGGCCATCAACCCCCCCTTTCTCCCCCCCCAACACACACACACAGCTTGCCTCTTTTCTCCATCATCCCCTCCCTCTGCCTCCACCCTTTTCTTTTTTTTTTACTTTCCCCGCTGAGTTAGGGATTGGGGAAATGCCCAGGAAGCAGAATCAGGTTGGAAGGGGTGTAGGGGTGTGGTGAGTGGTGAAGAGGGATGGGGGGGGGGGGATGGGCTGCAGGGCCTTGTCACTCACCATGATTGGTCGACGGCTCTGCAGTCTCTGGGAGGCCTGACAGCGGCTGCTGGTCCTCTCGCCTCGTGTCCACCGCTGGTTCACCAGCTCGCCCCGAAACTCATTTTCTAGCAGCCGAAAGAGAAGAAACAAGGAAGTGAGTCGAGGAGGAGGGGCAGGGGAGTGTAAGATTTGGGGGAAAAGAAAAAAAAAGGAAAAAAAGGAGGGGGGGGGGGGGGGCTGTTGTCATATGAAATCATCAGCATCAGCACCAATGGATGGGGCAGTGGTTTGGATAAAGGAAAGAAGGGGAGGGTGGGGGTGCTACTTTGAAGGAAGGTCGGGGCACTCGAGCATACTGCAGACGCTCCTTTATTAACTAACAGAGTGTATGCTTCACACACACACACACACACACACACACACACACACACACACACACACACACACACACAGGCATGGTTAAGTGCCCCAGCTGGGGTCCCTGTCAGTCTGCTATTAGAATCAATCAAATTTGCACATTTTTATCGAGCTTTTCAGGTTGCATATATAAGCATGGGAGGGTAGGGGGGGATGGGTGATGCGAAGGGAGACGGGGTGAAGAACGGTCAGTAAATAATGAATCATACATAAATCAAACCTCTTTTTTTTCTCCCCCTCTCTTCCCTTTTTTTCATCAAGGTAATAGCGCTTCACTTCATCTTACTGGTCGCCCAGAAGAAGAAGAAGAAACAGACTAAATCCATTACAAATCCCTTTTCCATTCTTCCTACTCTCTGTGACGCTGGTGATGGTGGAGCTGTTAAATACAAAACACAGTCGTGGTGGTCGTATTTTTTTTCTTCCCCCGTCAGTTTCAAGTTCAGGGAGAGTGTGGAGTATATTTCTATGAATGCCCAAGGCTGAACTTTTCAACTAGTGTAGCTTTAAGACACTTCAGCTGCTCCCTCTCTCTCCCTCTCTCTCTCTCTCTCTCTTTTTTTTTTTTTTGCACTGCTGAGCTGGTACAGTGAAATCTGATTCTTTTTCGGATATACATACACATCTATACCCTTTAGCTTTCACCTTTATATGGATTGTGCGTCTTTGCAGCAGGCAGCAGAACATTGTGAAAGAGGAAGTGCCCTTGAGTTTATAGTGACTCCTCCTCCAAACGAGCTACCTATCCATCCATCCAGCGGACCAAGGTTTGGGTCAGTGCACTCTGAATCCACGCTATTGAAAATGTAATATCAGGCAGCAATAATGTGGAAAAGTAATCATTCACAGTTCATAATTCATACAGAGGATATTCAAGGCAAAACATTCAAATTATTTGAATTTTGACATAAAAACTAAATGAATGCTCCAAATTTAAAATGACTGCAGTGATGTAGCTCTTTCAAATATCTACAACATAAAGCTGTTTTTCACTTGAGCACAGCTATATATCCCTGGCCTTTGCAGAATGCAAGATGCATTTGTCCATCTTCTTTCCTTCCCGTCTGTTATCTCTACCTTTTCAGTGAGTGATTCTCCCTGCAAATAATGTCCTGCGCGTGAACCCGCAGAGCAGAGCAGAGTGCACGCTAAAAGCAACGCCAACCTGAAAGCAAACAGTCGGTGAGACAACAAAAGGCTGCGTGTCCGTATCCGAGGGGTCCCGAAGCAGACCAGCCCTACCCTCCATCCATCCATCCCCCTCCGCCCCCTCCTCCATCAAACTCCCCACTCCCCTCCTCCTCCTACTCCACGCCCATCCCTACTTTGCCCATTACATGCAAACCTTGCCAAAGCCCAGCCAGCACTCTTCGCAAAATGCTTGTTTATCAACTTTCACCCCCCCCTCAGCAAAAAAGTGATTACAGCAGCAATACTGTTCGTCTGCATCTCTATCTCTGTCTCTCTGTCTCAGCTATCTCTGTACGCACGCAAAAATCACTTATTCCTTTTTTTTTTATATATCTCTCTATATATGTTTTTACTACTTTTCTTCCTTCTTTTAAAGTGAGGCGAAGTGAGCATCCATCCTGTATTGTTAGTTTTGGAGCCAAGGAGCTGAGAGCCTTTCCTAAATGCCAAATATATAACAGGGCTCTATTAGGACACGTTGCCTCAGGCCATGTGTCAGCGTCCCTGCTCACTTTGTTTAGTCCTGAGCCACTGTTCCTGCTACAGACATAAAAACACATCTGGACAGTTTGAACCTGCCTGATGTGTTTGATAGCTGGGGTTTATAAAATCGGGTAATTAATCACAGAAAAGGTGGAATAATTGACCTTTCTATACTTTCATCTGTTGTTTCAGGTAAAAAAAAGAAAAGAAATAAAAAGCCGAACATCTGCATCCTTCCACTGATGGAAAAACAAAACTAATTTGAGCCTTGCCTGCTCAGGATATGTACTCTCTTAGTCTTTGATCAGATGCTGCTCATTCCCACCTAAAAGACTCACAGCTCGTTATTTTGCAGTGAAAATTGGAGGAGTACGAGACAATTAGCTGTTCACCAGGGAGGTTTGGCTAATCAGAAGTGAGGGGATGGGAGGGGGACAAGGGGGGGGTGGGGTGAATACAAAATGAATGGATTAAAAATTTTTATTTTACTGCCAGGATTATATGTTTTTTGTCAAATTGTGCATGAGAGGCAAAGTTTAGAAAATCTCTTTTGTTTCCTGCTATAAAAAAAATCAACACATTTATCCTGCAAACTGATACCAAAAAAAAAAAAAAAAAACTCAACCTACCAGAAAACAAAGTTTAGACTCAAGTAATACCATTACAGGCCTGCGGCTTACTGTACTGGGACAATGGAGCAAAGAGGCCTAAATCCATAGTTAGATTAAATACCAGGGTGAACTGTCTGTAACAGTATTAGTGTACGTACAGGGCCGCGGCCAGCTGTACACCCCTGGTCCTGTTAAGCAGGATTTAGAGACAACTTAGTGTGATTACAGCGAGCATGGCAGAAGAGACACAGAAATCAAAAGTTGTGGAGCGGGACAGTCTTATATTACTCACTGGTTTCTTTGTATTGCCCCACAAAATAACGGAGCAATCAGATTACCTGGCAGATGTGGGAATTGGATTTGTAATCTTTAGACAAGCACAACAAAAAAAGATACTGTCCAAACCTTCATTTGAGGTTTAGTTTTCACATAGCAGCTTCAAGGTCAAACACAACAGAGCACAGTGACAGGAAGTAATAGACTCCAGTGACTGTGATGCAGGTGCTGGGTCTTATCACTTATGGGATGGGAGTTTAGGTGTCGGGGAGTGGAGGGGAAGGCGCAGCCGACTCGAGCCACCCTGACCTCAGCATCCGAGGACCAGCACACACGTGTCACATCAGTAACTGTAGGGACGTGTGCACCTGAGCGTCGACTCTGCCTACGGCTGCAGTTTGTGATGTTCCATACACTTTTTGCATGTCATGCTCTTCTTCCCTGCCCATCTGAGATTTTATGCACATTTGGCTTACTTTTTAATTAATTTTCTTTTTCCTTTCTTTTCTTTTTTTTTTTTTTTAAATGTATTTCCCTTTTAATGCAGGGCATGAAATTCATTATTTCCAGGCTTTCATTTTAAATGCCTCCTCTCCATTGAAAGCCTGGCCAACCCTGACCTTTGCTTGTATTGCTTAGATTTCTGATAGGCTTTGAATGACGAGGGTGCAATTTGGCCCCAGCTGCTCCTCCAACATGTTTATTGCGCTCCCTCCTCCGGCACCTGCTGTCCTCACCATGGGCCATTCAGCCCTTCATAAATAGAGAGGTTTCCTCCCTATCACTGTAACTAAAAAAAAAAAAAACACACACACACACAGAAGCAACTTCAGATCAGGGCCTGTGCTACATGACGCTCTATACTCTGCTGTTATAGCCTCCACTAACAGCATAAGGCACCGATAACCTAATTCTGTAATCCCCTGAAACTGGGCTACATTTCACAGGAAAAGTAAACAGAAGAAAAACAATAGGTGTTCTATCATTTCTGCCCGTGATGCATTAAATATTGAGCTCGGTATTCAGTCAACATGAAGCCAAACAGACTTGCAGCTTTTCTCTTTGAGTAAAGGCTCATTCTGTGCATTTTCATAGGTTTCATTTCCTGTAAGCTTCACAGACAACTACAACTGCAGACTCAGTTTTAAACAGATGTCTGATCTTTACCTTTTAAAAGTAGGTCAGTGAAACATTCTCATATAGCCTGTCCTAACATTAACAATATCACTGCAATTAAAAGACTTTACCCTTAAAAAGCCAAACTTGCATCAGTGGATACTGTCTCTAAAGGGAGGATGCTCTTCAAGCAGAGACACGGGGAGTAAAGTAAGTTCAGATGGATCTAGTCTGACTCTCCTCCCTGTTTCCAGCCCTGAAAGATTCTCCAACATCTCATCCAGCAGCTGAAGTTTCCCATAAAGAGCAGTGACATGATGAGCAGTGTGTTACAGGCAGCTACAGCTACAGGATGGAGAGCAACTTAAAGAGCGGGTGACATAACACTGTGTATCATCATCCCTCATCTCTTTCCTCCATCTTAGGACGCAGGTGCTTTGACAGACCGTGAGGCGTACACTCACGCACGCACGCACACACACACACACACACACACACACACATACACCACACAGGCACATTAACGTGCCATTCTAAGCAGAAAACAAAGAAGGGGGGGGGGGGGGTGGGGGGGGGGGGGGGGGGTAGAAAAAAAACACAACGCACAGGCTCACATTCTGCACCGCACCACAGTCTCGGGGTGAATCCGACGAGATGAGCACTTCAAAATCCGGCGAAATGTGCAGCCCGAGCCTCTGCCTCCCCGGCGGCCGGTGTTTATTTCCAGCGCCGCTTCTGAGGACTTTTTTATCTGCGCACCACTAAAGGCGGCTGACATTTGAAGAGAGCATCTCTGTTTTTTTGCTGCAGAGGATCAAATGGCCAACCCCTCCCTCTCCCTCTCTCAAACACACACTCACTCCATCCTTCCATCCATCCATCTGTCCGTGCATCAACACACGCGCGCACACACACACACATACATACACATACACACACACACGGGAGCCCTGCTCAACGCCCAGTGTAACCTCGTAATAACACAATTTGGTGCTGAACTCTAGACACACACACACACACGCACGCATCACCACTTTATTGTAACAACCCAGAAACCGAGAAACGACCCGTATGAGCGTAACAGCCACTGACGGCTATAGTGAACGGGCTCGTTTATTCCTGGACGTACAGAAGGTGAAACTAGAGGACAGTGTGGAAAATACACTTCAGGTATGACTCAGGTCGTAAAGAGCATTCAGAGGAATATAATGTATACCGAATGTGTTTTTCTCAGCCCCTAAACACAGTGATGAACTGCCCAACAGAGGCAGAGTGACAGAGAAGTGGGTAAACACGCATCACTGAGCTTCAGAGAGAGCGCCATAGTTGGTTTATTCCCACTTATTATAAGGCATCAGTGTAAATATGAACAACATCTCAAAGCAAAAGCAGCATCTTCTGTAACTGGAACATGTTACAGAAGCTACTAACACTGATGATGCGCGTTGAAAATGTAAATAAATACAAATCTACACTTTGAAGAAAAGAAAACAGGTCAAAGTGTTGAGAGATCCAGATGAGCGTAAGTTTTAAATTATAATCGAGGAATCAGAAAATATGAAAATGTGAAAACAGCACTAATCTCGGTAAAAATCGCGCTGTGAAATGCTGTAAGGACCCGGAGATGCACCAAAGTTATGCAAAAAAAGGCTTAAATTTGGAGATTAATAATAATAAACATTCAGTTTACAATCAAAACATAATCAGCGTTCATTTCTCTTTACCTGGATTCAACAATATTTCCTCTGAGCTTCGTCCTTGCCGGGTTCTAAGAGTTGCAGGTCACTGTCAAGTAGTTTGCTAAAAAGATATCCCGAGTAAAAGCTTTAAAAAACGATCATCTATCCCGTTTACAAACGTCCAGATGTGATAAATAAAGAGGGTGAAGGGGAAGGTTTCCAGGCGGCCCGTCCTACACAGCGCATCGGCGCACGGCTCCGTGTCGCGGCGTTAAGATGTTACTTGTTTGTAAGCAAAAACATGGCTTCATTTGCCTTTGTCAGCGAGAAAAAACGTAATATTGACTTACCTTTCCCTCATGAGCCATTGTACCCCCCCTCTCCACACACCCCCCTCCCCATCCCCCACATACACACACACCCCCCGATCTCCTCCCTCCGCCCTTTGCCATGACATCACGGAAGCTGTAGTAAAACCTCCAGCATCAGATGGGCAGGGCTTGAGGTCCCCCCCCCCTTTACTACACACTAACTCAATGGGCATATGTATACACATACACTCCCTCTCGCTCTCTGACTTTCTCCCTCCCTCTCTCCCTCTCTCCCTCTCTCTCTCTCAAACACATACATCATCTGAGCCACGAAAACTGACAACTTCAAACTACAAACTAGATCTTAGCACCGTCTCAACAGGCAGCAGCAGCGCACACACCTTAATACAAATATTAGACAAAAAAAAAAAAATTAAGTTCCGATGCTGCTCCCCCCCTCTCCAAACATCGTGAACATTCCTTGCGCACAGTCTAGTTTAAGACCGCATCTCTGCGCCTCTGGGCTCCGCAGCCAATACAATATTACGCACCAGAATGAGCTCATATTTTATACATTTCACCCGATGACAAGTTCTTGATGTTCCGCAAATGCATTATGGAGGTTATAGCTGCTGTAATCCTTCACCCCCCCCCCCCAACAACACACACCACCACCACCACCACCACCACCACCCCCCACACATCCTGGAAAGTGGTACCGTCCAATAATTCATTCAGGGGACATTTTTTTCGTCGGATTGGGAATTGATGTAGTAGTTGTATGCAGAGTTAGTGTATGTGCGCTGCTCTGACAGCATCTGATAATTCCTCCGTATGGAAAGAGGGGGTTTTAACGACATATAGGCAGAGAGGCAAGTCTCCGAGGGAGCTTAACTAAAAATTATGTATGCTCTGGGGAGGAGAGGGGATGGATATCAATTTGAATTATCGCTGGAAAAAAAAGCAGCTACAGAGAAATTGTGTTGAACAAACATCAGGTTGAGGTTTGCAGGAGTTTTAAGAAGAGTGATCACTGCCAGTTACAGATCTGCTGATAGTTTTAAAGGATCATTGAGGCTGTCAGTGCTGCTCTATACAACAAACAGCCAGTCTTAATAGTGCAACTTGGAGTCACTCCCGAATGTTGCTCACACCGTGGTTTTGCTTTGCTGTTTTGAAACCATTAGTGGAAATGACAACCATTCATTACAAGCCATTTGAGAATAGTCCCCACAAATGCCATCCTTTATCTGCTGTCTCCACGCCGCGTACGCAGGGAATATTCAAAAAGCCCAACCTTCAGCTTTCAGAAATTCTATTAAATTCTTATCTCTTTGCAGCAGGCTCTTTTTGTGCAATCCCATTGTTATGCATTGGAGCTGAAATCAATCACCGGCCGTGCACGCCGCATCAGTATGATTTCAGACCGTGGGCGCGGAAAGAGAGGAGACTCACACAACAGCATCGACAATCGAATAAACAAAAGAGGGGAAATATTAAAAAATAAAAAAATAAAAATTCCCGGGCCCCGATCCAGCAGGGGGGACAATGAGGAAAGTTAAAGGCCTATAGGTCAGGTGTGAGCTGAGAAGCCTCACAGCGAGGGGTACGGTGGCCGGAGTGAAACGTATTTCTAAAGATTACACTAAAGATATAAAGTACAATTTTGTATATACACTCATGAAGTTATTATTTCATGTGGTTTGATGTCAGGACTATGGACAGCTCCAAAGTGCTGAGGGAGTGTGTGTATGGGTGAGTTCAGGACCGTGGACAGCTCCGGCCTGCTGCGGCTCTCAGGCCCAAACAATAACTTACATAAGCTTATTGTTGAGGCAACAAAAGCTTTTGTCTGCACGCTGCTCTGACTATCTGCCTCATTAAAAGTAACATCAGACTGCATTTATTGGTATTACACAAAACTATTTTTGAAAGTAATTTTGTTTCATGTATTTCTTTATTTATTTATATTCCCAATTTATCTGAATACTTTATACTTTATTTAGTTCAAGTCCTTTCACTTTTATATGTTTTATTTTGAAGGATGAGATTGTTTATTATTAAATCAAGCTGAAATAAACAAAACAAAACTCCCTCTCATAAGCCTGAAACCCCATTACAAGCCAAAGCTATTGTTACTGAGCCTCGCTAAACTAAAAGCAACTAAACTTAACTTCACTGATCGTTTGTGATCATCTTAAAAAGTTGAATAAATATGATGCTGCTAAACTTCACTAAGCTCACTCTATTTCTCCTTATAGGCTTGAATAATTGTTTTAGTGTTTAAACTAAACTGAATTAAGATAAACTGAATTTAATTAAACTAAACATAACTTTCCCATCCTATAAGCTTGAATAGCTGAATGATTGTGTTTTACTAAACTAAACTAAACTAAACTAAACTAAACTAAACTAGAAATAAAAAAAAATACTGAATTGTCATAACTTAACAAAATAAAACTAAATTGTGTTCAACTGGAGTATCTGAATACTTTATTATTTCAGGTCGTTTCACTTTAATTCGCTTCTATTTCAAAGGATAAGACTGTATAGTTACCCAGCAGCTGGGAAAAGGGGTTTTCCTCACTGTGTATTGTGTGGCACTAAAGTAAAATCAAAGAAATATTCACTTCTATGATCATTGTCACCACTAAACTAAATAAAACTAAAGTGGAAAACATTTCTTTTGAAGGCCAGCAGCTGTGTATCATGTGGGAGAACTTTTACTCTGCTGTTACAAAGTGTATGTGCGGATGCAGATGGCACAGGGGCCTGCTGCTCTTTAATGCTCACGTCACTCCAGACTATAGCGGTTGTATGGTGGCTATATTGTGGAGGCAGCCAGTATAAATATTACATGGGGCAGCAGCTGACTGAGCGCTGAGGTTGGGACCGAGGGGAGGCCCCTATAGTCCCTCGACAGATGGAACAAGCCGACAGACTAACACAACAAAAAAAGTTTTTAATAAGCCCGCAGCTTGGCATTGTCCCCACGGTACCGGGGCCACACGGTCCCCTAGGGGACCAACTGTCCTTTGTCTGGCCAGTTTTTTTTTTTTTACTACGGGGGTCTAAGTTTAGTTTTAGTTCTAGGCTGAGGAAAAGATTATTTTAAAGTGTTTATGTCTGATGAATTAGCAGCTTGTAGTTTTTAAGTTTTTAAGTTACAGCTGGTGTGATCAGGCGCAGCTATAAGCCTCTGTTAATCCTCCGCAGCGACGGCTACTGTGTCTGTAGAAGGGCTTTTATTTTGAATAGAAACAGAACTGCAGTGAAGACAACTTTTTAAAACTTTGTCCTGTGTAATATTTATCTGTAGCAAGTCTAACGGGCCTAATAAAACTAATTGGAGGCGCAGACGCAGGATACGACACACGCAGAGCCAGGCTTACTTTATAAATCCTGTCAGTTTACAGACAGACGCACATGCCAAAACACAAAGTTCACCTCTAAAAGTTGCCGCTGTGGAGTCAAAACAAGTCAATGATACGAACCTAGAAAAGTGCGGCACAGCTTCATGTTTGCGGTCCTCCTCCTCTCAGTTTCTCTTCAGTCCTGTAGCGACCGCCAAGTGCCGCCGCTAACTTTACTTCTGCCGAGACAAAGTTGCTCAAACTTTAGTTCAACTTCCCCGGCCCCGGGGAGGGGAGGGCAGAGCTGCTGGGGCGGGGACAAGCAGCTGACTGACACACCTGGAGAGCCAATAGGAAGGGGTTATGCCCTCCCTGCTGCCGGGAGCTGGACCCAATCCCAATCCCCCCCCCCACGTCACCCAGTCTCAGCTTTCAACAACAATAGACTGAGCAGCAACAAAGAGCATCTGCTGCGCCCGGCAACTTCTCACACTCACTAAGCTCCCCCAGAAATCTGATTTAAACCATAGAAACACTTCACTCTGTCTCATCTGACTGTTTCATTCATGCTCTATTTTTAGATCTGCACTACTTTAACTCAACCTAAGCAAACTCCAAAAAATAAAAACAGCAAGAATATCATAAAATGTAGGGTAAAACACGAATATCTAAAATATGAATACCCAAGTTGCAAAACAGACACCACAGTAATACAATAAAAATTACATCTTACCATAAACACAAAGTTTTAAGACCGCATAAGAATATTATAATGATGCTGTATGTTTGAGAGCTTTTATTCTTTTAGTCTAACCTAATATTCTTCACTCAATATTAATCTATTCAACTTTCCAAATCTCTGCTATAATGTTAACAGCATTTCATCATGTGACCGGTGTCTACACTGTAGGTTTCAACCACCCTCCTCCATCACGTGACCAGATATACCAGATGTACAGCTAATTTAGGTAAGTTAGAGGAACATTTTCACTGGAACTCCGGGCCTATTCAGAGAGTCTGTGTCTGGAGCAGACAGACAGTTCCTCCCTCCCAATAGCAGATGGTCTGCCAGATAATGAGCTCTCCAATTGCTTGCTCCCATTACCCCCATCCCCATCTCTCCAAGATGTAATGGGGGGTAAAGCAACCTCAACACATTCTACTGCTTTTCTTCTTCGTTTCATTTTATTTCATACACATTTAATGACATGATTGTTTCTTATATGGTCTGTTCAAGAGGCAGATTTACCAAACAATCTTCTTGTTGCCAGTCAGGTGTATTTATGCCCATTTATGAAGTTTGATTTAATCAATAGCTGAACAGTTGCAGACTACTAAACTAAACTTAATAAAATGATCAAAACTAAACTGAAACCAAACTAAAGTCTGAACTAAAACGGCTTATGCTCATACCCACTTTTATACTGTAAGACTGAGTTACAGTTGACCCACTGACCCATTACGAGCCCAAGCTATTGTTACTGAGCCTCACTAAACTAAAAGCAACTAAACTCAACTTCACTGATCCTTTATGATCAGTGGATTAATTTGAGTTATTAAATTAAACTGAATAAAGATAAACTGAATTTAATAAAACTAAACATAACTTTCCCATCTTTAAGATTGAAAAGCTGAATAATGGTGTGCTATTAAAACTAAATTAAACTAAATTAAACTAAACTAAAAATAAAAAAACAAACAAAATTAAACAAAACATTATCACAAAGCAAATAAACTAAACTCTGTTTCATAAACGCAAACTGTTGCCATTAAAAGTAACTAAACTCAACAAAACTAAACTAACTTTATTCCTCATTGAGCTTGCATAATCATGAGTTATAAAGTAAAGTGAAAGAAGCCAAATGAAATTCCCTCAATCCACTTTTATAAAACTGAAATTTCACAACCAAACTAATCTGGATTAAAATAATTCATCACAGGCCCAAACTGTTACTCTTGATTCAGATAAACTAAACCCAAAATCGTTGAAAACCTGGATTATTGTGTGCAACTAAACTGAACCTAAACCAACTCATTCTTCATCATAAGCTTGAATAATTGTTGTACTAAACTGACGACTAAGAAAACAACAAATTGGAACTAAACAAAATTCACATAACTGTTATTAATCTTGAATTGACACTTCTAAACTAAAACAAATTAAACTAAACTGAATTAAACAAACCTCAGTTGACGCACTATTATACTGAAAAGTCTTGTTGAATGGAACTAAACTGAAAGAAACAAATCAAAATTCACTTAACCTTCCCATTTAAATCTGAATTATCAATTACAGCTGAATTAAACTAAACTAAACTCCTTTATCACAGTGGTCCTCAAAGTGGGGTCGGAGGACCCCCAGGGGTCGTTGAGGAGGTTTCTAAAATAAACTAAAATAAACTAAACAAACCCATATTGTCGCTACTAAACTAAACTTTATTGACCATAACAAAACAAAATTACCATAACCCTAATTTAAGCCTGACTTGTCACTACTTAACTAAATCATATCAAACTAAACTAAACTAAACTAAACTCCATTTAACTGCTATTATAAACACAAACTGTGGCTATTACACAAAATACAACTCCCCTGGTCCTTTTCTGTTCACTTGAATAGCTGCATTAGTGTTTGCTATTAAACTAAACTAAACTAAATAGAAACACATTAATTTTTATCATCTAGTAAACAACCATGTTGACCTTAACTAAACATTAAGCTGTTAAAATAACACATTTGTTTAATATGTGTGTAATATGTGTGTACACATCTCCTGCACAGATCCCTTCACTCCCCATCTCCGTCTCTCGTCCCTGCTTCCATGGCACAAACACGTGAAGGGGAAACACACGTATGTAATGAATTCACTGCTTATTAAACTGGCTTTTGGAGTGTGGACAAAGAAGGTGTCGCTGTTGAGGAGGACTGCTGGGTCTCCACTGATGCCATGGCAAGTTTTTTTTTTTATCTTAGGATGCCAGACAGCCTCTTGTATTCTTCTTGAGCACGGTGCTCTCATTAGCCTATTAACTTCACTGTTCACCCCCCCACCCCCCCCACCCTTCTGTTCCCCTACCCAGATAGGACCAAACACACACACACACACACACGTACGAACGTACTGCACGTTCACAGGCATATGCAAACGCACAGAAATGAATGCACACGCACACACAACACCCCCCCTCTCCTCTTATTCTCTGCTCTGTATAACAAGCAGCTGAACTCTGACATAGCCTCCAGCTGTCCTGGAGATGGTGGTGACAATAAAGTTTAAACAAATACACACACACACACACACACACACACACACACACACACACACACACACACACAGTGAAGAGCAGGAAACAGGACCTTGTTGAGAAAATGACCCGTGTGAGCTAATTAATGGAAATTTCACTCCATCTTCATCATCATCATTATTCAAAAGTCCCCTTAAATGTTCCCTCCTACGCTTTCATTATCATTATTCAGCATCTCAGACAGTAACAACTCTCGACTGTGCTGGTGCAGAGACAAAAGGGTCACCGCTCCGCTGGAAGGGAAACGTTTCTGCCTGTAATATATTTGTTACATCTGTGTTTGAGGTAACAAAGAAAGTGGAAGTTGTGTCTAGTTTGTGTGAAGAGAAAGAGAGGAACTATTCTTTTTCCTCTTTTGTAACTTAGCTCAGTATGGGACACACACACACTCACACGTCCTGGGCTCCTGCACAGATGGACATCAGAGTCCTGCTCCTGGTCTCATGATAACAATCAGGTTCATAATGCTATGGCTCTATTGCCCTGCCTCCCTCCGTCCCTCCTCCCCTTCTCCCTCTCTCTCTCTCACTTTCACACCCCCAACCTTGCTCTCTCTTTCTCTCTAACATCCATGCAGCATGATCATACTCATATCTGTCAGCTCCCATTAGACACAGCTAAGCGCTTCCACCACTAGGATACAGTGAAGGGATTTTTTTTTTAAATCTTTCTTTGTAGTTCATTTAGACATCCATCCAACATGTTTGTTAAAGGATGGGTTCACACGTTTTCAAGTCAGACAACAGACACTCATACGCCCATATGGACTATTGAAAGTGGTTTTGGTCGCTGTGATTAGTCCACCTGGACAATCAAAGATATAAGGTTTCTAATGGAAGTGCGATAAAATCACTTCCTCTCTTTTTTTTTTATCTGAAATTAATATGAAGCTTCAGCTGCCCAAGTCAGCCAGTTATCAATGGTGACAATAACCACATTATTTGTTATCCATCAGTCTGCTGATTATTTAAGTTGATTAATTGTCAAAATACAGCAAAAAAAATGTACCAACCCTAACCCGACTTCTTCAGGGCAGACTGGACACTAGTGACTCGGTATCGGAAAGTGACGAGACGGGCCGATATGGGCCAGGGCTAGCTGATTAGCATGGTAACTTCATTAGAAGAAAGGAAGTGATAGAAACAGACGCATAACAAGAGGGTTGCTTTCCACCAGTGGAGGCAGCTCTAAGCAAGTAAAGGAATGAAGTTTGATGCTGAACTCACAATGTTTCTTCTAGACTGGTAAGTAAACAGCTGTTAATGCTAACGTTAGCTATGCAGCAATAGCAAAACGTACAAATAGCTCCTTTAATCGAATAATCGCTTCAGTGCTGCCTCCAAACCTATTGTCTTTTTAGCATAAAATGTTCTTCTTTGTGTTTCCCCGGCAGTGTTTCTTCTCATTTTCTTTGCTGAGGATAAGAATAGCAACACAAGGGCTTCGGCTGAACTTTGGACTGTGTTTTTGCATTGAACTGGGACTGTTGATTGAAAGCACATTAGGTATGTCTTAATGTCCAATGATAGACAGATTCTTTATTGTCACTGCACATTAAAACACAATGAAATTCAGTTTGGCAGCACTCCATTTTGCTTAGCAGCTTATAAAAAAACAAATAAATAGTAAAGGAGAATAAAATAATTAGTATGAAGAGGAAGAATGATTACAGGAAGCAAAACTAGACTCAGTAAACAAACTGAGCAACTGGCTATTGTTTTAAAGACAGACTTGAAAACTTGTGAACTTCTCCTTTAACATAATCAACTGTGATGGTGTATAACAACGTGCGGCTGCCTTGACATGATGAAGACACAGACGGCCTCTGGCTCTTCATTACTCACTTATTACACTTCTTCTTCCCCTCTCTTTTGTGGGAATTATGAATTTTTAACAGGCGTGTGCAAGGAAAGGAAAAGGCCAAGAGACAGACAAAGTTTGGTCTGGATGCCACTTTGGATGACCGTCATCTCCAGAGACCACCCTCCCCCCCTTCCTACCCTTCCCTGCTTACCCAACCCGATCCACAGCTTGGGCCTCCCCATAGGGGGGGTGGGGGGGGGTGACACGTGGAATGGGGTCAGCTCTGCCAAAAGGCATCACATCGCTCCAGTCCTCTGCACTGTCTGCTCCTCTGTCTGTCTGCTGTACCTCTCTGTCACTTTCCCCGTCAGTCAGACGAGTCTGGACTCACTCTTCGTTCTCTCTCTAACTTTTCGTCAAGCGTGAATCTCTTAATGTGCACGGCAACGCCTCGAGCTAACATCCGAGGGAGTTGTAAATAAGCCCTCTCCATCACACCCCTGCAGTTCAGACAAGCTTCACAGTGCTCACACACTCCTCCCCTGTGTCCCACAGTCTGTCCCCCCCTGCTGAGGTCGACCGCCTGACCCCCCGTCACCCTCCAAAGTCACCGAGTCAAATTCTTTGAGGCCTCCCCTCTGCCGATTTCTTCACTTCCCTTTCTCTGCATCTTCTCTCCACACTTGACCCTCCCAATCCTTTCCTCCATCCTCTCCCTGCTCACGCCTGCAACTATTCCCATCTCCTTTCCTTTTTTTTTTTTTTTTCCAGCTCTCCACCTCCATCGTTTTCCTGTCTCTCTTAGCCCGTCTCTCTCGTCTTTCTCCCTCCTGCGCTCACCCGGCAGCAGCAGGCTGGGCAAATATGTGCCCTGAGCAGCGGTAAATACAGGCAGCACTTCACAAACAAGGCCTGATTACAATGACAAAGGCTGCCACACTTTAGGGAGGAGCTTGGAGCAATTTGGAGGCTGCGGGGGCCATTGAGCGAGTGGCATACTTAATGGGCTTTGTGTGCCAGAAGAAAAGGGTCTGAGCTTCTGGGCCCAGCTGTCACTATGGAAAATATCAGACTGACACAGCACCCGACGCTCTTTGGCTTGCTCTCTTTTCTTCTTTCAAACCCCCCCCTCCCCAAAACTCACCCTCCACGCACCCCCTGTCCCCCATCCAGCCTCCCTCTCCTCTCTCTCTTCTCTGCTCTCTCCACTCTTTTTTCTCTAGTTAGTGAGCACAAAAAAGTGAAAGCTGTTGGAGAGAAAGAAAGAAACTGAATGAGAACTCCCTCTCTTGATCTCTCATTCTCACACACACACACACACACACACACACACACACACACACACACACACACAAGGAAAAAAAGCAAGCATGCAGCCTTGGTGTCACACACACACACACACACACACACACACACACACACACAAATATAATGCACAGTAGGCTGACTCTGCAGCAATTATTCAAACCCTAAACCCAGAGGGATAAATGACATTATTACATTTCACTACTTAATTACGTGTGTGGATAGTTACTAAGCGTTAGCCATCATGCATGCATAATGCAGTAAGATATAGTCACTTCGCTTCATAAAGCACCCTTTCATTATCAAATGTATGGCAGAAGAAAAACAAATTAACACATGTGCTCTGCAGAGAAAGAAAGCACATGCAGTAAGTGGGAAGAATAAATACGCATTAAGAGCAAATATATGATTGTTAGGCATCACATGGCAAAAATAACTCCAACATTTAGTGGATTTCCAGCAGCGCCAAGCGACAGTTTATTTTCTGGAAATGATTTTTCTCCAGTGATAATGGGCTTGGCTCGAAAACAAAGACTGAGAGATCTTCTGAAGCGGCTCTCCGGTTACGCTTTCTCAATCCTTGTACGCAAAGCAAGCGCTCACACTCCAGATCCAACTGTATTACACCAGCTCTGTGACTTATGGCACTGTAACACAGAGCATAATACACACACCCACGCACATGCACAGCAAAGCTCGTGCGCGGGCAAGCTGGAGCACTGGAGGCTGAACAGGCACAAACACATGCACACGGTCGCACGGCGCTGCATTATTGAAACACAGCACAAAGCCAGAGTTGGATGTTGTTTCACCTAATCTCTTTGATACCACTGTGGTGCTGCTAAGCTCCAGAAAATCAGCTTAGCAGATGTCCTAAAGTGTAGGTGGCTTGTTTCATGAGGCAAGAGAAGAAAACGCTACAAGAAGGAGAAGAAGAAGTGAAAGAGGGAGGGTGGGGGCAGGGCCGCAGATTTGGAACGGGGCCTGACGAGTTCAACTCAATCCCCTTTTTACTTCTGTCTGCCAGGCACAGTTGTTCCAGCAAACTGGAAGAAGTTTTTTTTTTTCCCCCTCAATTCATCCATTACTCCACCCCCCCCCCGACCTCTCACTTTTCAGAGTGCTTACATTACTGCAAGTGTCTGAGTGTGTCTGTGTGTGTGTGTGTGTGTGTGTGTATGTTATTTTTTCCAGGCCAAAGAAGTTGTCGTACTTGTGATAATGTGGTGATAATGATTATAATGAGGATTTTTTTTTTTCACAAGGTTCCTGCGTCTTCAAGCCCTAACCTGCACTCTGATGTCAGTTGATTACAGTTGCACCCTACACACACACACACACACACACACACACACACGCATCGCATGCATTATCAGCACAAGTGAGACATCTGTATGCAAATGTCATTATGTTGGTGGGAAGGTGGCTCAGAATGGGCCGGGTGTGAGTGATGTTATGACAGTGAAGGAGGGACTGAAAAAGGTCGGGCTCTGAAGGAGTGTGTGTTTCAAGAGCTGGAGCACATATGTATGGTATCCATAGTAACCAACTAACCCAACTCAAGATGGCTCCCTGATGCTGTCATCTTTTATCTGTTTCTCCAGCCTTGCGCGGCGCACTTGTTTTACTCGCTCACATAGCTCATCTCTTGACATTGATAGTGCAGCGCAGAAAACACACACGCACGCACACACACACACACACACACACACACACACACACACACACACACACACACACACACACACACACACACACACACACGGCCATGTTTCAGACAGATTAATAAAACATCAAATCCCTCATTGAGATAGTGCAGCTCCATGGCAAGATAAAAAAATGTTAATAATCTCACATGTTGCGCACTGAGCTGCATCTACCGCCTCTCAAGTATCTCAAAAATGTAGTTCATCCCACTCTGCATGTGTGGCCATCTCCTCAGTTTTTTTTCTGAATGACTGTGTGGCATGTAGCGAGCACTTCAGTGTCAAACCATCTCGTCCTAATGGCAGCGCCTCAAATGTCCATGGTGATGAGAGGGAAAGAGGCTAGATGGAATGAGAAGTGATGGAGAGCCCTCATGACTCTGTAGACAGACTGAGGACAAACCAAACAATACACTACCTTCTTTTTCAGCGGGCACATATATATATATATATATATACCTGAGATATACACCTGTAAGGGCTTTAATCTACAGTGTGCCAACTTCCTCCTCTGTGCAGTTTCTCATGGATGGAGAGTGAAAATTACAAATCCATAAAAAAAGGTGAAATTTGTTCTGTTCATTTATCGTCTTTCTGAAATAATAATAATAATAATAATAATGATACAGCTTCAAAATTCATTTGAAGTAAATACTGTCCATGTGCTGTGAAATAAAACCGTCTCAAAGTGAAAAAACATCAGCCACCAGGATGGAACAAAAACTGTCCACGACACTGTAACATGTTTCCTCTGAGTGAGAGAAGCTCGCCACAGTTTGGATAAGAGCTTGAAGACTTGCCATGGAACATGTAAGGCAGCATTAAGCCAACGATAACTTCATGCCACAGTTTTCCAGCCTCATGTCTTGGATTTGTGATTAGAGACATGCTAACAAGAGGAATAACCGGAGGATGACTGGAACTGGAAGCTTCTGCAAAAATGACGTGCAGCTGAGATTGATGAGCAAATGTCCAAACGCAGACGTGACAGTAAAGTTTTTAGCGGTTTATTTTGGGAGATTGTTTGTAGGTATACAGTAGGCGTGGTTTAGGCGGGTGAAGGAAGCGGGCTCATTCGCCGCCTGGAGTTACACCTGTACAGTTTTTGGGTTTGAGCGGATTTGGACACACCACGAGGGAGACGTAAGAGGCAAGACACTTTGGAGACAAAAAGACACTGAGAAAATGGAGTTTGACACATCACCACACTTTGGTATACACCTTTTAAACTGAACATCCACATAAAAGAGCGAACTGGACCAACAGAATGTGGATAAATAGAAAGACAGATCGATTAACTGTTTCACTCTAAAATGTGTATTTACCAATACTGTTCTAACTGTTAACTGTTGACTAAAGAAAGTCGTGCTTTCATGAAGAATCCCATCACTGATAATCAGAAGCTGACAGAGAAAATATATGAAAACATGTAAAGAGCTGCTGTTGCGAGTCCTACTCACACCCACAGCAGAAAACCTCGTATATAAAAAGACCCCACTAATGCCAACATTAAGACAATTTAAATTCAACACCCACTTGTAGTTTGATCTGCATCACAACAGAGAACGGAGCTGTGAGTGAGTCAAACCTACAAAGCCTAATAAACCCTCATCCGACAAACTGATTTACCTCCTCACTTCCTCATATTTCTGTTGCCTCTCAGCTTAAATTGTATCTGTTGTGAAAAGGAACAAGAAAGTGGGGACTAGACAAGAGGCCAGAAAATGAATGCTGGAAAATAAATGAAACCAGATACTGAACGTCACTGGTCTTCAACAGAAGCCATCAAAAGGCCAATACAGTGCTGCAGGGATGACGTCTTTTTTGGTCGTCCAACCTGGAGTTAGCGTCACTCCGGCTTCCTCGACCAGGGAATTGGATCACTACAGAAAATAAACTCGATGACAAACCACAACTCCAACAGGCTCGGGCCGATGTGTCGCGATATTTCCCACCATATGCGATATTATTCATAATCTCATACAGAAGCGCTATAATATTGTAGAGCACGATATTTGGGAACGACTGTATCGAGAATTTAAATTTTGAGGTCTGGGTTATATTTAAAATTTAATATCTCGATACTAAACCAGGAGGTTGCAGTGGGTGGATGGGTCGACAAAACACAGGAATATCACACAGTGTTCGCTTCCCATCGGAAAGTAGTTGTTTATGTTATTTCTATCATCCATGACCGTTCGAGAAAATTAACCACGTTGTTATTATTGTAACCATGACAACAAAGTTTGTCTAATGTTGAGGAAGTACTTATTTTAACCCAAATCACAATCTTTTCCTAAACCTAACCAAGTAGCTTTTTGTGCCTAAACCTCACCCAGCCGTGACTGTTATCATAGTAACCATGGCAACAAGTTTGGGTACAGTTTGCGTATTTATTACTGTAAGCATGACAACCGAGGTCCAGTTCGCCTGCCGCCGTAAGGGGGGGGGCGCTATTTCAGGAGACACTCCTACGGGTCGTATCAGAGGGTTGAGAAAAACGACCTGTGTGGTCGTTCAGGTTGGAGACGGACAAACATCACTGCACTGACACAGTTATTTTATAGAGAAACGATCAGACAGCAAACAGTTATGGAAGCTGGAGAATTGTTCAGCACTGGCAGTTTACACTCAACCAAGTCGCTCTTCGCCGTTTTATCTTCTGTTGATAAAAGGATTAATTTCAATGCATCAATCTGTGAGGATGGATTTCCTGCCACCATCTAATCCCTACATCACAACTGAATTTGGGAACAAAGGGGGAAACACTGCTCTCTGCACCTGCACTTTGTGATTTTGGTGGACAAAAAGGAACCAAATCATGTTGGCATGAAGCTGAAAGGTTCATATCAGAGACGTGGTCAGAATGTCTCCTTTTCCTCTTTTGCTGCTGAGCTACAGACACAAACAACAATGACTTAGAGCTTACAGCGAGACCAACAGGACTTAGGGTTAGGGTTAGTTATATTTGTATATATTATATTTGTGCAATAAACTGCACAAATCACAAAAGTAACTGCTAGAAAATGTTGAATATTGAAGAAGGAAATCTCTCATCGGCTCAGAGTGCAGAATTAGCCGTGATCTGGTCAGAGCCCTGGACTTTAATAAGGCTGTGGACAGACTCGCAAAGAAACTGATGATGATAAAAGAAACACCTGTTCTAGGGTTAAACACAGAGCTCGCACTGCTATTGTTTACGTCTGTTTAATGAAAAGTGCAAAGTTTTGTCAGGCTCTGTGATCAGTGTTTTACTGATGAGTCGAGCTGATGTGTTTCAGTGTGTGACTCGGTGACGGCTGATAGAGTTGCAGGCTGATGACTTTAGATGGAAAAGTAATTGCGTTGTTACGCTCGTAATATTGTGAAGCAAAAATAAATAAATAAAAATCACAGCCAGGTGTTTTAGTGATCCCCTGCAGCTGATAAAGAACACCTATTAAATCCTGTATTGACACACTTTCTCATGAGTTAGGCTTCACCTGTACACACGTCTACTGTTGGACGCTTCTGCTCTAAGACATTTGTTTATATCTATTACTAATATTCAGAATGAGGCAGCTTCTCTGCTCTTGACTTGTGCAGCAGGCGAGATGCTGACTATGACATATTATACCTGTCTTTAAGTATTTACTCTGGCTGCCCGTTAGCTTCGCGTTCATTTTAAAATTCTTTTATTGGTATATAAGACAGTACATGGTCTTGCACCTGCTTGCTTTTCCCTTTTTTTTATATACTGTACATCCTCCGGATATATGAACATGAAGTTTTTAACATATATGAAATAACCATAGTAATTTGCATATTTACAAATATTAGAAATATCTATATGATGATTTTCCCATATGGTATAACATGTTGAGAACATATTTCTTAACAATACATATTTAATTTATATATGCAAGTTTATTTAAACAACATACAAATAAAAAATCTATATGCTTAAATATGTTTTTCTTATTAATTTCTTATTAATTTTAAACATGTCTATTTTCCCATTCTGGGAACACTGACAGGCCTTGGGATGGATATCTACTTACATGAACAAACACACTTGTATGAGCTGGACGTTAAGTGTCAAAAGATGAAATTGTTCCAGTTTCTAACAGGTTCCATATATTATTTTTTACATGTGTTTTTATTTTATATGTAAATTTTTTTCATACATGAAAATTCAACATATGTACAGATATTACATTTGTGTATGGGTTGATTCATGAATCAGGAAGCCCCCTGGTTTATAGTCATTACTTTATTTTATTCACTTATTTTATTGTATCCATGTTGTAAATTGTATTTTTTTTTTCAATTTTTATTGTCATATAATAATTTCTATACAGTACCAGCCAAAAGTTTGAACACATCTTCCCATTCACTTGAATAAGAAAGCGTGTCCAAACCTTTGAGTGGTTCTGTGTGTATATATATACAGTATATATTTATGCACAAACTACCCACTTTTTCTTCTGCTTGTTCCAAACAAAGTTTTGTTGTTGCTGTCGGGAATGTAACATTCAACGCCTCCTGTGTGAGTGTGGGACAGAGAGTATAAACGCTTAAAAGGATGAAATGAATCTGTGTTTTGTTGCTTTACTGTGATAGAAAATATTAAAAGAAAAGAGCGAGAGATACAGGGTTTATTGATGCCTCATTTTGAAACGTAGTTCTGGATTTAAGTGCCTGTGAAATGAGAACGCAAGTAGTGCAAGTAGACACTCAGAGAGTTGGACAACATCGGTGTGCAGGAGATAAAAGACAAAAATCAGGAATCATCCATCTGCAGATACACTCCGTCCCTGTCTCTCTGCCGGGCTGATGGGTAATTGAGGCAGTCACAACACAGATCGGGACGCAGTGTCATGCTGTGCCCTGGGTCTGGCTCGCTGCCCCGGCCCTCTGGCAGCATGCTGCGACACGCTCAGGAGCGCGCACGCACACACACACACACACACACACACACACACACACACACACACAGAACAAAAAAACAAATGGTTGCTTCACACACACACACACACACACAAACACACACAGACACACAGACACACACACACACAGATAAAAACACATGCTCACTACGCCCACACACACAGGGACACGTGCACACTTCACAGACACACACTCCCACTTCACAAATGCCCATTTACCAACATACACAAATGCTAACAAGCTGTCCTCACACAAGTGTGTACAGTCACACAGACGCACAAAGACAGAAGCACAGGCGAGTGTGAGGGCGCACACACACACACACACACACACACACACACACACAGATCACTTAAAGTCACACCTCCATCCTTTTTTCGATCACAGACTACAGCATGCCCCAGCAAGTCACTCATTCTTATTTCCTCCCATCTCCTCTCCTCCCCTTGTTTCCTCTCCTCTCCCCCCCTCTCTGTTTTACCTCTCCCCTTCTTCTCATTTCCTCTCCTCCTCTCTCCTCTCCTCCTGTTTGTCAGACCTGAGGCGAACAGGCCTGGCCCTAGGCAACACTGAAGCCTCCTCTGCTCCTCTTTATTCTGCTCCCTCCCTCTCTCCATCCCTCCATCCTGGCAATCCTCCAGTTTAAACAGAAGGCTGTGCTGGGGGAGAGAGTGGGATACAGAGAGAGAGAGAGAGAGAGAGAGAGAGAGAGAGAGAGAGAGAGGGAGAGAGAGACAGGCCAGTTGCTTGTGTGAGTGCTGCATGATTCATGTTGCCCTGTAATGAAGCTGGTCCAGTCTTTTAAGTGTTTGGTGTGTAATGGAGTTTCAGGGACAGGCCTATCATTTTCTCCTAATAGTGCTTTCTCCGCCGCACGCCATGACCCCTCTCTCCACGCCCCCGCCCCACGCACCCCTACTGTGGCAACTGCACATTACCAGGGCACGCACACACACACACACGGACACACACACACACATACAGACACACACGTAGCGATTACCGACAGCTGCGGGAGTTTCTGAACGGCAAAAGTGGCCAATTTTCTCTCCCTTCCATTTAAACAACAAACAGGGCGTCGTGTTAAAATGGGCGAGGGGAAGAGAGAAGGGAAATTGGGCTGATAAGGGTTATTGTGAATCAGGAAGAGAGTGGGTTAGCTGCTGGGAAGTAGCAGTGCGTGGCGAGCGGCAATTTTAATATTCTTGAGGAATACTTTGAGAGAGACAGCACTCACAACCGGAGACTGAGGAGACATAACGTTCAGTGGGTTTCAGGCTGCACAGATGCACTGAATCACAACCGGAAACATGTGCGTTCACGTGTTCGCTCACCTCCAACCTAAACGGTCTAATCACACACTTTACTTTTATATTTACGGAAAGTGAAAGTCATTTGGTCCGATCTTAATTTTCTTTAAAGAAGTTCATTTTGGGGCTTGAACTTCTGTTTAGGATTAAAGTTGGAAGCCTTTCAATGATGAATGTAGTCAGTCATAGGAGTGTATATGTAAGTGTGTGTGTGTGTGTGTGTGTGTGGTTCGGTGGGTGGGTAGGGCCAGTTTTACCGGAGCAGATTGTGGAGTGTGTGTACAGACCAGACCTGAGATTACTGAACAGATTGCACAGCTGGCAAGCAGCCCTCTCTCTCCACACACACACACACACACACACACACACACACACACACACACACACACACCCACACACACACACACACACACACACACACACAAACAGACGCACTCACTCTCCCCCACACACACACAAATGCAAAGCCAGAAAAACAAATATTGACAAAGTATTGATCCTGGGTGTATTGGTCCATATTGACAAGGCACTAATGCCAGGAATATCATTCTGGTCCATGTGTTGAATCACAAGGGGTCAAACTCTCTAATTAACCGAGGTTTATTAGTAACGAAGCAGATTCCACAGTTCAAATGAAATCAGTTCAAGTTAAACGGATGTTTGATGGTGGAGTTGTGGATAAAAGATTTCATCCGTTTGCAGTTTGTACGTAGTAATGTTGTGAAGATAAAACACATTTATCAGGCAACTCTCTCCCGTGTACAGCAAACTTTCAAGTGAGCACATCACTAATCCGGTGTTTGCACAGAGTAGGAACAGCCAATCAGAGGCAAGGATTTACCCCACACCTGCCCCATTGTTTATTCTTTTAAAACATATGGACATACATGTACAAATATATTTTAACTTTTAATAAACCTCATGCTATTTGTGTGAAATTCGATGCAGGGAGAGGTCATAGTGTGTCCCTAACAACCATCCATCATATCTATTACACTGTTTATGAATAGAGACGAATGATTAAAGAAACTCCTCCAGACAAGTGCAAGACACAAGAATACGAGATACATTATTTTTTAACCTCAATACAAATCTAGGACGCGCTCTACGTAGGTGCGGCCTTTCGTAGCGGTCATAGACCGTGAAGGCCAAACGGATATGACACGGTCTGGTCTACAGAGGACCAGCTGTGCCCGCCCTTACCATAACTCCTGTCGCCTAGCAACCTTGACAATGCATAACTTTTTCACAAAAACTTGAGGTTTTACGGCCCTTGGTTTGAACAGTTGTATCGTGTGCGTTTTACATATAAAAGTGTAATCCTCTGGCTCTCTGTCGGTGTTTGCTGACATATTATTTTCATTACCGGCGCGCAATGAATCTTGGGATAGGTCGGGCTTCGAAACAGGGGAAAGCCTGGTCGCGCTGCTGTAACACGATCACTCTTCAAATCCAGGGTCTACACAGCCTAGAAGTCTTAAAATCACCTCAAGTTCTTCTCCCACAGTGAAGAATCCAGAATCTGTCAATATATTTTCTATTTCAAAAGTTTAACTACGCGACCCAAGATGTCTCCTGCGTCACTGGACCACAGTTACTAGTTAATCGAGGTGTTGAACTGAGGTTTAAGGTGAGCACAGAGAAACTTTCTGACCTCAGCAGATGAAAACAGCCGTGTAATGTCGCAGTCATCACTCTGCACAAACAAGTAAAGTAAAAAATGAGCAAAACACATTCTCGAGGGGACGGGGACTAATAACCGTAAATTAGATGAACCAGAAACTAAAAATAAATCAAACCGGAGCAGAAAATAAAATATAAAATATAAACAGGAATCATAAAAGCCACACTGACGGGTTCAGACAATGAAGGAAACCGAGATTGATTAACGGCAAAACAAAATAAATTCCAGATTTTCATTCTTGAAACGTAAGAAAAAAGGAGAATGAACTGAATAACTCCATCAATGTTCACATTAAATTCAAAATTATATTGTAGAGTCATTCCAAAACATGTCCCAGAAGGTGTATGAAGGTGTTTGTCTGTGCTGCACTCATTTCATCTTATATTTTTTCTTAGTATTTAATTGTAAGAAATTTCATAATCAGCTTTTCTTAAATGTATGAGGAGGAGTAAAGTGAATAAATGTGGGTCCAGGTTACAGCTCATCAAAGAAAAAGTCTGACCTCTCACCTCGTGCCGACATATGCACAGTGAAAATGTTTGCGTACATACTTGCACATTCTTTGCCTTCTCTGTCCGTGTGGGTTAATGGTTACACCTCTGCACTGACGGCCTCTGTCCTTTGACTTCAAGAGAAGGAGAAAAAAAAAAAGTTGGCTTCCACTTTTCCCGTCCATGGAACACCTGCCATTCCATGCCAGGCCGTCCCTGACATGTGTAGCTTGGCTTTGTTGCTGCCAGGATGCAGAGGCAGGACGGTCTTTGTGCGTCTGCTCTTTGTTTTCCCCCGAGGGGGAAGAGAGAGGGGACTTCTCTACGAGTTGAACAAATAAACAGCAGAGAGCACGAGAGACAAAGACAGGGAGGGAGCACCTGCCGAGGGCTTTGTGTCTCTTAACAAGGCACACTACTGTCTGTGAGTGCAAACCCCCCCACCCCCCCCTCCAGCAACACACTGTGTGGAACTGCAGATATGTAAGCACGCACACACACACACACGTTTAACACTTTGTACACACAGGGTACCAATGAAATAGTCACTGGGCACGAGGAGGAAATAGTGAAGGAGAAACCTCCTGATCAATTACACTTTTTCATGACCCTGTACAAACTGGGTTAAACAGTTACAGAGGCCAACAGCTACAGCTGCAGTCAAGGGTTGTCACGGTAACACAAAGAAGAAGAAGTTTGTAATAAAAAGACTAAGTTTGGACGATAACCACTTAATTTGTCGGAGCTCTCATATTAACATCAGATGAACATATAGGGTGCGGATTCTGCCCCTCACCACCTCCACTGGACGTGTGTGAATGATGATTACAGCAGCAAATTCACTTTATACAAAACTGAGCACATCTCTGCTCAGAATCACTCAAATGTTACACAATATCAAATCCTGTCCAATTAATCCAGTTTTATAGTTTTAGTCAAAGCCCCCCCCCAAAAAAATGAAGCCAATTAATCTGAAAAACAAAAACGTTTGACTAATTAAACTATGATGAAAGAATCAGCGGCAACAAAAGTCAGTGCATCCTTCACGAGTCCTGTGACAGCAGGGCTGCTGTAGTCGTCACCTTGTGTGTGTGTGTGTGTGTGTGTGTGTGTACTGAACTACCACAGAGGAGGTTCTGAGGCAGATTTTGTCACATCTGTGAAGTCATGTCACTGTCAGTCACTAAACTCTACATGTGTGCAGCTGAGAACAAAATGAAGATGGGTGTGGTCCGACCCATGAATACTGAGTACTCATGGGTCAGAACGTCAACATGGTGTCACAGCTGGGATGACGCGATCACGAGACGGTCTCTATGGTTTTATTTTTCATATTTTGTCTGCCTTTATTTTTGATGACAGATTTGGATGATGAACCTGCGGAGACATGTTGTGCTTCTTCACAGCTGATCTTTGCTCCACTTTAAAATGTTTGTTCTATTGGATTGAAGTCAGGTCGGACATAGTGTAACTGACCAGGTCATAGTTTACTTTCTTCCTGGACACCTTACGTAGAGGCTGACTTTTCAACACAAGCCTGCGTACATTGTGAACTGTGCAAGGCATCAAATACAATTATTATAAGATGACAGAGTTTTGAATCAGTTAATGTTTTAGTGATATTGCACAGGGGTGTTTCGTTGTGCACTTATATGGACACCTGACTGTTCTTTTAAGACACAAACTTCCATCATGTATACTTTCTTCAAACTTCAAAAACAAAAGGCATGTTGGGAAGTGCTCTTGTTCTTTTTGTCTAGTTTGATGAGTTAAACATACACTCAGCAGAATACTCAACAAACTCATCCGCTCAAGTCAAAAGAACTTATTTTTGTTCTTAGAACGAAAGCTATACGTTGTAAATTGACTTTCTTGATATCAACAAAAATGTATTGCATGGTTTCATTATAAAGATAAAAGATTTGTCACACAGTTTGCCACTAAATGTTTGTAGGTTGGAACCTTTGATGTGCTGTGTTGTGTTTTTGCTGTTTAAAGTGAAGAGTTTCTGCGTAGACATCAGTGCTGTGTGTGATTCTGATGAATATATGGAGAGATTTGAGAGCTTGTATCAGCTGTTTTGCAAATGGAAACAGTTTTGATGTTTGTTTCACTTATGCATGAAAACAATGACAAAAAAACTGCTCAGTGCATCAAGTGCTAAAAAGATGCAGGAAAAAAAGGAAAAGACGAAGAAAGCTTTTCCTTCTTCATGGTGTCGTGAACTTCATTCCATCCATTGTTATCACATGCAGCCGTAGAGCACAAAAGACACACACACACACACACGCTGACTGCACATGTTGTAGCCGGTGTGTGTGTGTGTGTCTTTTGCGTGTGTGTGCATTTCCACACATATGAAAGCAGTATAGTTTTACGGCTGAATGTGACTGTCAGTCATAAAAGTGTGGCAGCACTCACGTGAGACATATAAATGAAGATGGTCTCCTTCTCTGACATGTTCTTTATAGTGGCCCCTAAGGGCCAAGGCCACGCAGACGTGGAGAGGAGGAAGGGCTCTCTTCGTTTGCTCTCACACACAAAGATCCAAACAAACAAAGGAAAGGAAAGGAAGAAGTTTCACTCAGAAGCAACAGAACAAAGCAGGACAGTGGATAAACACTCAGTGAGCACTTTGTTAGAAACCCCTGTGCACCTGCTTCGTCAATCAGCCAATCATGTGGCAGCAATGCAGAGCATAAAATCCTGCAGATACAAGCCAGGAGCCTCAGTTAATGTTTAAACAGGATGAGGAAAAATGTCATCTCAGTGACTTTGACAGTGACATAATTTGACTTTTTCTGAAACTGCTGATCTCCTGGATTTTCACACACAACAGTGTCTAGAGTTTTTACTCGGAATGGAGCCAAAAACAAAACGTGGTAGTGTAACATGGCGAGAAGAAAAGCATCTGAGAATGAGCATCTCCAACCTTGAGGCGGATGGACTACAACAGCCACAAAAACACTGGACAGTTGAAGACCGGAAAAACTCTCTGATCTAGATGTTTTTCTGAGGCAGCAGATGGTAGGGTCAGAATTAGGCATCAACAGCATGAATCCATGAACCCAACCTGCTTTGTGTCAACGGTCCAGGCTGCTGGTGGTGGTGGTGTGATGGTGAGGGGAATATATAAATACCAATCAATGATGATGTGAATGCCACAGTGCAAGTATTGTTGCTGACCATGTGCATCCCTCTATGGTCACAGGTAACCATCTTCTAATGGCTGCTTCCAGCAGGATAATGCTCCATGTCACAAAGCAAAAGTCAAGTCGTCTCAAACTGGCTTCATGAACATGACAGCGAGTTCAGTGAACTTCAGTGACCTCCCCAGTCTCCAGACCTGAATCCAGTAGAAAAGCTTTGGGATGTGGCAGAACAGGAGATGGCAGCTTGAATGTACAGCTGACAAATCTGCAGAATCGATGTGATGCAGTCATGTCGACACGGAGCAGAATCTCAAAGGAAAGTTTCCAGCATCTGGTGGATCCATGACATGAGGAACTGAGGCTGTTTGAGAGTAACGGGAGGAACTACCCAGTGTTAGTGCGTTGTTCCTAATAAAGTGCTCAGGGAGCGTATGTACGCTGTGCCAATCAGCACAGCATTTTCACATAGCTCCACTGCTGCCATGGAGACGAACCTCACATGTCACAGAGGGAGAGAAGTGAATTCTGGGACCTTAAATAATGTCCATCAACTTCTCCAACACTGTATGTTATGGGATATAAATATGTGTGTGTGTGTGTGTGTGTGTGTGTGTGTGCGCGGTGAGCAGGTTTAAGATTTTCTAAATTATTTATTTATTTATTTATTTTAATCGGTAATATCAGTAATATGATAAAGAATAAAAACTATCTATATCGTAACACTGCTCAGCTCGGCAGACACAGTAAAAGAGTGTGGACAACAAGGCTGCTGCAGGATTCATCGTCCTGTTGTTCATTTATTGTGTGTTCTTCATAAAGTTTCACAACATTAAACAAAATGAAATGGGAAATTTACATCAACTTTGTTTTATGTTGTGTTTTTAAACATGTCATAAAATCAGTCCGTTTAATCAGTGGATTATAAACTCTGTTTAATTTGCAGTAATGGCTCAGCTAATGATGTGACAACTCCTTGGCTGGCGGTTGTCATAGCGACACAAGACGCTTCCCAGCTCGGCTCAGAGACTCAGCAGTCAGAAACACAGTCAGATAAAACAGCAGCCTCACCTCTTTCTCTTGTGCAAATTATAATACATTACAATAGAAGCTATTTGTAATTTTGAATGAAAGAAATACATTTAATTTAGGTTATTAGTGTTTTCACTGTTTAAGTTAAATAGCTCTGTAAATCTGCAGAACACCTGTTGGCTTTTACACAATGAGCCTATATTAATGAACTGAATATAATACAACATAATATATAATGTAATCACAATATTGAATAATATATGTTAATTAGTATTATATTATATTATATTATATTATATTATATTATATTATATTATAGATAAAAAATAACATCTAAAACAAGTTTGGGAACCACTGGTCTACAGGAACATCTGTTGAACTTGATTTGGAGTCAGTTATCATAGTAACCACAGCAGCTGATATGTGTTTCTTTTAAAAGCTCTAGTTAAAATGGCAGATGTATTCACATTAACATATTCGAAAAAGGGTTTTCATATTTTGTTAGAGTTAGCTTCGTCTTAATCAGGAAGTCCAGCAGAACATGCTCTTATTATCCAACCAGAGATGGTGGCAGCCGCACAGGAAAATCTATCTAATTAATATATTTTATTTGCACAGAACAAAATTAAATAATTACCTGTGTAGTACATTAGTGATGTTCATAACAAGGAGAGGAGACACTGGACCTTGTTCAAGTTTCAACATGTTTAACACTTCACACAGGACGGCTTCAGTATTTTTGTAACACGAGACAAGGCCACTGACAATGTGCAAGACTTGAAATATTTGTTTTGCACTTTAGGAACAATGAAGAGATGATGGTCTCACATGTGGAAAGACGATAAGGTAAGGTTTATTAATGGGCTCTGAAATGTTAGTTCTGCATATTGTGATGCTTTTTACTCACAGTCCTCATGTAGTGTAACCCACTCAGCTTTTGTCAAAGCAAGAATTGAGCACCGCAACACTTCCTGTATTTGAGATCACCAGTCTCTCCAAAATCAGCCAACTGTGATCCACCTCTGGGTCCAGGCCCCAGCTCCGAAAACCCCCTGCCTCATAACTCTTCGGCCATTTTAGGCCTCCATTTTTGCCAGGCTGCAAACTTGCGACTTGTGTATGAATTCTTTACAGGAGAAGCCGGGCCAGAAGCCACAGATTAATAATGCAATTTTCTATCTAAATTCTTATTTATGTGAAGCAAAAAGTTCCCCTGAGAATCTTGTATTATTCATAAGCATCAGAGAGGAGGAGGAGGAGGAAACAAATCATTTAGCACAATGTGTGTCTCTGTTTGTGTGAATGCGTTTGAAACATGCAGTACAGTAACACCGTGTGTGTCCCCTATTGCAAACGTGGCCTTTAAATATGTGCATTTGTGTGTGTCTGTAAGAATGCTTTTTGCCTCATGTTTGAATAGTTTATGTTTGTGATATCTGTGTGCCTTTGTGAGATTGAAGGGGAATTTGCATCTGTTTATGTGCGAACGCATGTATGTTTGTGCATTCCAGTGATTATCTGAGAGGGGAGGTATGTGTGAGCATGAATGTTAATATGTGTGTTTGTGAGTGACAAGCAGTTGAGTAATGGAATCAGGATGTATGTGCGTGTAAAGTGTGTGATTGCGTCTAAGTGCTTGTGTGCTTGTGGGTGATTTGCGCGTGTGCACTAGTGTGTTTGTGCATGTGTATACACTGCTATACGTTGCGTGCTAATATGAACATGCAGAGCCACTTGGTATTCCATGCAGCTCGTCTCTTGTCTGTCAAGTACGAGCGTGGGGATCACAACTGGAGAGATTGAAAGTTTGAGGAGCTGAAAGGCCTGAATGCAAATGAGACAAATATACTTGTTTTCTCCTCCTAAACCCCCCCACAGTTTTTTCCTTCATTGTCAACCCAACCATCATCTTTTCTTTTCCTTCTGCCCTCTCTCTTTCCCTTCAACCCTATTTTCCTCCCGAGAAGGTCTCAAACTGAAGCCTCGTAGCAAACTGAACATGTGCGCTAAAGAAAAAGTGAGAAGGGGAACAATGGAGAGAAAGCAAAGCAGCAAGCAGATTTTTCTCAGCTGTCAATAAAAAACAGTTGTTCTGCTGCCCCTCTCTCCCTAGGAGCTGAATAAAAATGCTCATCAAAATCTAAAAGCATCTGCAGGGTGAGAGGATGATTTCCATCTGTGATCTAGTATTAATGGAAGTGTTAATAGGGGTGGCGGCTGCATGTGGAAAGAACTGACAGAGAAACAGCCAGCAGCACTAGATCCTCCTCAGAACTATCAACAAGACTCGCAAGATAAACAACCTCACAGAATACAGATATGGATCAAGGCAATACAAGAATGCCCACAACACTTACAACATACATGTGCATGAAGACTTTAGTGCATATATATATATATATATATACCCACACACACGCATACACATTGTGTATGGGTGTATATACATCACTGTGCAATCACAAATAAATAGAACACACAGAGGGTGAGAATGAAAACACACACAGATTTAAATTTCATGGACACATACAAACTGCAGCTATAGAGAGTCACTTATACATAATGTGCCCACAAACACACACAAAGCGTGTACACACACAAACACAGACCCCAGGGAGAGACAAAAAAACAATATTACAGAGCACTTGTAGCTTTCACACACAAAACAACACAGTATATGCAGTACTGACATGCACAAACACAGATATGTGAGAGTTATTGAGAAACTGCATCCTAACAACACACTAAATTGACATGTTTTCACAATCTTGTGTGTGTGCACGTATTCCGAAGCAAACACGTAAAGATCAAACATATGATGCATGCCAATATTTATACAACCACACGGGGCACAGCAGAGGATGTATGAAAACAAAGAAAAATAGCTTTGTGAAATAAAGGAAAATTAGGTGTTTGTGTGTGTTTGGGCAGTGTGTAACGTTACACACTATAGGTGCCTGTGTGAATCAGGCTGCGGCCTCCCTGTATGAGTCATCCAGAGCAGGGAGGAAAACACAACCTGCCTATCCTTCACAGAGTCTGCCTCAGTGGCCTGCAGGTCTGCAGCAGCACAGATGTTTTTTGGCTTTTACAGCCTATCTACATGTTTCAGTGTCACACACAACTTCAAGTGATGCAGGAGTGCACGCCTGCTCAGTGTGGTGTCACAGCGACAGTGTCACCCATCATGTTTCTTTTGACTGCTGCCTTGCTACTGTCATTATAGAACTACACAGGCAATAATCCTTATTGGAAATATTCTATATTTTCCTTATACTATTCAGATCCCGTGAGAAGACCAAAACCAACCATGAATTAGTTCATCTCGCAATACTTTCTATCCTCCGTGTGATACTCAGTTTCAAGCGTACTGGAGACATTTTCACTAAACTTCACTCTTCATTTCACACACAAATAATGCATTTGTGGGGATTATTTTTGGTGGTGCATCAATACTCATTTGGTGTTTAAGTGTGGCAGCGGGACAGCATTGAGTCAAAATAAACTACAGTGTGTGTTGATGGTTCCAGGCCCCTCACACATAAGGGTGAGACCTAACCATTAGCATTGAGTCTAAGAGTAATTAGCTCACCATATTATTATGTTATGGGGTTACGTTAGAAAAAGTCTGCTTCAGGACTGCAATGTAACACAGCTCTACGATCCACTGACCATTATATCCAAGTTTAACATAACATTAGCAGCACAGAGCTCAGCCTCTGTCTGGATAACAAACTGCTCAGCTTCTTTGACACTCACTCAATTGTTAATATGCATAATGCTTAAGAGTTAGCCAACTCTTGCAGTGATGATATTGTGTACGGAAACCAATGTGTCAAACTCCAACAAAAATTCAATGCAGTGATTTAAACATATTCTTACTCCAAGGCTGGTTTACTGAAGTACAGTAGGATTGTTTAATGAGTGACACCTCTGCAGTTTTGATGGTATATTATTGTTTGTAGAAAATACAACCAAAGGAAGCTGAAGTTGTAGTCAAAGTGAAGTCTGACAGGTGTGATAGGGGAGAGATGTAAGATCATTCTCCATTGAGTGTTTGCCTTTAAGAATTTCTCTTCATATATAATTCATGCATTCAAAAACATCAGGCTTTGAGCAATCGAGAAACACTCGACACTAACCAGCACACTGCAGAGTAACCTGTTCACTAGCTGCAGGCTGATCCACTTTCATTCACAGCTTCATCTCATTGTCTTGCATTTGTTGCTAGAGAGATCACAAGAATATCATCAGCGGTTTGCATGTTGTAAAATGTCAGCCACGCTGAAGCTTTTATATCTCATCACTGTGAAGTCAGAATTTAATGAAAAATGGATTGAATGGAGTGACTGACAGGATGAAAGACAACAGAGGTGCAAAGGTGCTATGCATTCTCCACTGCGCTCTGAAACCCAAAAGTGTACGACCCAGCGACTGTATTGGAGCTCTGCTCAGCTCTGAGCTCCAGAGATGTATGAAGATGGGTTAATGTGTTTCATACACTAACAGACCAAAAACCATCAGATAAAGTGAACAGTTTACCAGTTAAGTGTGGTCAGTCAAACTGGTGACTTTTATTGGTAGTGATGGTTATATCCTCCTACAGTTATCAGGTTGATGAAAGGTTTAAATATGTGCTGTGGTCAAGCTCAAAACGAGGCTGAAAATATCACATGAGAGATTTTTACCTGACAACAGTGTCGTGCAAATGTGCTATCCCCATGATCGTTGATGGTGATGATGCCGTTAATTCAGGCCTGACTTGGCAAGGCGCTCCTTGGTTAAACCAAGATCAACAGCAGATGCATCATCGTGGCAGCAGAACATGGCACTGTGATATGACATCACACCCCCGCTAAGAGTATGGCACAAACACAACCTGTCCGCTGCCAAACAGAGGGAGAAACATTGCACTAACACAAACACAAAGTAATGAGTAATGAGTGTTCCTGGCGACGTGAGAGGGGCCGAACACAGGCAGGATTCAGGATCTCTGTGTCGAGACGAGTCATTGTCTCAACAAATATTTAATTTCCTGATATTTAAATGTTTGCAAAAGTGTGAGATTAAGTAGAAAGATAAATTAAATAGCAGGGTGGACACTACATGTCTAATTTATACATTCAAAACATAAACTTGGTTTATATTGTTGTTTATATGTTATATTGTGTTGTACCATTTCAGAATCAGTCATCTGATGTGGTAATGTTGTTTTTAGAAAAGCCTTGTTACGGAAAAGGTTTTGCCCCAAAAAAAGATGTAGTAATTTAGATATTCTGCCACTCTGCAGGGAATTGCACAGAATCTACAGGCTGAAAATATTAAAGGGGAGTTCCACTGATTTTACAAATCAAAGAGTGTTTCCAGGTGCTGGGGAGCACTGCTGCATGTGTCTCCAGAGGGAGCTGTGTGAAGTCTGATAAATGTCCCTGAGTGACGTCACCTGCGTTGTTGGGTCTGAAGACTTCAAGTTTGAAAAGTTAGAAACCTGGGGGTGTGAAGTTATTAAGACCTCTATAGCTCCTCATCTCCGGTTCCAGGCTACATTAGACACTAATAACATGACATACCTGAATCTCATGCTGCCTCCCATTTACCTGGAACAGCTTGTTTAATATCCTGGTTGTTTTGGCATATTCTTTAAACTTTAGAAAGAGCCAGGCAGGCTAGCTGTCTTTTTCCACTTTTAGTCTTCATGCTAGACTTAGCTAATTGCCTTACTGAACACGCAGGCACTGGTCTTTACCTTCATATCTCTTTGTCTTTTGTTATAATCTAAGGCAGATTTTCTGCTGTGGGTTAGTTGTTAAAACCTCATGCAGCCCGGCGGCCCGAGTACGGCCCCAGTAGAAGGTTCTGAACTGTTCAGACAGAGTAAATGTTTAAATGTTTGTCAACATAGACAGACTGTATCTCCTCGCCTGCGGCTGTTAGTGGGTCTGCTACTGTTTGTTAGCTTTCTGGCTACAAAATGGAAGCCTGCATGTAAAGTCAAAATAATCCCCTTTCCTAACCACTTCTCCTGGACCGCCATGGAAAACGAAAAAGATGTGAAGGAGAATTCATAAGGACTGGGAAAAAGTCTGCCGTACAGAAAGAATCCGATTGCACTTACACTAGGCTTTTTTTTTAATTTTTTTTTTATTAACTTTATTCAACTTTCTTCTTCGGTGAAACTGGGCACGGTTCAGTGCATTGCTGCCTCCTACTGGCGTAATAACGCAATTACTACTTTAGCAATGAGATCTTTATCTTGTAATATGGACCAATGGAGTTGAGGAAGTGAATAACATCCACAGCTCTCTCTTTCTGAAGCAATCCATCACAAAGCAGTGCCTCAACAGAAAGCTCTGTAACTCCTATTTAGCCAGAGTCCATGAATAACATTCTCCTTTCTCCAGCATAGAGTGGACAATACATCATGACATGTTTCACAGATTCAAGGACTGCAAAGTTTTCACAGTTGCCGTCTCTCTGCTTTCCCACTAGCACCAAACCACTCAGTCTTGTCAACTTAACTTCATCTTTCCGTAGGCATTCTCACTCTGTTGCCAGGTTTTACTGACGGCTGTATAGTTTCCTTCCTCTACTCCCTGCGTCCCACTCTTGCTGCCATAGATGATTAAGTTTTTCACTGATGATGCTACGGCACTCCATCCTGCCAAATTGTACGTGGACATCTACACTATCTCTGCCTAAACTAGCCCTGGCTACCCTATCCACCACTTCATTACCCTCAACAAACTAACTTTATTTATAACACATGGAGGATAAATACTCCTTTCCTAACCACAAAAACAAAGCAAACAGGATTGAAATGTTGAAATAAGATAACATGAAAGGAGTATACAAATAGAAAAAGCTATGTCGGTAAAGTGATAATTAAATAGAAATAAGGAACTGAGCAAGAGATCAGAATAAATCCTACTAAGGCATACAGTAAGTACATAGTTTCTTGTCGTAGGCGCTTTTGACATTTCTATACAATTGTTAACTAGAGAAAATTCATTTTTAGTGCTTTACACAATGGGAGGGGATTTAGCGCAACAACATTTATGTATCGGCTACAGAAATTCAACATGCTTGTTCTTCATGATGACTCCTAACTGGACAGACTTAAAAGAGAATAAAGGCTTCAGTCAATCAGACAAGGATTTCTATAAGTTCTGGATCCATGTCTATTTATCTAGATTTATTCATTTATTTATTTATTTAACTAATGTATATGAAATTAATTAATCAATGATTGCAATAGGCCTTTGTCATGGAAGACATTTTCACATGCTTAGTAGGAAACGTACAGGTGTCTATATACAAACGAATGATGGCTGAATTCCATTTATTGTCAGGGTCCTTGTATTGTTCATGCTGTGTCAAGTCAAAATTAGCTTAGCTTAGCATAAAGACTGAAAGCTGTCCAAAGTTCCTCTTAAGCTCACTTAATAATGTTACATCTTTTTTTAATATCTAGTTGTTTATGCATATTCTATAAACTTTAGAAAGAGCCAGGCTACCTGTCTTCTTCCACTTTCAGTCTTTATGCTAGATTTAGCTAATTGTCTTACTTAACACTCAGGCACGAGACTGGTCTCTATCTTCCTATCTCATTGTCTTTTGTATAATGCAAGGCAGATTTTCTGCTGTGGGTTAATTGTTAACCAGTTTTTTAAATGTTCAGTAACTGTTTCTGATTTATACAGGTACTTGCCAATGATGTCACTGACTGTAGACGGCCACCAGGTGATATATGTATATTTATGGCTGTGTCTGAACATTGTGTTGAACTTGCCTTGATAAAGACCAAGTGTGGCTGAAACATCAGTAACACAGTAAAAATCACTGGCAATTCTCTTCAAGTTTATTATGATAACCACCATATAAACTTATATAAAGGATAAGTAACTGTTAAAAACTTAAGACACTTTCAGGAAGGCAGTAAGTGATACATAATTGTTTTTCCAGACATTTTGGGTCAAACTGAAGAAAATGAGTAGTTAGAAGTCACAATCTCCACTGGTGAGCAGACAGAGAACAGAGAAGTACAATGACATCATATTGCTTATGACGCTGCTTGAGAAATGATTTCTGGGAAGATCTGCAGTATTAAGTGCTTCGCGGCAAAGATGTCACCACAGTAAAAAAAAACAAAAAAACCCCAAAAAAACCAAAACAAATAAAAGTAATGACCACATCAAGACAAAGTGGTCCTCTCACTGGTGAGTAAGCAGCACCCTGCTGGGAATCTGATGGTAAGCGTGTGTCTGTAGTATCTTCCTCTATTTTAAAGGAAATGTGAAACATGTATGAGCTTTTAGAGTAGCTCGTCCCTGCCGGTGTCACATACTGTTGGATATAGACTGGTGTGTGGTGATAATGTGTCACAGCAGTATATCATACTACCTTAAAGCTTCTTTGTCCCCCAAGCCTCCTCCACTCACGCCCACACTCCCCCATGTCCAGGCCCATTATCCCAGGCAGCTGGTTTTGGGGCCGGCTGGCTGGAGAGGAAGCTGAAAGTAGAGTCTAATTCACTTATTGATTTCTGTCCTGTGTTGCAGGATACTTCACAGCTTTAATCAGTGGGTTGTTTGGGGCTGAGGACGGGGGTGAAAATAAGGGTATGGGGCCGCCAGATGCAGTGTTTGCAGGTGGGTCAAAACGAGTTTGCATTGTTTTCTCTGAGCCCTGTGCTGTAAGTACTCACTTTTTGTGTTTCATGCTGCAGTGTTTCAAAGACGTTACTAAACTGGATCAGCTGCTTATGTATTTTATTAAATCAAGAGGTAGTAATTATATGTGGGTGAAGAGAAAAAAATGCTCAGGGTTAGAAAATGAGAAAATGTTGCAAGATGTTTCAGAGTAAAGGGATAGCTCAGTGCAAGTGATGTAACAAATTTCAAGAAAAGTTAAAAGGACAAGTCTGGTGTTTTTCTTTTTTTCAACCATGTGTTTAGGTATCGGTCACACCAGCATTTAACACAAAAAAAGATGTGGCAAAATGTATTCATTGATTAATAGATCAATGGATTCTCCAGCTAGCTGAAGAAGTAGCGCTGCTCAGAGAGCGTATCATAACCTCTTGCCTTGTAAAAGCAACAGTGGCTGAAGCTCTTGGGAAGACAGGTAAATAAACAGCTGTTAATGCTAACGTTGGCTATGTAGCAATAGCAGAACTTATTTAATTAATATCTCCTTTAAACAGGAGGAAATAGTGCATTAGCAGGGGACTATTTTCAACCACAGATTTATACACACCAGTGACTAATTACAGCGGCAGGATGGTGTGTGAGGGGCTGAATCAAAATAAACTACAGTGTATGTCTGTTCATGTTAATGAAGGAACATGTCAGTGTTCAACAGTGAGGCTCAATGATGTGTTTTTAATAGTGTTTGGACAACGATGGAGCTCTATGGCACAGAGGGACAAGATACATCACTAATAATAAAAACAACAGCATATCACCAGATGTATTCACATCAGGCCCAGGTTACAGTCCACTGATGTGGATGGTAGACTGAGACCAGTGTCAGAGATTACAAGTCAGTGCTGAATAACCTAGCTAAGCTATTTACTATTCACTCGGTGCAGGACTCGTGGTTCTATTAATCTTCAATTACAATGCTGAGAGGATGACAGAGAAAAAGAAGAGCAGGAAACAGAGAGGAACAAGCTGTGCAGCTACTGGATGAGAGGCACAGCTGGGGAAATCACCTGGGAACATCGACACGACACTGCCGTATGATTTTTCACCATGTCACACTCCAGATTCAAAGGCTAAGTGATGTGCTCTCTAATCGCAGCGCTGAGATCAGAGAGGAGCCAAAACCTAGATCTCTACTTTTTTTTTTTTTTTATTCATATTTGATCCAACTTTACCCACAGGTTTCTGACTATATAATGCTGCTTTAAAATGAGCAGGTTAGGGTGTTGGGTTAGGTTATTAACACCAGTGAAAATAAACACACAAATCCACATTCATCAGAAGAGGAAGAAGGAAAAACAAACTCCCTGCTCACACACCCTCCCCGGCTTCTCTTCACTGACTTCAGTCTATTCCCACTTGGAGTGTTTCACCCTTACTGTGTTTAACATGCAGAATACATATATGTTCTCTGTTCTTCTGTGCACCATGTCACGTTTCCATGTTTGTAGACAGGTTTTCGTGGTTGGGATTCTCTCATTTATATTGTGCAGTAAAATAAATGTTCCTCTAGGGATCTATAAAGTTTTCAACTGTGGCAAGAAGTACATTGATGGAACTGTGACGACTCCAAGAACTGAAATTTAAAAAAAACGACAAACGAAATTCTACACACAGAGAGGCATAAGAGCCAAAACGCTATTTGTCTAGACTGGGAACAAATGAGATTTACTCCTACTTAGTAACATGATCTCAGATTAGGTGACCCCACACCACACACCCACTATTTGATGACTGTAATGATACTGTCTGTCTGTGTGGAGGCTTTAAATAAAGGTAGGTCGGCTTCACAGCAGGACGAGGTCACGGCCTGGACACTCAGCACTCACACATACACACACACCTCGTGACCTCTGAACCTTGTGATCTCTCACCCCCAGAGTCCAACCTTTCAACAGTCACTAGGTTATTGATCAAACATGTGGCGAAAAGTCAGATTAACAGGAAGAGAATGGAAAAGGATTGATTAGAATAGAAATTGTATTTGTTGCTGCTGTGTTTAATTCTGTTTTGTGTGTTTGATGTCTTCTGGACAGAAGAGAAGAGAAGAGAAGAGAAGAGAAGAGAAGAGAAGAGAAGAGAAGAGAAGAGAAGAGAAGAGAAGAGAAGAGAAGAGAAGAGAAGAGAAAATTAACACTGAAGTTGTGTCTGCACATCTGCACAAACACACACAGAGGAAAGTGGCACAACATATTCATATACATGAAAATCATGATGCAGATCCTCCCCAGCAACACAACAATGTCCCGTGCCCCATGCCCCCGCTCCCCTCCCCTCCCCTCCCTCTTTAGTTTTTTTGCATTGTAAACTATTTTGACTGCAGCTCAATCTTCACACCACTCCAACTGGCTCTCATTGATTTCCATGGTGTGTGAGATGGAGCGGCAGGGCCTGTGTGGGCCAATGAGAAGAAGGTGCGCATGTGAAAGACTCGTTATGGCAAAGATTATCTCCCCGTGACACGCAGACACACACCGTCCAACACAGCTGGAGAGAAGCTCCGGCAATAACGGCACCTGAATCCATATGTGGATATACACACATTAAGACGGCAAATGTACACCTGTGTGTCTCTGTAATAATTCCACTTCTCACAAGCTCCACCCATCAACACACACACTCTCTCACACACACACACACACACACACACACACAAACAAGTATGCAATCAGGGAAATGCAAATCTGATCATGTGAAAGCTAACAGCTATATGCAGGTGCACAAATACCATCATATACTTGACAAACAGTGACTCGCACACTCACACTGGAGTACAGCTCTACACACACTCACAACACACACTCACAACACACACTCACAACACACACCAGCTACTAAACTAGGTTATAGCTTGCCCCGTGCATCTCAGTAAGAGTGTTATTTTATCGCCTCTTTTCATCCTCTCCCCTCCCATTCTGCTCGGTGACAGGGGGGATATGTGCACCCTACTTTGTTGCCATGGATACCACAAACACCCCACATAGAAAATTCTACACAGAATAATAAGTGGCCAATTGCGTCTGTTTGCTCTCCAACAAACCTCAGGATTAGAGGCATTTTCTTGTCAGAGGCATAAACTATTTTTATGTTTGCAGGGGAAAAAGAAGGAGGGGGAGGAAAGGAGAGGAAAAAGAGGAAAAGGGGGGGGGGGCAAAGATATGAAAAGAGCATACTAATGCTGTGGTGACAGGTTTCTCCCTGCTCGGTGAGATGAGAGAGCTCGAGAACAGAGGAAGGAGAAAAAAGGAGGAGAAAAGAGATGCTCTTAAAAAGAAACTCGGGTGCTCAGGGCACCCTTAACAAATGAAGGAGAACATGACAGAGAGAGACAGAAAAAGAGGGGGGGGCAGATCATTTCAAGTCCAGTTAACTGGGAGCGCTGACATTTGTAACAGCCGAGCGGGCGAGGTGAAAAGCAGGTTGGCGTTCAGTAGGGCAAACTGGAGCTAAATGTTTTGAAAATCTCTCTGGGTTTTTTCTCTTTTTGTGTCTCTTTCAGATTAATTGACAAACACTCATCTGATGCCTCCTCCTAATTTCTTCCTCCTGCTCCGAGCCTCAGAGAACATAACCCCAGTGTGCAATGATGTCATTATGATACCATCTGTTTGCTGCAATGGCAGATGCAACGTACACACACGTTTGCACACACGCCCACACACACACACACACACACATATGCACAAGATAGCCGTGGATCAGATAACACGTAGAGGGAGAGAACCTATGACATTTGCACAGTGCACTGTATATTCGCCGTACACACGTCCGATTCCTGCTGCATGTTTAATGTGGGCTTATTGTAAAGAGGAAAGGTGACTGTTGACACACTACAGGCAGCTTTGTATCTCAGATCCAAGTGGAGGATGAGTCCAGACTCCTGCTGTCTGTGTCTGTGCAGTCAGAGGACAGAGCAGCTTCCTTTGACTACAGGCTGTAACTACCATACCATAATACCACGCCTGTCAAGGTCACAAGGGGAGATGCTTGATGCGGATGTCTGTCAATCCCATCCCCCATCCAGACAAGGACACTGCCTCCCCCCTACTACAATTTTTACACCTTTATCATTTATTGTTGAGGCCAGCTTGGGATTGATCCAATATATGACGGAGGGGAATGAAAGCTAAAACCAGTCAGCTAAGATTAGTGGACGTGGCCTGTGCTCAGTTTACAGCAACACAATACAGTTTCACACAAGGCCACAGGTTTGGTTTAAACACTGGTAAGACATTTGTCTTTCCATGCCATAAGCACAAAGGTGCAGACACACAAAACAGCTGCTTCATATGTTTGTGCTTATATGCAGTGGTGGAAGAAGTATTCAGATCTTTTACATATGTAAAAGTAATAATAATAATAATAAACTTTATTTGTAAAGCACCTTTCATACAAGAAATGCAGCTCAAAGTGCTTTACAACAAATAAATTACATGCACCAACAAGTGTGAAAAAGACATAAAAACAGGTCTCATATTTTACACTTTTGCTGTGTTTTATTTGAAGTGAGGATATAAGAAGTTGTTTTAAGAACAAAAAACCATCTCAGTGTAGTTTTACATCTCCTCTCTCAGGCTTCGCTCGCTCTGAAGCTCTAGTGACAGCAGGTCGGTGCACCATCAAATAAAATATGGCAGATTTCTGATAAAAACTCAGAGAAACCAAATCCTGCAAGGTTGCATAGTGGGTCCGGGTGGGGTGGGCCTGGGGCATGGCTTAGGGCTTTCTTGTGACATCACAAAGTTACAGAGGTCCTGACAGCTTGTTTTAAGGCTGAGTGTCTGAATACAGGCTGTGTGCATTTCTCTGTGGACTGAGGCTCTGATACTTTCACAGTATTAATATAAAACCAAGACCTGCTTTATGATCAAAAAAGAGATGGAAATCTCATTTGATACAATATGGGACTTTTAATGTAAAATAAAACCTACTTGACAACAGCATAAGACAAAGATAAGAAATTGAATAATAATTAAATAAAGATTAAAATAAGAAATAAATTAGAAAAACTTAAAATGGAATACGTAGGATACATAAAATATGTATGTAAGTATGAAACCTTTTTTTTTTTTTACATAAAAAACTTTAGCTTTTTCGCCCTAGTGTAAACTCTTCTGCTAAATGGCGCCTCGGCTCTGAGGCAAACAGCACAACACAACCTGTTTTCCAGATAGACACAAATACACCACAGGATTTCAGCCTCTTTCTGCTGCCCCAGAACATTTTCCCTACAGGTACCATCTCTGTCTTTCTCTGTCTGGGGGGAACGTCTGCTTAAAGTAAAAGCTAAGTATTTTGGGAATTTTTTTTTTCTTGCCAAGAGTTAGATGCAGAGCTTTATACCACTCTCATGTGGTATGTACGCTAAATATGAAGATCCAGCAGCCTGCTAATTTAGCTTAGCACAAAGACTGGAAACAGGGGGAAACAGTTAGCCTGGCTCTGTCCTGGTTCATTAATTAACACACTGTATCAGATTTGTTAAATCTGTACAAGAAAACAAGTGTCAATTCATGGGGTGTTACGTAGTGGGCTATTTCTTGGTCAATAACTTCCTGTTGTCTCTGTTGGTTGCTGAACAACTGGTCAGGACCAAGAAATAGTCCTGTACATAATGTAAGTCTTCACAATAATAGCCCACTTTTTTACTGGGAAACAACTCTGCATTAACCCCATGTAATGGGACAGTAATATTGGTATATTCCTACTGCCTGTACACAAAGCATTACTATGGAAACCACAAAACAAACAAACAAAAATCTATGTGCAAGTAACATATATGAACTGTACATACAGGCCAAACACAAGTAATCCAGTTGCTGGTTTAAATAATGCTCAACCTTATAAGCTTATAAGTGTAATTTTACGCGTATTTCTGTTGCTACCCGTGTCAAACTAACCGTTTTGGCTTATGCATTGGATGTTGACTAACAGCAGGTACAAGTAAAGCCACATGGGCAGAGTGGTGTGCGGTGCATGCATGAGCAGGCAGAACCGACGTAGCAAATGAATTTGGAGGGGCGTAATGAGAGACGGCGCTGGGCTCCGGCCCGATTTCACAGCCACATCATTAGGGTGAGGCGGCCCCAGTCCCTGAATGAACACACACTCATACACACACCGCTCAGCGGCCTCAGGAAAGACAAACAAGGTCAGTCGCCATGCCGCAGTCTAATGAGAGGTGACAGGTGAGAAGAGACACTCCAGACTTTACCCATTAAACTTACATTTTTAGGGAGAGTTTGTGTGTTTCTGTGTGTGTACACACGTGTTTCTGAATCATAACCAAATACAAACATAACAGATACTGTATGGACACACACACACACACACACTCTCTCTCTCTCTCTCTCTCTCTCTCTCTCTCTCTCTCTCTCTCTCACACACACACACACACACACACACACACACACACACACACAAAATACCCTCCCTGTGACCTTCATGTACTTCCTGGCAGGCAGGTGTTAAGGCTGTAGGGGCTGAGTTGAGTGGCCAACAGGAGATGGTGCTGCGTTATTTATCAGCATGTCCAGGCGTGATGAATGACTCTGTTCACTGCAGGTAACTGAGCACACACACTGTTGCAGCTTTTGCTGTGTTTCCAGAACGGCTCGTTGGAGTATGTGCCATGTGTTCGGATCAGTCATTCAATCAAGTCCAACTGTGTCTAAATGTATTAATAGTCTTACATTATTGAATGGAAGGAACAATGATTTGTGGGGAAATATCAGAGATGTTTGTTTTCTACTTTCTAGCTGTACATGGATGTAGTGACGTGGTGTGTGTTTGACTGACAGCTGACAGGTTGACCCCATGGTGAGAGAATGGAGAAACAAAGTAGCTTGCAAGCTGACATTAACAGCTCACTTTATCCTGGTAAATGTTTCTTTTGGTGACTCATTGAACAAGCTAAGGCGCCGGCCGCGACGTGTGTTCGTGTTTGTAAGTCAGATAAGAAGGAGACTTCAGCAGGAAAGCTAATGCGCCTGGCTGATCGTCAGTGTGACAGAATGCTGGTGAAAGATGGTCAATGGTCGATGGTTGAAGCCGAGTCGTTGTAAGGCCAAAAAGGACTTCAATAATGTGCGTTCGATTCATGTGCAGGTAGTGGGTTGGCTCCAATGCACAATGTGCTATGCGTCAAAAACGCAGACTCTCTCTCGAAGAAGCTTTTCAGCGTTTGCAGCCAGTGAGAAGCTGTCACTGAAGAGAATGAGGTTCCATCTTGGAACATAACACTCTGTTCTCCAGTTCATCCAGTTCTCTTACTCTACCCACTCATTAACTAGGTAAAAACGGCAGATTTCCACCTGATGTTAAAGATGTTATGGATTTCAAAATTCTTGGACCCAAAACGAGTCGCAGTGCATTTATGGTGGGCTAGGATGAGAGGCAAGGCGAGAGACCTCAGATACTTCAATGAGCTTCAAGTGATTATTTTTTTCTTTGGCTTCCCAGCTGAATATGTTTAAGGATCCCTGGGTGGATGAACAGGACTTTGAGCAGATGCTTTTGGAAGTTAATACAGTAGCTGATATCTGAATGTTGGTCTTCTGTCAGCTGAGTCGGTTGATCTCATCTCTGGTTGATGATGGCGAGTCGTCCGACACTCACGCTGGTGCAGGAGCAGGCGCAGCGACTCGGTCTCTGTCCAGATGGCTAACCTTAAAGACAGCCCTCCACAGCTGGCTCTCCGCCGTAACTCTCTTGATGACTAGTAACACAGGACGCGTCTGACATTTCTGGTGACAGCCTGGAGCTTGACGAAGACGCGGAGACGCTTGATAATCGCCACGGTGACACCATTAAGGCGACGTTTAGGGACCTCCCTCAGACGTATATCTGGAGATGAAAGCGATGAGTGAAAACCCACACCATCGTTTCATCTCGGCAGCTAACTGTCATCGTAAAGCCGTCTTCCTCGCGGTCACTGACAGCGCGCTGGTAACAGTAACAGCACTGTCTTCCCAAACATAACACTGAGTAACACTTGTGATTGTCATTGTGAGCCATCTCTTTTCTCTGCACAGCATTCTTGAGTGACTTCATCCTCTCCTTTACTCATATCTTTACTCACTTCAGATGTTTCCCTTCACCCACAAAGCATCATCCCTGAATAGACTTATTGTGGATGCATGCTTCATAAGTCTCTCAAGAGCTGTTGTTATGTGACATACTCACTTTCAAAACTCTAAAAAAAACACAATCCCAGAATAATGATACAGTATGCAATGTCCTTGAGGCTCCATCAGCTATGTGAGCTGAAATCTTGCACAAAAAATTTTTTTTTCTCCCTCCATCATTCTTACCTTCCTCTTTTATAGGCAGTCTAGTAAAGCAGGAATGCCATAAAAATAATCTTTTAAAAAATAATGAGAAATCATATGGAGGCTTTTTAAAAAAGGAAAGAGCGAGGCAATAATATAACTCATTTTTTACCAGAGGTGCCCCTGAGTGACTTTCTTATCCTGTTAGTCACTGTTGTAACATCATGTTCCCTTACTAAATGAAATTAAATCAATCACAACATGATCATCGGTTGCCTTAGTGTTTTCAGCCGTCCACTTTTCTATTTCCAACTGAGACCCAAACTATATTAATAACTTATTAAATCGGATAATTACATTACGGGCATGCGTGCATTTATATATGTGAGCACATCATCTTCTCTCCGATGCATTTGCCCTGCAAATCAAGTTAATCACAGCATTGAAAGCAATAATGAGTGTGGCATGCTACTCAACAAACTAACAAACCCATTAGCTAGTCTGCCTGTCTCCAAATCCAAAACCTTACATTCATTAGACAGTAATTCAGAGCAGAAAATGAGATTGAGATCCTTGATGCTACAGAAAAACACATCCCCACCCACCCACCCCCCAAAAAAAAACACAACAACGCTGCGATCGCCGAGACAAGATTGAAAAACAAATTTCTAATTTTGTCCATGAAGTGAAAGAGGAGATGTTACAGACGCACGGAGCAGAATCATTTTTTAATCCATTCCTCCACCCGTCCAATTTAACGCGGCTGCCGGGGCCTATAGTGCTGAGCGGTACTGTATGTGCTTATGTAACTCCAGGAAGCACGGGTGTGAAAAATGGTGTCGTGAATCCATTTTGCAGGTTTCTACACTTTGCTTTGGGGATTTAGGGCACTGCTCCACAGTGTAGTACATCATGACGATCCAGTTCATCCAGGTTCCTCCAGGTGCGTGTGACAAAGGACGCCATCTTAGAGTCACAACCGGTGTCAGGAGTCTCTATAAATCTGTCCTTCTATAAATGTTGTTCGGAAGGACGCCTATACTCGCGCTGTGACATGTGCTCCGATAGCCTTTCCTCCTCTCCCTCCTCACAAACGTTGACAACCGGTGGCGCTCCAGACGTCCATGGAAATCAACAACCACCATCTCATCTCGCCACTCCATCACTGACTCCATGGCCGACCCTCCCCAGCCCCACCCCACCCCCTCTCCAATATCTCCTCTATCTCTCACTCTATCATTTTAACTGTCAATCCTTCTCTCCATCAACCCACCTCTCTCTATCTCCATCAGTCTGTATCTCCATCAGAGAACCTTTCAAGCCATCTTGAGCCCCCCTCAGTTGTCCCTCTGCTGCGGTCAGCAGGGGCAGTTATAGAAGCTGGAGGAGGAGATGGTTGGGGTTGAGAAAAGGGTAAGAGGGCTCAAAGAGGAAATGGCGTGGTGTCACGGTGGCGGTAGAGGAGGTTTAACATCCCCAAACCTCTCCGAGTGCCATTTCACCAAACTGTAATAACTGTAAATGGCCGTGGGTTATGGTAATTTTTCAATTAATCCAAATGAAATGTGGGTAATGTTATAGGAGCTGTGTGGGCTTATATGGCGAGGAGCTCACTGGACTTATAAAGGGGAATGAATCGGATAGATAAATCAGATATAAATAACAGTAATGGTGATAATCATCAGCTTTAATTTCAGCGTAATCAGTATCATCCTCACTGCCATCCAATTATCTCCAGTTATTAGGTATTTTGATGGAAAGCTGGAATGTAATTTTAACATATTTAACCATTATTGCAGGCACCGCACACCTTTCAATCTAACATTTTTGTCTTTTCAGTGTGAATGAAACTAAGCAGAGCCGCGGCACCTCCAGTTCCCACCTCTCTCTTACTGAAGCAAAGAAATGCCTTAATAATTCTGAAATCTAACCACTGAATTTATAGCTTCGAAAAACATTCAGTGGCCACTTAAGAGGTTTATATTGTTCAGCTTTTCTTGATATTGTTGGAAAATATTTATCGCTCAGGTCAGTTAGTGGACTACATTATCAGTACTACATCTCAGTCATTTATTTGTGGCAGCCCGCCACAATATCGACAGCCACATATTGATTTTCTATTTCTGTTTTACTATTCAAAATGGGCAAAATCTTTTTTCATTGAGTTCGTTCAGCCCCTCCTTGCCCCACTCTCTCTCTCTCTCTCTGTCTCTCTCTCTCCCACAAACACACTAGCCAGCCGAAAAGTCAACAACATTTCAATTTTGTGAAATATATCTTTGTTGAACAGTCTGAAAAACCACCTCATGCGAGAGTATAAATACGCTTGGGGAAATTTGAGAGTTTTTTTGAGATTTGCGTGTTTCCATTATTCGTTTTTTAAGTTTGCAATTTCAAATTGCGTATTAAGCAGCTTAACAGAAACGCACATGTCAGTCATAGAAACATGCAAAACTATGTAAAAAAAAATACTCTGCTATGGTTATTTTGTTTAACATGGTTTTGCCGTGTAAAAAAAGAAAAAAAGAAAAAGGTAAAACGTTTACTTCCTCATTGAGAAAGCGGAAAGCAGGTTGTGCTAATGCAAACTCTCGGACTCTCTGATTTTCATCGAACAGGGTCTTTGAAAAAGCCCCCTATAGTGTCAGTTAGGGATTACTCAGTAGTATTTAATTTCTAACATTAAGTAGACAGTGATAGTAGGCACACAGTTGCTTATAAGAATCCTAATCATTGTGGCCTTTCTGTGCTTCCATTTACTTTTCCCTTCCTCCAGTGCGCTCTTCGGTCAGAAGAAGCTCCATCTTTATTGTACATTCACACTCTGCCATCACTCTGACATTCTGTTTGACATTCAGGTAGCATAGCAACATGACAACATGCCCCTACAGCCTAGTGTGAGAATATAGATGCTTTTTGAAAAGGTTGACAAGAGAGAGAGAGAGAGAGAGAGAGCGAGAGAGAGAGAGAGAAAGGGAGAGTGAGAGAGAGAGAGAGATGAAGAAGAGAGGAGGAGGAGGAGGGGTGGAGAGTGGAGCGAAGCCCTCCACAGATTTGCTTCTTCTCCTTTTCAACCCCACTCTAGAATCCCATTTGAAATTTAAAGCACCTTTTTTGTGTCTGAAAATACCTTTACACGCGCTGCCATAAATACTGCCCAGAGGTAGAGGGCCCCCCCAGTTCCCCCCGCCGACTTGCATGATTCAACAGGGATGAGCAACTATAATGTTAGACATACATGTGCATACATAGTGTATGTGTGCACACTCAGTATATAACAACGCATACAAATTATATAGAGGAAATTCCATTCACAGCCCATATATATAAATGTATAAATCAATCATACAGGCAAGTTTTTGCATTCACTGTACCGTATATATGAATGCATATATATAACAGTCATCGTGCACACCTTTATGCATTGTATTGATTCTCTATGCATAAGGAGAGAAATTTAAATGAACGCTTGAAAAATGATTTCTGTTGTAAAATGTAGTGAAGACAGGGATTTTAAAAATAATAATAAAAAAAAGCACACATAAAACATGAAATACTGGTCAGAGGGGTTATGTAAATGCATTGCTTTTTTTCGACCACAGAATTCAATTCATAATTCATAAAGATTAAAGATGAATTTCATATGAGGCTGCGCTTCATTCGATTGGCCCTTCTCCCCATTAGAAATGCTATAGCCCAAAGAGCTCTCCTTTCTCAATGATTAGAGGGAGACCAGATCCTCTCCCTCCTGACCAAATCAATACATCTCCTGATCTGATCCTGCCTCTTAGCCTCCAGTTGCTCAGAGGAGAGTCAGCAAAGGATGGAATATCACCATCTTCAACGCCACTCATCTTCACTATTCATTTGTAAGGGCCCCCACCCCCCCCCCACCAACAATTACTATTTCATTTTCAGAAGATAGAGGATACTTTACATCAAGTATTCATCATCATTTTTATAATACTGTATATCACAGTAGCTATGTGATATCCTGTGGTAACACAGATTGTTGCTCTCATTGGTTTCAGAAAAGTGTGTTCCCAAGCTACATTTAATGTTGAAATGTTATCTACTGCTGTATACTGTATTTATGTTTTGTAAAAAAAAAAATCATGTTAATTGATATCCCCTTAGTGTTGATCCATAAGAAGATATATTTGTGGTTTTAAGAACCAAAAACCATCTCATGTAGTTTTACATCTCCTCTCTCAGGCTTCGCTCTGGAGCTCTGGTAACAACAGGTCGGTGACTGACTGTTTTCTGACTGATTGAATAAAAATAAAGCAGATTTCAGGTAAACACTCAGAGAAACCAAATCCTGCAGGGTTGGATGGTGGGTGCAGGTGTGCAGGGCTTGGGGCATGGCTGAGAGCGGTGACTGCTTTGTTGTGACATCACAAAATTACAGAAGTCCTGACGGCTGGTTTTAAGGCTCAGTTTCTGAATCCACGCTGTGTGCGTTTCTCTGTGGACTGAGGCTTTGATACTTTCACAGTATTAATATAGAACCTAGACCTGCTTTATAATCAAAAAAGACTTGGAAATTTCACTTTATACGATATAGGACCTTTAAGATTTTACATGCAAAACATATGATGAGCTTATAACATATGTTGTATTAGATTACACTAACCAACAGTATATAAACTGGTTATAATTAGCCCCTCCTCCATCATCTACAGCAGTAATGCTGCCTTCACACCAGTGCATCAGTAATAATGCAGCAGAGCCGACTCGCTGCCTGTAAGGACGACACATGTTGGCCATGGTTGCATCATCGCAAAAGATCTGTGTGCTCGTGCAGAAAACTATAAGATGAAAAATACATCTTATACAATACTTCTACAACAGTCTCTGACTGACATTACGGAGACATTTGTATTCAGTGTACAGTGTGAAACCCATGAATGCAGATTTTCTGTTGAAACATACATTTGTATGACGAAAGTTTTGATGAACACAACTCAGCTGGATGTGGACGATTTTTGACTTCGCTGTCTGGTGACCAATGAAATACAGAAATACTATTTCAGACTGTTTTGTCATCTTGACACAGTTGGTGTCAGGTAATTTGACTGTCTTGACCTGAGCAGTGATAAAGGGAAAGGTCATTTTGGTGGCAGTCACAGATTTGTTTATTAATTCCATTATTGTTGGTTATTGAATTAATCTAGAGTCAAAGGTGTCGTCTTCAAAAGTCTTGTTTTGTTTGACTAACAGCCCTAAACCCAAAGATATTCACTTTACTATTGTGTACTACAGAGGAAAACTTCCTCACATTTAAGAAGTTGTAACTGCCCATGTCTTCCTTGGGCTGGTGGCTCATGTCTGGTTTTCTCAAGACAGTTCGGTCTTAGTTTCATGAGACCGGAGAATTTTGTTTCTCACAGTCTCAGAGTCCTTTAGCTTCTTTTCTGCAAACTTTCACTGAGGAGAGGCTTCATCCCGTCTCCACACAGGCTCCCTGGAGCTCAGTCAGAGTGACCATCAGGTTCTTGGTCACCTCTCTTACCGAGGCCCTTCTCCCCTGATTAGTCAGTTCCTCCGGGACGTCAGCTCAAGGAAGAGGATTGTTTTTACAGCCTTCCCCAGATCTGAGCTTCTTTGCAATCCTGTCTCTGAGCTCTGCAGGCAATTCTTTCTTCCTCATGGTTTTTGCTCTGATATACATTGTCAGCTGTGAGACCTTATATACACAGTTGTGCGTCTTTCCACTTCATGTCCAATCAGCTGATTTACTACCTGTGGACTCCAACAAAGGTGTAGAAACACCTCAAAGATGAGGAACCTGAGCTCAATCTGAACACAGCACAGTGTCTGAAAACTTATGTTAATGTCATATTTCAGTTTTGGAAAAAATGAAATTAAACAATTTTAGCATGAGGCTGCAACATAACAAAATATGATAAACTGCAAGGGACTGAATTCTTTATGAGCCCACTGCACATATTGACAGTAAACCCATCACTGGGTTTCCTGCCAAACTCTAAGACGAAAAAAAAAAAAAAAACTAAAAAAGCCACAAAAAGTGCCTCATCTTCCCAGAAAGAAACAGCAGGCCACTCCAGACTTTATCACTGACTCCATGATGCAATTAGCCATCATGGTGGTGCAGCTGTGGTCCTGCTGATTGTATTAGAGAATCAGTGATGTCTTTCTGGACAAAACCCCAGAGATTGAGAGTGGGACACTCACACAGCCCTAAAACACAATAAAGACAAGTGGCGAAGCCCACAACTCTCTGTGGGTCTGCTCTTGTTAGGGCTAGCCCTGAAAAATGAGAAGCAAAGTTTTTTTTGTTGTTGTTGTGGGTAGTTTTGTGTGTGTGTGTGATTTTTTTCTCTTGCTGTGGTTTTATGGCCCAGGGGTCGTTATCTCAGAAACACAGGGAGAAACCAAGAGTCGACTTCAAACAATGCACATACGCACGCACCGCCGCACACGCAGAACTTCCAGAAGGGACGCAGGGGGGTTGCTGTGAGGAAGCCCCCCGGGGGTGAGGTGACTTTTGACATGGACAGCAACATATCATACCCCCCAAACACACACAAAGCTCGAGCGTCACTCTCACCCTCCTCACCCACCCCTGGGGGACAGAGAAAGAGGCAGGCAGGAGAGATAAGCGCTGACACCCCTGCCTTTACCCCCACCCCCACCCCCCACCACCCCCCACCACCATCAACCTTTTCTCCTCTTTTCATTCAATTCAACACCCACCCACCCCTCCACTTCCCCTTGTTCCCTGTATGTCTGCCCTGTGTAGAGAGCCTCTGCCAAGTAGTGTGTTGTCTGATCAATCTGTGACACATACACACACACACACACACACACACGCACACACGCACACACGCACACACACACACACACACACACACAGAGAGAGAGAGGTAAAAGCCATTACGGCCCCTGAAAGCCACTCTGTCCAGGGACAACAGACCCCCCTCAGAGTGGCTGCTGCTAAAGTTTACAACAATAGGTTCAGAGTAATTAGAAAGGCACTTCCCTTCTGGAAGAAATACTGGGAAGAAAAGGAGGAGGGTGAGGGGCGAGCAGAGAGTACAGGACAGAGGGGGAGAGGAGGGGGGGGCAGATGTAAAAAGAGTGACAAAGAGTGGCAGCAGAGTTGAGCTGTAAGATAGTCGGAGAGAGAGAAGGGGCGCCCAGAGTACAGCTATAACCCTATCTATTCTCTGCAGAGGTTGTAAAGATGGAGGAACAATCAAGGTGGAGAGAGAATGAAAAGATGGCTGGAGGGCAGGGAGGGATCACTCCGCGGTCATGACATGTGAGAGGAAAGGTTTACTGCTGCTGAGCAGTTAGGCATTAGAATATTGGATCTGAGTGAGAGCTGTTGAGGCTCAACAATGGGCCTCATCCATCAATACCCGCTCACAAGTGAAGCTTTAAGAGATGCTGCTGAAACAAAAGGACCAATTTGACAGTGTCTTCAAATTTCACTCAAAGCTGCAACACGCTAAATTGAAAACACGCTTAATTCAGACACACTGGCTTTTTGCTTTTGCCAATTATCCTAAAATGCTCCTTTGACTGAGATGTGTTTTTAATGCACCTCCAGCCCAATTTGCTCTCAGTCAATGTGACCAGTAGCCCGAGATCAGATCTAATTACAGAAGTCAACCTCAGTGCTATCAGCAGGATGAGGCTCAGATTAGGACCAGACCATATGGCTTGTTGGGGCAACTGTGGCTTACCCATAGCACTGTGGGGTGAAGTTAAAGGCACACACACACACACACACACACACACACACACACACACATACATACAAGAACTTGGGCTTACTCATACCACATGTGGGGACCTGATTTATCCCATGCTATCAGTCCAATATGTCCATGCGATGGTGCTACCAGGAGGCATTTTAACCTGACATACTTTTAAATTAGACTTTATGTTCATGAAGCATCAGACGTGAGTCCTTTTAATGGGTTCGACATTAATAATCCTTAAAACTTCATTTGGTAATTGACAAAGAATTAGATACTGTTCAGACTACTACGTTTTCATTTTAACACAGTGCTTTAAAATGACAATGATCTCTCCATAATCTGAATCTGAATACGTACATCACATGATCATTCATGACAGTTGTTGTATTAAAATGCAGAATTTAAACATACATATACATATATACAAGCTCAGTTTCTGAGCTTAAAAACGAGCCGTCAGGACTTCCGTAACTTTGTGATGTTACAACCAAGCTTTCAATGCAATTATTAAAAATCCTGTGTTGTTTACATCTGCGTTTGCTTGATAGCGGCCGTCTTCATTACCACCAACTGTTGATCAGCAGAACAGCGTGAAACCAGTCCCTGTGCCTGCACACGATTCAAACAAAATGGAGACCCACTAGTAAAAACTTTGCCCCGCAGTGCTCCACAGAGTACCTTTAACATCTCGCCATTATGTGACTGTGAACTGTTGGGCATTAATGAGAAAATTAATTAAGCCTTCAATCCCCAAAATAAGTTTTAAAATCCATCACTGATTCAGAGAGAGAAATGAAAAACACTCTTCTTCCTTCATGTCATTACTTTTTGCTCCAGGTGCCGAATGTCACACGAGCATCGCATCTCTTTCTGTCCTAAAATGACTGAACAGAAACCCTCCCCTGAATGACAAAAAGCCAGAACTGTAACAGTTGAATGACCCAAGCAATGTTACGTATTCTGTGTCTGAAAAGACAGAGGGTCGAATCACTCAAGCTGCTGTTGATTGTGTTTACCTGCACTAGTACAGAACGAGAGTTTGCTCATTTGAAACCGCAGTCCAACTGATTAATCATCTCCTTTGGCAAAAAGATATGGCAAGGCAGAAACATTGTTTTGCAGGAAAAGTTAGTGGCATAAATAATGAGTAAACCCTGGCTATGCCTGTTCAGCCCTGCAGTTGCAACGAGGCTAATTAGTCCTTAAGGGAGAAAAACACATTTTTAGAAGAAAATGAATGATCCTGCACTAATACAATGCTGTCATGGTTCTCAGAGAAGGGACCCAAGAGCACGACTCAGGAGGCAGATGTAAAAGTAAAGAGTCTTTACTGAGAAAAAAAAAACAAGGATACAAAAATCCAAGTGGGCAAACAAAGTACAAAGAGGTCGAGCTGAAGCAAAATCCAAAAGGAAAAAAAAAGAAAAAAAGCAAGGTCCAATACACTCAAAACAAGCAGACTGGAAATCTAAGGCACATGGCACAAAGACAATCTGGCAGAGAGCAAGTGGAAAAGGGCCGGTGTTTGTACTGGAAACTAATGAGTGGATGGGGAACAGGTGAGCAGGTGAGTGGGGAGGAGGAGCAGGCCAGGTGATTCTACTGGAGGGAAAGGCAGGGTCTGAAATGACTGCAGAAGAAGAACATTAACGCAAGAAACCGCTGGACTGAATGAATGAAAGGATGAATGAGCAGACTGAAACTGAAAACCACGACACAACGCAGTGACAAGGCAGGGAAAAAACCTAAAGTGACATGATGGACACAACAAGACTGATGCAACAGTAGCTAATGCACTTCAGAGCAAAAACAAAAGAATCCAGTCATTTACAGTAAATGGCAAAGTCCTCTTCATTTGCTAGATGTGTGCTATTGACGAGCAAAGAGAAACAGACGCAGAGAGACAAGACAGGGAATCCAGATCAATAATGGGAGAGGGGTCACTGAATCCAACACACACACACACACACACACACACACACACACACACACACACACATTAATAATGTCTGCGAAAAGAAAGACTAACTCGCACTGTGAACTTCTGGTGACAGCACAAGCAGCGCAAACTGTCACACAAACATATACAGATTTAATATTTAAAGCACAGGAGCTGCCAGCATGCTGCGAACACAACACTCCTGTGTAAGTGAACGCATCACTGTCCATACCGTTTTAAGTTTAGTCGTATATTGAGTCTGTTGCTGGTTCAAGCTGTCACATTTAGCTCAGTATAAAACAAGCCCATTCAAGCCCTGTAAGGTTCAGTACGGTGGCCCTGAGAGCTCAATGCGCTGCAGCTGTAAGAAAACATGTTTATCAGTTTGACAACACACGTGCTGCAAATACTCACAACACAACCAAGTACAGAAACACGCTGCAATTAGCGCAGACGACAACGAAAGTGTTTCCAGGGGACACAAAAAAAGTGATGAACTTGACTCGGGCGCACGTGTTGCTCAGTGCTTTGTTGCTTTTGAAGGAGCCTTCGAAATGGGACCGCCTCCTTCAAATGCAACCTCAGAAGGATTCAGCCCCTGAACTGGCACACAGCTTGTGTCTCACTGTCGAGCTGACAAGGCCGCTCTCAGTCACCGGCGAGGGGAGCGTCAGTGTTGAAAGGTCAACAGTGACTCAGTGAGGTCAGATCAGTTTGAAAACTCATTCATGTACCGAACACTTCTGCTCACAGGAGTTCATATATGTGACTGTGTTTGTGTGTGAGAAGACTTTTAAGACATGGGATCAGTTTGGAGACGAAGCCAGGGGCTGGATGCGCACACACACACACACACACACACACACACACACACACACACACACACACACACACACACACACTCAGTGCGACACACCTTGCACAGATTAACATGTAAACAAATGGTCGCAACACAAAAGAAACTTTTTACTACCAAATAAAAGCTTTTTAAATGCCTTTGTAGGGTTGACAGCCTGATCCGAGTTGGTTTATTTGGCTTATTGAAGCCTCATGCATTGAGCTTGCGCTCTAAGCCTTTTCGATATACGCGATAATGGGATTCATTGCTTCCCCCTCCCCTGTCCCCTCTTTTTTTTCCTCCTGTTCCTGTCCTGCACGCCATCCATTTGAAAAGGAAGGCACTGCATTTAAATTACGCAGGCAGTTTACTGTAAGAGTCCACCAGGGAAATCGAAGAAGAGACAGAAAGAGAAAAGGGGGGGTGGGGGGGTGAAGAAGCGAGTTATGGGAAATAGCAGAGGATGGAAGGCAAAGTATGTACAAAGATGGGGAAGATAGAGACGGTGGGATGGTGGGAAGACGAGAGGTGGGGGGAGCCAGGGGGCGAGTGAATGATTGAAGGAGTGAGTGCAAGGGAGGGAGGGGGCAGCAGAGTGAGGGAGTGAGTGAGTGAGGGAGTGAGGGAGTGAGTGAGTGAGGGAGTGAGGGATATGGAGCAATAACAGAGGGAGTCAAGAAGGGCAAAGGGTCAAGGGAAGAATTAAAATTTGAATTAAGAGGTGAGAAAGACAGAGAGAGAGAGCGAGAGAGAGCGAGAGAGAGAGAGAGAGCGAGAGAGAGAGAGGGGCTTATAAACAGGAAGTATCCTTGATTTGTGTTTTGTTCTTGACGATGGAGAGAATCCATTTGCCAACTCTCTGTCTCTCCTTCTCTCGTCTCCTCTCTCTCTCTCTCTCTCTCTCTCTCTCTCTCTCTCTCTCATGTGTGTGTCTGTTGACCACGCTGACCGCCGTCCTCTCCTCCTCTCCACTGATGGATGACAAACAAGCCCAGGCAATCCCAGAATGCTCTTTGTCATCCCCGCAGCGGAGGACTGGTGCGTTTAGCTATTTACATGCAAATAGAGGCTCACCCCCCTCTATCCCATGCACACACACACACACACACACACACACACACACACACATACATACACCTTCCATCAGCCCCCTCTCCTCTCTTATTCATTTTGTCCTGCATTGTGTTCACTTTATTTCAGAGGTGTACTTACTGGAGTGTGTGTGTGTGTGTGTGTGTGTGTGTGTGTGTGTGTGCGTGTCGGTGGGGGGGGTATTAAGGCGTTCCCTCTGACTGCAGCCACACATTATACTGCACACACTCTCCACATTTTAACATGTGTATTATTATACTTACAGTGAGTTCAGAAAGTATTCAGACCCCGGCACTATCTGCACACTTTGTTTTGTTGTAGATTTAATTTTAAATGGATTAAATTTACTTTTTGGCCAATCAGTAATAATGGTCTCAGAAATGCAAATGCATCAAAAAGAAAATATGAATATTCAGACCTTGAATTTTTTGTACTTTTAGAGGTTTTCACAGGAAAAATGAATCTGATCTGATTTGAAGGCGACCTGAGCTCAGTCACACCTGATCCAACAAGACTCACATTCAACAGGCCTGAGTAAAGACAGAAGACCAGCACCTGCAGCAGCATGATGTGCTATCAATACACAAGCAGCAGCAACACAACAATAAAAACATTCACCTCCAGCAGCAACATTAAAACCATCTGTAGCCAACTAAGCGATGAATAGATTAATAATATCTCTGAATTAAATACCAAAAAGTATTTAGTAGTTTTCTTTAATAACATAAAATAAACACAAACAAAGCCAGCTGATGTCCTTGGATATTTTCAAGCACGGAGCTGGAACCACTGAGACATGAAACACGATACAGGAAGTCCAGAAACAGATCAATGAGTCTGAAGGTTCAGTTCATCAGCAGTTTATATTTCATACACATAATGTAGTTGCATGCGAGAGTAAAGATGTTTTTAAGTGTTTATTAGTGTATTTATTAACAACTATAATTCCTATATAACTATAATTTGCCCTATGAAGCAGCTGTAAGTGAATTAATGATTGACAATATTATACGTAACCTGATGCTACCAGACTATTTCATTTCTTATATGAATATTAACTATTTAGTTATTTATAAATATATTTAAAAAATATAAAATAAATATTTTCTTTGCTCCATGACAAAGCAAACTCAATCTGCTGAAGAAGACCATGAGATGCAGCAGAAAGCTACATATGATTCGTACAATGATTTGTGATGATATTTAATAAATGCTTTATAACACACAGTCACAGTCAACAGTTGGCAAAGGGGGGCAGAGGAGAGGAAAACCAGTCAAATGCTTGGGGCCCACAATGGGGAAAGGGGCCCCCGATGGACTCTCATATTGGCACATTTTGGCATGACAATGAAACCTCCATAAAAACACTACACAGTGCAATGCTGTTGCCCCTGATGATGAGTGCTGTGTCTAGTGTCTACCAATTACCTGTATGTGAGATGTTTAGGGAACATCTGTAAATTGTTGTGTCTGCTAATAGTCTGCATGTGTTGGCACCCCAACTTTTGCACAAAACTCTACTTAACAGGTCCTAAAAAAGCCATAAGAGACCCTCAGTGACCCCACACATGCCCTCTGTGACCACTTTAAGCTAATGCTAATGCTGATGCTAATCAGTTGTTTGTGTGTATTTGTGTTTTTAAACTCACTTTCCTCAAATTGCCCCTTGAAGGCCAAATTATGCATTTTGATTTGAACTGAAGAGAAGATTTGCAATGCAACTAGAGAACTTCAACAGGTCATGATGTGGAAACAAGATGTAAAAATGTGGCCAAGAATTTGTTGTTGAGTTGCTGAAAAATTATTCAGATGCAAATCATGTTTTCCAGGCACAGATATTTGCCTGCAGTGTCCCACATATTTTTAGTTGTTGGACAAAATACAAATGAGCAGGACAACAACAATTAAAGTGTGAAGCACTTTGAGCTACATCTCTGATATGAAATAAAGTTAATTATTATTATCATTATTATTATTACAATACAATATTTTTGATTATTGATGAATCAGTTGATTGAGTTGTTTTTTCTATTTAATAAATTAAACAAAAATGCCAATCATATCATTTTCAGAACCTGATCTTTGGCCAAAACTAAAACATATTAAACTTACAAGGACATAAAACTAATCCTCTTGGCAGAAAAGCTGGAACCAGTAAATGTTTGTAATATTTGCTTGATGAATTACTCAAACAAGTGATTTATTATCAATATTCTGGCGGTTTAATTTTCTGTTGATTGATTAATTGCTTCCGAACTATAGCTGAACTGTTACTAGGTAACCAAAAGAGAAAGAGAGTGAAGGCGAATAGAGAAGAAGAAGCACATGTTTTTGCACTAGCACATGTATTTTCAATTTAAAAGGACAGACGGACCAAGACTAGCTGCTCTCAAACTATGTTCGGATTGACTTGTTCGCTCACTCACTCACTATATAGTGTTTGCTACATAGCAGACTCACTAGGGGATAAGTGCAGACAGCAGGTGACACATTTCGGACACTACTTGGATGTGAAATTGGTACGTAATTATGCGCCACATATTCACAATCATTATCTTTGTTACTTCAACGCCAGAGCATCTGCATCACATGAGGCAAAATACATTCAAATACATGCTATCTTACAAGACGAGCAATTTCTACGCATCTTTCATGTATTATGTTTTAATTTGTGTCTTTCACGAAACAGGCTGCAATGCATGATGGTCTTGCTGGATCGATACAGTGTACAGCTTCTGTACACTACAGTTTTGTAGTACGCTATATAGTGGACAAAATTTACAGCTGAAAATTCAGAGAGCTCTACAAAGTGACTGATTCACTCTGTAGTGGACTGTGGAGTGGGTCAGTGGATGTTCTGAATGGGGCCTCAGTCTTTAAGGAAAGCTAAGCTAACCAGCCGCTGGCTTCAGCCTCACACTGAATGTTCAAACATGAGCGTGTCACTCTTTTATCTAATTCTCAGTCAGAAAGTGAATAAGTCTATTTCCCAGAATGTCAAATCGTTCCATTGAAATTGTTGAAAAAATGAAAACATGCAGATACAAAAACAGGTAGGTGAGAGGTTTTTCTTGACTTAGGACCTCTGTTGCTCCTTCCCTGCCTCCTCTCCTCCTTCTCCTCCTTCCCTCAAACCGGCACTCGGGTACAAACAGGCCATTATGCCAGACAGGCAGACATGATTTCTCTCTATCTGTCTCTCCCTCCCATACAAACACACAGCACACAGCTCCGCCGCTTCCTCTGCCTGTGAATGAAAGAGGAAGTGCAGAGGAGACTGAAGTGTAAAGAGTCCTCTGTCTCCTCCGTCTCTCGCAGACAGGAGTGACACCACAGCCGACAACAACAACAACAACAACGACAGTGACAAGCGGTGCTGCCGAATTATTCATGAGGGCTGGAGAACGCAACAGCAAAGAGCTCAGTGTCTGAAAAACTCACTCGCTCAGCAGCCTGTGTGTTTTCAAAGCGGTCCCGTTCATGAGTTACAACCCCAAACTTACACCCTCCAAAAAGAGATTTCCCTCTCAATGGCGCCCACCTGGTCTGAGAAAGGAAGGCGCCAAACTAAAGACTCAAGTATCAAAGTGCCTATTCTCTAACTTGGTTGAAAAGTTTGCAGTTTGTCACAAGTGGCGCTCTGTTGCAAAACGAGACAACTTTGTGTGACACCTGAGCTCAAACAAAGCGGCTGTTAAAACACAGTGTGCTGGTGGGAGATACATTCCACATCCGTAATGAGGAGATAAACAAACTTTGTCTCAAGTCACTTTCGACTCAGTGAGACTTTGGGAAACATCGGAAACGATACTTTTCCCCAGAAACAGCATTTCATAAAGACCAGACTGTGCTTCGACGAAAAACACCTATTATCACTCATCTTTAAAAGACAGCTGTGACTCCCTTACTGTAAAACTGCATTTAAATGACTTGTTATTGTTCTCATTATGCTGCAGTGGTTTATTTGTTTTGCTGACTGGGCTTTAAAAAGCTACAGGCCTCAGCGGAGTCAGTAGGGCAGGCTCTTCATTGCTGACACGTTAAGAAAATTAGTTTGTTTTGTTCTTTTATTTCACAGATAGTCAATGGTGAGAAAACTCATATCAAATCCACTTAACACACTTCACTGTAAACTGTCTAACGAAGGTGAAAACTACACCCCAGAATATCCATCCATCCTCTTTCTGCTGCTTATCCATGGCTGGGTCGTGGTGGCAGCAGGTCAAGCAAAGCGTTCCAGACATCTCTCTCCCTAGCAGCGGTTTCCAGCTCCTCCAGGGGGATCCTGAGGCGTTCCCAGGCCAGATGAGATATATAATCTCTCCAGCGTGTTCTGGGTCTACCTCAGGGCCTCTTACTGGAATATCTCCGATGGAAGGTTCCCAGGAGGCATCCTAACCAGATGCACGAACCAACTCAACTGGATCCTGTCAGCAACTCTACTCCGAGCTCCCTCCGGATGTCACAGCTCCTCACTCTATCTCTAAGGCTCTGAGGCCTGTCAGTCTCCCGCTCCGTCCTACCCTCACTTGTGAACAACACCCTGAGATACTTCAACTCCTGCACTTGGGGCAGAAACTCCATCCAAACCAAGAAGAGAGCAATCCACAGTTTTCTGGCAGAGAACTACAGCCTCAGACTTGGAGGTGCTGACCCTCATCACAACCGCTTCAAACTCGGCTGCAAACCGCCCCAGTGCATGCTGAAGGTCACGGTCTGATGAGGCCGACAGAACCACATCACATATTCATTCGTTCAATGAAGACACGCTGAACATCATTAAAGGGTAAGTTCACATTTTTTCAAACATTTCGGCCCTTTCAGACAATGTTTATATTTCTAGGTGTTCCTGAACTAATCTCATCCAGAGTATGTGTGTGATTTTAAACCCCTCCATGTCAGGATGAATTGTATTAACTTTGGTGACTACCTGACTTTTCACTTAGCAACATCATCGGGTCAAAATTGAAATTTACAAGCAAATACCTGCAAAATTAGAGACATTCCCATCAGCCTCAGCTTAACTTTCTGTTTAGTGCTAATTAGCTAAATCTTATCATGTGAATGCACTAGGATGGTGCCAGGGGTAAACATTATACCTACTCAACATCAGCACTGTCATGGTGGGCATGTTAGCATCCAGACGACCACACATGATCTCAGGAGGGAATTTTGTAATAAAAAGTCAGTTTGATATGTCTTAATCACTCACAGCAGGAATGCAGTAGGAGGACATATCTTAATAGCCAGCATGTCCAGGAGGAACAGATGCAATGATCATGGACGTTGTAAATATTCTAATCTATAATCTATAAAAATAGAATATGTTAAAGGTCCCATATGGTATAAAGTGAGATTTCCAATTCCAAAAAAAGTTTCATACTTGATTTTATGTATCCTACGTATTCCATTTTTAACTTATAGGTTCTACGTTCTATATTCATACTGTGAAAGTATCAACGCACTCAATCCACAGAGAAATGGGCACAGTCAGTATTCAGAAACTGAGCCTTAAAGTGAGCCGTCAGGACTTCTGTAACTTTGTGATGTCACAACAAAGCAGTCACCTCTCTCAGCCATGCCCCAAGCCCCGCCCACCTGGACCCACCATCCAACCTTGCAGGATTTGGTTTCTGTGTTTACCTGAAATCTGCCATATTCTTATTCAACCACTCAGAAAGCAGTCAGCCAATCAGGAGAGAGGCTCAGAGCCTCCTCTCTTCTGATTGGCTCACTGACCTGTTGTTACTAGAGCTCCAGAGAGAAGCCTGAGAGAGGAGATGTAAAACTACACTGAGATGGTTTTTAGTTCTTAAAACCACAAATGTATCTTCTTATGAATAAAGACTTCAAATAAAACACAGAAGTGTAAAATATGGGACCTTTAAAATAATAATCTTCTGCAAACAAGGACTAAAAATTATGATTGTGATAAAAATTCAAATTAACAAACAGAAATAAAAATCTTTATGATTAAATAATTTTTTATGTGTATAATGTCCTGATCATATTGTACTTTTTCTTTAAAAAATCTGCAATTCATTTTTACAGTTCCTCTGACAGAAAACAGGCACAAGGTGTTTGCGTTCAAATCACTGTGGCCCTGATGCAGGTCTGCTGGTGTCAACCAACCATGCCACTCTCTAATCTCATCGTCTCAATGGCAAACTCCCTCAAAGGTGGAGCTGTGACAGTGGAAACAGGCAGCATTGATAACTACAGTCCCCCTGGACAGGATGGAAGGTCCCAGGTTCAGGGGCTACATATCTCAGAGTCAAGGCCCTGCCACGGTGCACCCTGCTGGGGGCACAACTCCCCTGAAGCTCCCTGGAGGCCCTATAGGGTTGGATCTGATGAATGTGGGTCACAGGGAGCTCCCTCTGTACACGCGAGTCTGTGTGTGTGTGTTTGAGACGGTCCACACCCAGACAGCCTTTGGGGTAATAATGAGGAATGGACCTATTTCTCAAAGCAGGCAGTGAAGCGTAAAGAGGGCACATACAAACACATGAAACATGAACACCCGACCACACACGTGCATGAAACAGGCAGTCACACAAACACACACAGATGCACATGTGTGCATGGTATATAGAGACATACTCATCAAAAAAGGAGAAAGAATTAATTCTCAAATATCAAAACAGTTTACACTTTGGGAAAAGAAGCAGTTCCACTTCATAGATCATGCAGCAAATACAAAAACACACACGGCAGATCTACGGTGCGTATTGTGTAACAGTAGCAGTGCCCTGCTGAGCTGCTTGCAGCACACTTCCACAGTGTTTGCTGTTTCTACCATCATGCCTCACGGAGCCCCGTGACTGAGCCATGAATACTGCATGGCTTTCCTGAAAGCACAGGGTCCTGTGGAAGTAGCAGGCAAAGTGTATGGGTTCCTCTGCAGGTCACTGTGCCACAGTGTCTCCGCTCTATATTTACTCTACATGAACCTGACTGTGGGTGCTATATATCTGTGTGTGTGTGTGTGTGTGTGTGTGTGTGTGTGTGTGTGTGTGTGTGGACTGGAATAAGAGAGAAATGGTGAAAGAGTGTTTATGTTTGAAAGCAGGAAGGTGATGTTTGTGTGTATGCGCATATTTATGTGTTAATATGAGAATCTGAGTGTGTGTGTGTGTGTGTGTGTGTGTGTGTGTGTGTGTGTGTGCGTGTGTATTGGGGGTGGAGGCACACACACATGCATACAGAATGTCTGTGTGCGTCCATGACCTGATGGGTGTATTTGTGGTTGTTTCATGAACCTGGGGATTCAAGTGTGTGTGTGTGTGTGTGTGTCTGTGTGTGTGTGTGTGTGTGTGTGTGTTGTGACTCCACATGCATTCTAGCCATTCACATATTTGTGTGTGTGTGTGTGTGTTGTGTGTGTGCGTGTGTATTGGGGTGGAGGCACACACACATGCATACAGAATGTCTGTGTGCGTCCATGACCTGATGGGTGTATTTGTGGTTGTTTCATGAACCTGGGGATTCAAGTGTGTGTGTGTGTGTGTGTGTGTGTGTGTGTGTGTGTGTGTGTGTGTGTGTGTGTGTGTGTGTGTGTCTGTGTGTTTGAAATGAAATAATACTCCTGGTAATGTCACATGTTTGCCTGCATGGACCAATGCTCAGACTGCATGGAGAATTTATTCAGTGTACCAGAAGAATCATGATGTCTCACAGTGGGCAGGGGTGGGGGAAGGGTGTGTGTGTGTGTGTGTGTGTGTGTGTGTGTGTGTACATGTAAGAGAGACAAAGATGACCAAACACTAGCTACAGACAATATGTGCGCCACATTTCCCATTTCCTTGTTGTTAAGTGGGACAGCAGCTCTTTTGGTGATAACAGCAGGGAATATAGACAATGGCGAAGGTGATTCAATAAACAACCCAGATGCTTCATTTTGAAACGGAAAACACACACGCATATTCATGTACACACACACAGACACACACACACAGACACACACACACACACACACACACACACACACACACACACACACACACAGTATAGGTGCACAATGAAAACCTCCTTTGCAGAACTTGACATATGGCACACACAATTTCCCTCTCAATTTCAGATCCAACTCCCACAGACGTCCTCGCACGTCGGCAAATTGCCACACACACACACCCCCCTCCCTCCTCCCTCCCTCTGCTCCTCTTTCCTCATCTCCCCATCTCTTCATCCCTCCCTCCCAATTCACTCTTCTTTCTGAAAGTCATCTGCTCGCTAAGCAGTAAGCAACATCACGGGCCGCTTGCAGAAATGAGAGTATACAAATGATTTGTGGCACAGGCGTCCCACTGGCGCCAGCCTAGATGGCTGTGCAGAGGAGGAGGAGGAGGGGGGCGGGTGGTCCAGGGTGGGGGGATAATGTCACTTTCACCTTGTGTTTCTCTAGCAGGCCCATGATGATCATTTTTCCCCATTTTCATCGCAAATTTGTTTCAGGCAAGGGCTAGCGAGGGAAGAGAGCGAGTAAGAGAGCATGAGGGAGAGATGGCGGGTGAGAGCAAGTCCCCTATGCTTTGTAAAGTGGAAGCAGAGAGAGAGAGAGAGTGGGAGAGAGGGGGGTAAGCGAGAGAGAAAGGGGAGGAGGGTATATATAAGGGGGATGGAGCAAAGAGGAGAGAGGTGGGGGGCGCATCTGCACAGTGACCTTTTTCTGATCCAATCTCACTGATGAATCCTAATGAAGGATTTAATAAAATCACAGTTTACAATCTGTCTCTGCATCAAAGCGTGCAATCCAATTCAAAACACAGGCCCATCTACATTTCCAATATTGTTGCAAACCCATCAACCCCACCAAGCCCTTCCCCGAAAATAAGTGCGCACATGTTTGTGGAGAGAGAGAGAGAGAGAAAGAGAGAGAGAAATATTGGCCAGGCTGGAGAGAGTGAGCGGCTGGCGCATTTGTTCCAGCTGTAGCCTAATGTCACAACTCGTCATATTCATTTGGCCTTCTAATGAGGGTAAAGTCAACAAGGTGCAGCATACATGAGTGGAACTGCTGCTGCGGCTGAGCACTAAATGAACAGAGAGAAGTAGACAAGAGAGTAAAAGACACAAAGGACGTGATACTGAGAGAGGGCAAGACACGGGAAATCATTTCAAACTTGATAATGTACAGGGACTGCCATGAGTTCACTCAAACACACACACACTTTTCATACACACCGGCATAAGATTGCGCTGACATTTCCCTGAAATCAAAAGGGCACACCTGTTACTCTGTCAGTACGCTCGGAGTCTGCAGCGTAAACAAGACGGACGGGTAGATCAATGCAACCGTTTAAATGTCTCTAAGTTGATGCAGTGGAGTGAAGAGGAGAGGACCAACTGCTGTAACGCAAAGCAATGAAAAGACTGGACCCCAAACCTGTGACGCTCAGTAAATACTCTGCAACAGTGACATCTGCTGGTAATAAGTTACAATAACAAGACTCTATCACAACCTTCGCCGGACACCAGACTAACAATTCTACCAAACACGCAAACAACTGGACAGAGGTTTGAGAACACCTCAGTGTCTCCAGCTGTTATTTGAATTTATATAATTCAATATCTCTGTGTTTTTTAAATTAAAGCAGAGAACAAAAAAAACAAATGAAAAACAAAAAGGAATCATTGAATCTTTTCGTTGATTTTTGATTCATTCAGCAGCTGAAAACACTCATGATGGTTTTTCTACAATGGTATTTAATTATTGTTCAGAAAGTTGGTCCCAACACTGTTTCAAAAGTTCCCACAGATGTGTTTCTTTGCTTTCACCTGGAGTCTGTGCAGGTCTTCATCATATGAAACCTCCGTCTGGTTCTGTTCTTAGTATTTTGGCTCATTATTTTTTTCTGTAGGATGAACCTCTGACCAACCAGTCTGTCTTCCTTAGTTACTTCCCTTTTTCTCACCATTCTGATATCAGTATACAGTCCTACTTCTTGTAGTGCGATATTGTCCTAATAATGTATCAGAGAACAATTTTACACATGAAGTTTAGTTTAGGAACACTACTAAAATAAGAATGAATTTGATCTCCGTTTTACACATATAATTTCTAACAGAAATGCAGTGTAACAAAGCCGGTACTTTAAGGCAGCATTATGGGAAATGGGAAAAAGAGCTTGACCTAAACTTCTACCTAAAAGTCAGGATCATTTGGCATCTGCTGCCTCCATGTTGACCTTTCTTTCACAAAACATTAACACAGGTAGCTAAATCTAGATGTAATTGTGAAACTGCCAACAGCTAATAACAAGAAAGTACAAACTGGAAAGTTAACACTCGTTAATTGTGTGTTTTTAAAAGTTCTCTAAAGCCACCACAAAGTCAGCTGGCTGGGTTTGATCTCGTCAACCAGATAAGAAGCTCGGTAACCCTCCGTAACTCTACTAATATTTGAATATTCTACCAGGCTGGACTACCCTCCCTTTTTAAAGCCTTGGCAGTCCAGGGTGAAGAATTAAGCTTAAAATTCTTGATGTTATCTCACATATCAGTACTGTCAGTTCTAATTTTCCTTTCAGCACTTAAAAAATACTCTTTTTTTAAACGCTCTTCATAAGCCAAGCACTTCCTGTTTTGGATAGGAAACTAGACTTGCACCCACACAAAGATGAGATTACCAAGCTTACATTACTTGACTGCTGTAATGTGTTATTGATCCCCATAGTCAAATAGTTTTTTCATTTTCGCCCGGCAACAGGAAGAGAGCAGGTTCAACTACAGAGCAGATGCCTTGGAGGATATCGCTGCAGGGTGGATGTTTGGAAAAGTGGAGGTTGGTTCTTTGGTTGAAGAGCAACTCACTGCACCACCCTGCTGCCCCAGCCGAAAGCCTCCCTGCTACATCTGCACAGTGTGTTAATGCATAACATAACTCCATCTGCACTGTAGCTACAAAAATGGGATCAAAGCCACAAAACCAATACCACGTAATGGATCAGTGGTATCTCTGAGGAATAGGTGCATTGATTGGATATGAGATCTAATGTCTGACTGCTGCCTGCATCTGAACAGCTGTAATTCCTCTCTGATTAGACTTCAGATTGCAATTACTTTCTGTATCGACAACACACGTTAATGAGACTGTTTGTGCCAGAATCCCAATCTACATGGACTGGGCTGTGAGCATGTACGGTTTAATACGGATGTTTAGGTGAGGGGTACACGCTGAATATTTGCTAATTCCCCTCCTGTGTATGTGTGTATGTGTGTGTGTGTGTGTGTGTGTGTGTGTGTGTCTCCAGAAGGCCTGAGTTGATCAGAGTGTGGAGCGACAGCTGTGCTACAAATCAGAGCCCATTTACTGGTGACAGAGTCATTAAAGCCTGCTCATCTCATAAAACACAATGCACATGGTCAAATACCATTCACTCCATTCACGCTCATAACTCAGTCTACTGGGCACACACACATACACTCAGGCACACACGCTATCACACACAGAGGCATGTGCACGTGCACACACACTCACACACTAACAGATGCACATACAAACACACAATCTCTCGCAAAGCTAAACCGAGTGTGTCGATTGGAATGAGTGAAGGGGGCGGTTTCCTGTGTGTGTGTGTGTGTGTGTGTGTGTGTGTGTGTGTGAGTGAATCCATAATAAGCAGGGTGATAATGACAGAGGTAAAGGATATTTGCTAAAAGCACAGCAGCAGTAAACACTGTCACACTTTGTCTATGAGTTGTTTTACGATAAGTGCAGAACACAACATACACACGACATCCTCTCTTCTTCTTCTCTCGCTCAGTGTAGCACAAATACACAAAATATACCCAATATTTGTAGATTCATGCAAATCAACTAGGATATATGTGAACTCTTGTTTTGTTCCTTTCATAGACAACCCTCAGTTTCTTCATAGCTGTACTATGACTTCTCCTGCCACTGCTTCTACAACAGCCTCTCTCCTCTATTTCACAGTCAGACCTCATCAGTTTATTATTATTATGACAATCATAGAGATGTAGAGATGAATAATATAATATAATGTACTTCATGGCAAAAGTTTCTGTTTTTAAATTGAAGCAAGGAGCAAAAGTAAAATCCTTATTGACTAATATTCACCCAGGGCATGCGATGCAAAATATATTTATATTAATGAATTACTTAATCCAGTGGCTTCAGAAAGTATTCAGACCCCTTCACTTTATTGAAGTGGTTTGGAGCCAGGACTCTTCTAGAGTTGGCCATCCGGTCAAACTAAGTAATCAGGCAAGAAGGGCCTTAGTCAGGGAGGAGACCAAATACCCAACAGTCGTCTACAGAGCTTCAGGAGTCCTCTGCAGAGATGGAAGAAACTGCCTGAAGGATGACAATCTCAGCAGCACTCCATTAACCAGGCCTTTATGGTAGAGAGGCTGGATTGAGGCCTCTTTGAGTAAAAGACATATGACAGCCAGCTGGAGTTTGTCAAACAGTATTTAAAGGACTCTGAGAGCAGGAGGGAAAAGACTGTCTGGTCTGATGAGACAAAAATTGAACGCTTTGGGCAGAACTCCAAACACTACATCTGATGAACACCAGTCACTGCTCATCACATGGATAATACCGTCTCTACAGAGAACCATGGTGGTAGCAGCATAAGGGCAGGGGGGTGGGGTGCGGGTGGGTGATGGGGCTTCTCACCAGCAGGGACAGGGAGACTGGTCTGAACTGAGGGAAGGACGAACGCAGCCAAATACAGGGAGGTGTTTGAAGAAAAGATGCTCCAGAGTGCAGTAGACCTGAGACTGTGGCGACAGTTCACCTTTCAACACAACAGTGACCTGAAGCCAAGACAACACTGTCAGCCTTTGACTGTCCTTGAGTGGCCCAGTCAAAATCCAGACTTAAACTCAATCTGTGGAGAGACCTGAAGATAGCAGTTCCCAGACATTTCCCATTCAATCTGACGGCTCTTGGAAAGATCTGCGAGGAAGAATTGGATAAACTATTTAAATCCAGCTGTGATAAGCTTGTAGATTACTTGACTTACCGAAGAAGACTTGAGGGTGTAACTGCTGTCAAAGTTGTTTTCACATAGAACTGAATTAAGGTTGTGAATACTTTAGCAATCATTATACATTTCTCGTGTTTGTCATGGTGGCTTAGTTGCAAAAATATCAATTTTATCCATTTATTAAATCTACAACACAATAAAGTGTTCAGAAAGTGAAGGGGCTCTCTGTATATCAAAGCTTCTACAAAGTCAACATTCAACAACCATCTCAAAGCCCGAGCACAAAACATGTTCTTTAGTTTTTTCATCACTACAGTAACACCTAGCGTGGGTCAGCCTTCCCCTTCACATATTTATGCACCATGTTAGAAAGTCCTATCAGAGGATTAATGTGCCATAAGCAGGCGCTGGGGTGTAAAATGTCGCTAACCTCAATCTGATCTGGGGTCAGCTGCTGCACACTCAGAAGGTCATCAGCCATGTGTGAGCTCCCGGGTCATGCTGTGTGCGTCACTATGAAAACGCAGCTGGGATGTATTCACAAATTTTCATCCAATTTTGTAAAGTCCCGGTCACATCAACATCCAAAGCTGTTTAAATTCAGTCTGAAATCAATTAATTACAACTCGGGGAGCCAAGGTAAATCCACACAAATCCTTCACATCGAGTCCCACTTTGCTGAAATTTGACATGAGAATGCACACTGCTGACCAACAGAGACCAGACGTCACGGTTTGTCTGGGATTGTCCCTGTTTTAAGCTGGGTGTCCCGACTCCTGACAATTATCTGTAAAAAAGTAAAATGTCCCGGTTTTCTTCATTCACTACCAAATTGTCCCTCTCATTATTACCAAAGCCAATATAAAAACATAAACAACGCAGCACATCTGAATTCCACACTGATTGTATGTGTGTCAATCAATCAATGTATTGATGTTAAGGCTGTTGCTAGCTGTCATGCTGAAGAGACAGTTGGTCTAAAGAGCTCCAGGAGACTTACTCCGTCCTTCGGAAGACACCCTGCAACGAAAATGCTGCATTCATAGTGTTCTTGGTAAATGCATATTTGTGCATACACATGAACGTGCAGCACACTTCACAGTTTGGTGGTTTGAAAATATGGTCATTGTACGGCTTCTTGACGTCTTCTTCCGTCTCTATTGAGTATTAACTGCTCCACAAAAAAAGAGCAAGGTTGGAAGACAGCTACGAGAAAAGAATCAGTGGCATATGTGTGAACTTACTGTGAGCAATAGCAAATGGACTGAATTTATACAGTACTTTTCTAGTCTTAACAACCACTCAAAGCGCTTTAAACTACTATTCATACAGCACTTTTCCCTACACATATAGAAAGAGTTTATTCTTCCACCTTCAGTAACTCATATTGAATTAAATTATGTATAATCCTGAGAACGAGCAGTAGTAAAAACCCAGAGCTGTAAAAATAGAAAGAAGCTCAGGGAGCTTATGTGTAGCACTAAAATGTATATTGTGAGCAGCAAGCTTGCAGCTACAGCAGTTCACCAGCTAGCCCTGCAGGTAGTTACTACATCAGCAAACGCCTAAGACCAAATATTTCACAAAGATGTGCAGATGAATTTCAGTGTTCCACCATATGGTGTGACACGGCCTCGAAGCCGGTCTTCATTTGTTGATCATGAAACAAGCATTTGGAGCTGCTACTGACTCTAATTTCTCTCACATGTATGATCACATGTAATTCCCATGTGGAAAGTGCACAAACACAAAACCCCTCACACACACACACACACACACACACACACACACGCACACACAGTGTCAGTCTTACCTTTCTCAGAGAATGCACAATCCCTCATGGCCTGGTCACAGTCAGAGCACGTGAGAACAGCCGTCGATGACCCGGTGACCTTGAGATGAAGAACTCGGCTGTACATCACCATGCGCCTGAAGAGGAAGAGGAGTTTCTTTTATTGTTCACCACAGTGCAGTTCTGTTCTTGACCAATTAAATTACATTTCTCCATGAGTTATGTCATCATTCAAAGTCCCTAATGTGCTAAAAATGGCCAAACAAATGTATAAGATCATTTTTAATCCCATGAAGAAAAAAAACTTACCTCCTTTCTTCTTCTTTTTTTTTCAAATACTTTCAGCTATAATTCCCCAAAAGTTCTCTAAACTTTGAAAGCAACTGTAGAGCTGAACGCTCGCCACGATGACGGGACAACAGAGAAAAAAAGTTCCTCTTTTCTTAAAGAATGCTGTCGGAGTGGTTTTGTTGCCACTAAAGCATCCAGGAAGAGAAGAAGTCACAATGCTCTCCATTCAGGGGTGAGAGAGAGAGAGCAAAACAAGGGGGTCACACAAACCAAAATATGGCTGGGGGCTTAAACTCCACTGAGCATGTGCCATGGAAAAGCACGCTATACATTTATTTTGAAAAAAAAACAAACATTTATCTTAAGTGAGAATTCTGAAACAGACGTAATATTAAAATGATCTTTTTTAGTTAAAATTCATACTTGTATTTACAGCAGAGACTTAGTTCAAACTTAGAGAAGAAATTAAATAAGTGGCCATGGTGGTCTGGCAGGAATAAGTTCAAAGTAAATGTAGAGTGTCATTCAGCAAACTGTTATGCCCCAGGCAACTCCAGCAGTCCTACACACAGTTGTCCATTGTCCCGCCTTGTGACTCTAAGTGTATCTCCTCTCAGCCTGCTCCTTTCACACCACTGTTTTCCTCAGAGAGCCGTCCACACCAGAAGCACCGCGGTGGCAAAAAGTCACAAGACTTGCTCGAAGCAAAGTTCAAAATCTCTTTAAAAAAAAAAAAAAAGTCATAACAAATGGATAATCCCAAAAAATGCGTGAATGGAGCTGAAATCCACAACACACATTTGTTCCCAGGGTGTAAAACTATTAGTAGTAGTACAGCAAGGAAGCCAGATATAAACACTCACCTGGATTTTGTCAGTTGAAGTTCGTTGGATGCTGGAGGAGGTGAGGACAGGTGGGGGAGCTGCAGTGATTTCCCTAAACAAACAGACACGGGAGAGCACCTGCAATTCAAATGGAGACTGGCACTGAAAACAAAACTAAGGCAAGTCTCCAAAACCTGCATTTCCCTGCATTTGAATAGAACACAAGGACTTTAAAACGCTCCCATGAAAGTCACTGGGGTCCTGGAGCTAAATGACTAATGGTGAAAATAAAATGACTTAGATCATTAAAGAATGAAAAGTTAGTCAGTTTCATTTCACTGCCAACACATCTGTGCTATCAGCTGTCTGTTGGTGATGCAGTAAAAACTCTCTTTTCAAACATTTACAGTAAATAAGAGGTGGTTGAACTGGTCTCATTTTGACTTAAGCTCTCTTTCTGAAACAGAAAACGCCTGCCCTCATGTGGACAAACGCTCAACATGCAGCAGCTGGGGTAAAAAGAGAAGTATTACTCAGCATCAAATAAGATGCAAGAATCAGAAAGTGGAGGAAGTATTTTGATTTGTGTGCAGGTTTGTGATTTGGATGGTTTATATTTAAAGTAATAAATGTAGTAGACTTTTTCTTTTCTTTAAACTGATTACCATGGTGAATGCAACTGTCTCTCGTTCATGAAATACATGATTTTAAGTTTTTTAACCTCTATAGTGGTGTTCTTTTACTTGCATCCTCCAATGAGGTCAGAGGTCAAGTAGACAAGAGGACAGGTTATTGTTGCAATAAAATCAAGGACCTCTCAGATTCTATGAGGATCAACTCTAACTGTACTGACTGTGTACGCTACAGTTCTGCTATCACAGCTGTCAAAATCTGTGACCCACTGCAAATATCATGGGATCAGAATTTTTGCTTAACAGCTATGAAAATGTCTGACCCTCTATAAATACTATGCTGGAACATTTTTGTAGCAGCTGTGAGAATACAGCAGGGCTGCAGCTAATAATTGTTATGATTAACAATTAATTTGGTCTATGTAATTTGATTAATCATGTGTTATAAATTTCTAGCACTAAAGTAGGATATCAACTATGACGGGCGGTCTTGACTCTGGTGGACTCTGTGTCAAAGTCTCTTTTTATGACCTTAACTGTTTTAGTTAATATTGAGCTCCTTTGTTTTAGAGTTGTATTTGATCAAATAGCTTCATTGTTTTCTATGTGTCAAGTAATGAACACACAGAAAACCTTGGGCAAGGCAGAAGATTTTCTTAATCAATTGATTGTTCAGTAAAATGTAATAAAACAGTGAAAAGGGCCATTATTGATCCCTGAAGCCCAAGTTTACATATTGAAATTGTACAAACATGTTGAGTTTACAAAAACTTGGAAACTAGAAAATACTCACATGTGAGAAGCAGGTGGGCTACCAGTTTTAGTATTTTTGGCGCATAGTCCACATCTAAAAGTGACTGTCAGTCCGTCTCTAATCAATTAATCAACTTACTAATTTCAGCCTTTCAGCATTGGTTGGTTTCCGGGTGTATGGGGAAATAATAACATCGCCAGTGCCCAACAACAAGGGCCCAAAGCCCTTCTGTTGAGGGAAGACCTCTGCAGCCATTTCACCACCCGCCTGGTGAAGTCAAACATATAAACAATATGCAGGCATCAACATGGCTGCACCGACACCTTTACCACAGAACAACAAACTGTCCCCTATGAGTGTTAGGTTTCAACCGTCTCCCGCGCGTGTGTGTGTGTGTGTGTGTGTGTGTGTGTGTGTGTGTGTGTGTGTGTGTGTGTGAGAGAGAGAGTGAGCGTGTGAGCGAGCATCCCTGACCGTCACTTCACTAGCTTACCCTATTGGCCGACCACACTGCACCTGTTCGAGCCTCCCGCCAATCGCACACTTCGGCCGCTGTGCTCCAAGATGGCGGCTTCCAGTGTTCCGTACAACACATCATCGCATTTGAAAGCTAAATATCTTTATCTCTCGACCGTTTAAACCCATGAGGGGGCAGACCAGAAGGAGCCGAGCCGGCCTGAGTTGTCGCCGTTGAAACACGGAAACGGTTTCCCCCTGTGGTTTGTTCATGCGAGGACCCGGTGTCGGTGTCGGTCTGAAGGGGGTTGTGTTATCCGAGTATGGCCACCGAGAACAGGATCAATTTTTGGAGGAGAAACGCAAAGGTTCCCGGAAGGTGGGTTTTCGTAACTCTCTCTTTCTTATCGAAACAGCACCGAGTTATGTTCCTTTAGTAAGTTTCAGAGGGATCCTCGTAAAATAACGTATTAAATATCACCAACGGTTACAGCTTATTTTAGCCTGAATCAACTCATAATTAAGTGTATAGGGATATTAGCTTAAAGCTGAGCTGATAAACTGACGTTAACGTTTAAAACATCACTGCAAATACCTAATGAATAGTCATTACTTGACCGTATTGTAGTTGTGTGTTTTATTACATTCGCTCCTGGACCTCACAGACCTCTCTACCGTTTTGTTTGAGTGTGTGTCAGCTGAGAGAGACAGACCTCCATCTCTCTCCTCTCGGGGTGGAGGTGTCAGCTGTCACAGTCCGTGCACCGCTCGCCATATGCTCTCTGTCTGAGCTGACACACAATATGAGCTAGCTACAGAGAAGGAGACTGGGTCACTGCAGTAATCTCAGATCTCTCTCTCTTTTTTTTTTGTAATCTCATAATGGGGTTTTGTTAGTTGAGTCATCAGAAGTTTAATGAAACACATCCTCTTTTTGTGGCAGTTTTATTGTCGACTAAGATGACCAGCAGCTCATCCTCAAAAGCAGTTAGTCATGTCATTGTTCATCTTTGGTTCACAAGGGAAACAAGTATTACAAAGTGGAGATTATATGATGTGTTATGGAAAATGGTATTATGTTATTTATGGGAGACAGCACATAGACCAATGTTTGTAATTTAGGCCTAAATTAGTTCAAGCCCCAGTTGGTGGCTCTCATGTGTAACCGGGTCATTTAACCTTGTTATACATAATAATAAGGTCATTCAACAAGACTTACAGGTGATCTGAAGGCATCCCCAAATCCTCAAAGGCTCTTCTAAATATCTGGATGAAAATATCCCATCTTCTACACCACAAAAAATATTTTTAACCCATTTCTCTGTTTCCTAATCCAAGTAGCTAGAAATGGTGTATGTCTTTAATGTTTTTGTACAACACACAAAACATTTTATTGCATTATTTTGTATGAAAATATAAAATTATACATTATAATACCAATATAGACAAATATTACTCATAAAATACATGTATTTTTGTTTTGGTTCACATTCATCTCTCATTTCTGGCAGCCATCTTTGTTTGGATTATGCCAGAGAGTCACGATTTGGTAAACAAAAATCTCTTCTTGTGCAGCTAATGACTGTTTTTTCATCAAGAAGGTAAAAGGGTCTGTGAAGATTACATAAGTGTTTTGTCAGAGAAATGTATGGTTACCACTGTGAATTGAATGTAATCGTAATAGATGAGAGGCATAAACAGGCCAGTCCCAGCCTGTACTGTTTGCTCAATTGGCATCATGGTAGTAGGTTATAATTGTCTTTGAGTATCTGCAGGTATTCCCATACTCTCTTTTTTTATTCTACTCAACCTGCACACTAAACTCATCATAACACATAACTTATTCCTGCATATGTGCTTTTGTTTATATCTTTATTGACTTGTGTGACTTCATGTCTATGAAGACTGAGTGGCTGTCCTGCCCTGGCTCCATGCATCTGCCAGGCAGAGAAGGTGGAGTGGGTGGGTGGGAGGGAGGGCAGTGCGTTTGGGAAATCTGAGAGGAGAGGATCTCCAAGGAGAGGGCGTTGTTGCCTTTGTCACACACACTGATCTTTCTCAAACTGTGGTGGGCGGAAGGCTGGAAACCCAAACACAAACATGTGTTTGAACAAGAAAGCGAGCAGCTAGTCTCACTGCCTGTCCTTGGGCCGCTCCTGATAAAACAAGTCTGAGGCTGGTAAACAAGAGACTCTGGCACTGCCAGATAATCAGCAGGCCCAGTTCTCAGCCACCAGGCTTACTGTCAGTTTATTCATGCAAATGACATGAATTAGGTTGATATCTCTCAGCCTCAGGTGTGAGAAACCACGAAGTCCACGTACTAGTAGTGATATTTATTGCTAAAGAAACATTTTGGATAATCGGTGATGTTATATTTAGAGAATAGTCATAGAAAATTCCATTATCCCCCAATCTGTAAACGTAATCCTCACCAGAAGGAAAAGTGTTCTTCAACAGGCAACAATCAGTCTCCCAGTAACTTTGACCAAAAGCTGCCACTCAGTTTCACAAAGTCAGTCTGAAAAGTGAATGGATGATTTATAAGTAAATTATTTGATTACAAGACTGTAACCAATATCTGATTTGTGCTGTTGACACAGACACAGATATGCACACGCACCTCAATTCCCACGCTGTGTAACCACAGCTCTAACTGAAGTTTTACTAGTGGGCATGAAGCAACTGAATCCGGTGATTTCTGATTTGTTGAAAAAATATCTAAAAGTGTGAATGTGATGGAGAAGGCTGCAAGGAAAGGAGATGAGGAAAGGAGTGTTTGTTGGTAATTGTGGGTCTGGCCCGGATCCCGTCCTGCGACTCTTCAATGTGCTTTGTGTCGCCAGAGAGTTGGAAAGAAGCTGAGCATTAAGATTCTCACATCCGCTGAACATAATGCCCAGCACAGGGTGGTGATGAACATGGGGGCTCTGCAAGCTGTCCCCTAGTTCTTTTCAATACTCACTAAAAACAGCACAGTCTAAATAAGACAGGGTTAGGGCTCTTTAACTAGAGGGAAGAACTGAGCTGTCATCCTGGTCATGGAAGGCAGAATATGAGGCTGTATATGCTCATGTCTGTGGCTCATAAAATTCCCCCCACTGTGTTTCAAGCTTTGCAAAATCATGCAGAAACACACAAATCTCAAATTAATCCCAAACTGCAATTTTGAGTTCGGAGACAACCGTTGCTTTCCTTTGTATGGTTTGCTTTTGTTGGTGGAAATTCACACTATCCATCTCCTTCCTTGTAATAACACTGGACACAGTGTGTATGGTAGCCAAGTGTCATTTCCATCTGTGATGCTACTGATTTTCAAGGTCCCATATTGTATAAAATGAGATTTCCATGTCTTTTGATTATAAAGCAGGTCTAGGTTCTATATTAATACTGTGAAAGTATCAAAGCGCTCAGTCCACAGGGAAATGCACACAGCCTGTATTCAGAAACTGAACCTTAAAACAAGCTGTCAGGAATTCTGTTATTTTGTGATGTCACATCAAAGCAGTCACTGCCCTCAGCCATGCCCCAAGCCCCGCCCACCTGGACCCACTATCCAACCTTGCAGGATTTGCAGGATGTTTTTTTTTTTCTTCATTTTAAATCTACTATATTTTTATTCAGTCACTCAGAAAACAGTCAGCCAATCAATACAGAGACTCAGAGCCTCTCTTCTGATTGGCTCACTGACATATTAGTGCTTGAGCTTCAGAGAGAAGCCTCAGAGAGAAGATGTAAAAGTACATTGAGACTGTTTTTGGTTAAAACCACAGATATATCTTCTTATGGATCAACACTTCAAATAAAACACTGGAAAAGTGTAAAATATGGGACCTTTAAAGTAATCATCAAATTACTGACTGCAGTTTATAAACAAGGGGAAATGTGTCAGCCAACGTTTTTCTGAACAATAATTACTAATAGATCTTCTGAAAGGTTAATCTTTGACTATTAGCACTAGCCTGGTCAAAGACTTGGAAGCTGCATGTGTTTTTCTGCACAGAGGTGACAGCATTTTACGTCATCTTCTACAGTGTACAACCAGTTTATGGAGCACAGCACCCACCCCTCGACCCGCGATTGCGACGCACGTGAGTGCTCAACGTAGCTGGACTGCATGGCGTCATGTTATCCACATGGATGCATTTTATTTGTGTCGCCCCCATTTTCAGCCTTGTTTTGCAGCTGTTTGCTTCAAGGACTTGAACATGTGTGGATTGCATGCACTAGTTCTGTGCCTGTGTTGAGAATTGCAGTGTTTTATTGCCCTTTTTTGTTGGATTTGCAGTTTTCGTTTATTTTTGTTTTGGTGATCTCATCTCCTAAAGTTCATTGTATAATAAGCTACTAGTGCTGCCATGAGTGAGACTGTTCAACTCTCTTGATCTCTGGATCGGTCCCCCTGCAGGTATCCCAAAGACACAAAGCCCAAGTTCAACAATCTCAAGTCTAAAAAGGCCTCAAGCTTCCACGAGTTCGCCCGCAGCACCAACGATGCTTGGGACATTGACGATGAGGAAGATGAGGATTTCCTCGGGTCCCCTGCCCCAGCTTCATCCCTGCCATCAGGCCTGCACTCTACATCCACACAGAACCAGGTGGCTACAAGACATAGTTTTTTCACTAAGCAGCTGCAGGCATTGAGCTGGTCTGAAGCGAAAGGAGATGTTCTGATGTGTTTCCTTTGTATTCACAGCAGCAGCAGCAGCAGAATCAGGTGGGTGACACAGAGAGCAGGACCTCACACAGACTGGCCTCTCCTGGCTCAGACGCTCAAAACCTCCATGATGTTCAGGAGGAAGATGCAGACTGCGAGCACGTCAATGGCAAGGTCGTCAAGTCTAACAGTGAGGCCCACCTCAACTCGTCCTCAGGTACGTGGCTCATGTGCTGCAGCATTAAGACCTACTGAGCAGCTTATCAAGTGATTCATAGTGAAGATAATAACAGACAAGAGGGACGTCACACTGCTGACTGCTGAGGCTCTTATCCCCATGTGCACTAATGTGTTTTCAGACTCTGGTCAAACTACCAGTGAGTTTATTACCATGAACACAGTAGTGCTGTGTATTAACAGTGTATCTTAAACTGTAAATTAAGAGTAATTAAAGCCCACATGAATCACACATGAATAATACCATATGTCCTGAGCGTCAGGCTATTCATCAGTCCAGCAGATTGCTGTGAATAGTCAGCATGTTCACGGGTCACCTGGACCTCTGTTGACAAGTCTCCCACTGAGTCTGTGCAAGCAGGACCCGGAGGCTACAGCCAGACTGTTCAGCGTGACTCATAAACAATAACACCTCTTAGATCACTTCTTAATGTGCAGATGCCATTTCGTGTGCTGTTTTCTTGTTTTATGGAGTTTTTGTTCATTTGTTTTATTTTATGTGGTTGTTAAGTTTCACAGGGACAACATAAATTTCAAAATTCACAGAAAAAGATTGCATTCACACTTTATAAACAAGAAGACAACATTTTTTAAATTATAAAAGAGCTACAGGATGGTCTGTGAAGATAAATAGATTAGTGCATATATTTCTATTGGGGTTTAATGGTCAATGCTTTTTGTGTAACCATTTAAAAACATGGAGAATCTGTTGATTTTCCAGTTTAAACATGTATATCATGCCCCACTTTAATGGCTTTAATATTATTTATTAAAACACTTTGTAACATAAAGTTTTTATTTGCTACTTTGTCTTGCATGGCCCTCTACAGTTCGCTCCACGCTGCAGAAGCAGCAGTCACTCCCAGTTCGTCCCATCATCCCGCTGGTGGCTCGCATCTCAGACCAGAACGCGTCAGGGGCTCCACCCATGACAGTGCGGGAGAAGAGTCGGCTGGACAAGTTCAAGCATCTGCTTGCTAGTCCCAACACTGATCTAGGTACAGCATGAGAACAAACATCACAGCCACACACTTTCACACTGTAGGTATGGAGCAGGACCGACACACTGAAGTGGGTTAAACCCATGTCAGAGGTCTGTCTGAATGCATTAACCTGCATCAGTGAGTCATTTTAGAGAAAGGAGAAGGTCTGCCTTCTGACAGTGGTATAACATGCTAACGCTTGTTTATAGCCGGCTGAACATAACATTTGTTTCAGTGATCTGTGCTGTGGTTTGTGTTGATAATGTGTGTTTATATGTTGCTCGGTGCTGTTACAGAGGAACTCCGGAAGCACAGCTGGTCAGGAATTCCAAGAGAAGTCAGGCCGATCACATGGAGACTTCTCTCTGTAAGTCTCCTGACTTTCTTCTTCTCTGCATCTTTGCTGGTTACCAAGCCTCATCTCAATAGTCCAAGTTAGATTTTCTAGCCTCTGTGCAGCCAGTTGCATGCCTTTTAGAAAATGCTCACATGATGTCAAATGGCTTATCCCTCCAGGCAACCTTATCTCGCTTTTCTCTTATCTCAAATGGTCAGCCTGTTCTGTTCCTCTGAAACTGTTCACGTCATCAAAAAATAAAGTTTCATTCTCATCTGTGTTTTCTCTTCTGTCTCTGGTTTCTGACAGGGCTACCTGCCGGCCAACAAGGAGCGCAGAGAGCTGGTGCTGAAAAGGAAGCGAGAAGAATACTTTGGTTTTATAGAGCAGTATTACCACTCCAGAACAGATGAGCACTATAAAGACACATACAGACAGGTAATACCACAGTTTGAGTTAACAGGCCTTTAGACTGCTGCTATTTATCTGTCTAACGATATGTCAACACCATTATTATGATTTTAAAGGAAACGGTTATCTGCTTTGAGTAACATCCCCATAATCTTTCTTCCTGTTAGATCCACATCGACATTCCAAGAACCAACCCCCTGATCCCCCTGTTCCAGCAGCCTGTTGTCCAAGAGGTAAGATTACAATTACAAACAGTGTGTGAGCACTTCATAATGGTTTATGGCTACTGGGTCATTTGTTGCAGAGAGATTTACCACTGGTAAAGGCATTTTCTCATGGTGTCTTCTTCGAGGTACCAGGAACCCAGACTTTGTTGCTTTTTTGTGTTTGAGTTTGTTTTGGTTCATCTGTCAAATAAAGATTGAAGCAGAATCCTGGATCATTAGTGGGCTACCCAGATATCTTTGGGCCCAAGGACCGTGATGAACTGATAAGATTTTAGTGGTCAAAGATCGAGGTCAATGTGACCTCATAAAACACCATAACTCAAGAATTAATTTGCTAATTATGACAATGGTCAAACGTCAACTTCACTGTGATGTCATAATGTTCAGCAAAAACACTTTGCTGGCCAAAATACACTCAAGACCTTTTATTAAATTCCTTCAAAGTCTTAACTACATATAAATGAGTCTGGACAGACATTAACTTTAAACTTTATGGAGGTGCAACATTAAACACTCACTCATAGTACTTTGACAGTAATCAGATGCTCATCAGGGTGATGTTGAAATCAGGAGAAACTGCTGTTACATTGATTCAGTGATCTGTACTCAGTTTGTCTGTTCATTTAGAGTTTTACACATTGAAACTGTTGTAAAAACTGGACCAAAGAAACACTGTAATTCAAAATAACTGGAAGTGAAAGTTACAAATCTGATATGATCCCAGTGTCATAGTAAATGAGGTAATCTAATATTTTGTTGTTGTCTTTTTTCCCTCAGGTGTTTGAGCGAATCCTCTTTATCTGGGCCATCCGTCACCCAGCCAGTGGCTACGTCCAGGGAATCAATGATCTGGTCACACCCTTCTTTGTTGTTTTCCTGTCTGAGTTTGTCAGTAAGTTGCTGGAGAGAAAATTCCTGCATAGACTTATGTCAGCTTGGTGCTGATCTGTTTTATGTGCCTATATTATACACTGTTGTTACCAACCTCAGTAGACAGGCGCTTTCAGCATCTTGTGCAGATTTTCCTCTATGTGAGTCGGGCGATTTCTGTATCATTCAGTGTTGTGTGTTGTTGCAGCGGAGGACGTGGAGAACTTTGAGGTGGCAGCGCTGCCTCTGGACACCCAGAGAAACATCGAAGCTGATAGCTTCTGGTGCATGAGCAAGCTGCTGGATGGAATACAGGTCTGTTCATACACACAAACACCTCAGTGAACATAAAACAATAAAAATGTGCCCGGTCACTGATGAATGATTTTACCGTTCAGGACAACTACACCTTCGCTCAGCCAGGAATCCAGAACAAAGTGAAAGCTTTGGAGGAGCTGGTCAGCAGGATAGATGGTAAGTGGATCTTTTTCTGTGACATGCTTTCAGTTCATACGTACAGAATGTGATAGAGGGCTGTGTCTGTGTGTTTGCCTGTCTCCAGAGGACATTCACAATCATTTCAAGAAGTATGAGGTGGAGTACCTGCAGTTTGCTTTCCGGTGGATGAACAATCTTCTGATGAGGGAACTGCCCCTTCGTTGCACTATCCGTCTCTGGGACACCTACCAGGTAGAGCAGAGAGCACATTCCCACTGCTGCAAATATGCTCCATCACACAGTGTTTGTTCAGTTTACTGGGTTCAAGTGTTGTGTTCCTGTTGATGGTCATAGTTGTTCTGTTTTCCACAGGCTGAAGCAGAGGGTTTCTCCCATTTCCACCTCTACGTCTGTGCTGCTTTCCTCATTGAGTGGCGCAAAGAAATTCTCTCCATGGTTGACTTTCAGGTACCACTGTCTCTGTCGTTACTCACACAGGCGCAGATTTATTGTAAAGACAGGTTTATTGAAGCAAAGACAGACTGAAACCTTTTGATAAGCAACTTGAATTGATAGTGTTTAAAGATTTTATTTTGAAATGCATCTGTCTGAATTGATGTGGTTTGAATTGCCCTCTTTTAAACAACAGAGGTCAGTTTCAGGTTTTACATGACTGAATTGGATGTGAACACTTGGATTTTCTATGTTGCTCATTTGAACTTCCCTTTCTCAAAACACATGACTGACAGAAAATAACCTGATAGGACAGCTGATCAGTTCCACTGAGGCTTGATTGCTCGTCCTTCGTTTACTACATGTTTTTTGTTCAGTCTTGAATTTTCTGTGTCTCAATTTCACCCACTTCCACTTGAAAAGTTGGGAAACACATGTCCATGTTTTTAGGAGGTCATATGATCTGACACAACCACATCCTCCGCAGTTATCAGGTTAAAGGGACAATGTTTGGATCAGTTACCTACTGTGTTAACTAGCTCACAGCTAGCTTAACTAGTATACTTTGTGTTGCAGCAGTAGCTCAATGTTTCTCTGATGAAAGATTTAGCTGATGCTTAAATCATCGTTACAAGGTATGCGTTGTGTACATGAACACCTGATTCCATTATCTCGAAACTAGATTTTACAAACTAATCCACATACGTTATGTATTCCTGAAATGTTATGTAAACTCTACTCTAATGCTATGTAAACTATTATTAACTGCTACCTTGTAGAAGTCTTGAAATAATTTTCTGTTTTCAGGGCCTTCTCATGCTACTGCAGAACGTTCCCACAATCCACTGGGGGAACGAGGAAGTGGGTCTCCTCCTGGCTGAAGCTTACAGACTGAAGTACATGTTTGCAGATGCACCGAGCCACTACAAGAGATAGACCCGGGGCGTCCACATCACAGCAGACACAGTACTTTTAAACTCCAGATGGAACCAGACTGTGACTGGATGGACTCACACTGTCTGAGATGCTCTGGCCAGAAAGTGTTGTCTCTGCGGTGACCTGGAAGAGACTGATGTATTCAAGTGCAGCTCCAGGAGACCTGCAGGGTGTTATCTCAGAGCCACTAAACTTATCCTGTGAAAATGAAGTCCGCCGAGTATCACACACTGGATTTGGGTTTATGGTGCAGCCGTAGAGCTCAGTAATTATGAGACTATTTGCAGTCGACGCACTGCACCGTATCAGTGGACTGTTACAGTATGAATAACCACAGCTATGCCATTTTGGTTTACTTGTACTGTTTTTGGTCATGCAACATTGATTGTCTCTCAAGTGGAGTGTACACTCAGAGGTACATGCTGTGATACAAAGGGATGATGAATGTTTGTGAAATCATCCTCTTAGTGAAAGATGGTATCTACAGATTCTATTTTTTTGCAGATTTGTTTTAGTAGATGTTTTACAAGGAAAGAAATAATTGGTTTAAGCCAGGCAACAACAACCTTGTCTCTTTTCAAACTGATTTAGTCTGACACTGGACTTCGGGTTTCCCCCACTTTTTCAGATAAGAGAGCTTGTTTGTGAGTAGACATACAGTATATTTTGGTTCAGGGTTACCAAATCTGCACTGTACAATCAGCTCATCAAAGTCCCGAGTTTTGGCCTCAATCAGTCAGTTTAATTAGTTGCCAGTTCTGATATTTTGGTTTGTATTTAGGTAAAATACCTAAGAGTAGCATATAGTAGGTACTGTTTTGGTTGAAGGTGGAGAAACTGGTCTGGTATCAGTTTGCCTACCTGGTCCTGAAGAGTTTTTGGGATTGGGAAAGATTGTTTGGAAAAACTCTGAGGCTCTTAGGTTCAGTTCATATGTCAACAATGGTAAAAGTAATATTTTTACTGCCCCTGAATAGATCAGGAAAATGTGAGAACTTCTGGATTAATGTCCCTGTTCATATGTCAGTTGAAAGAGATATAATTTCATGTTGGAACTGACTTAGATGAATCTAACTTTTATTATATTTTAGACAATTGAAATACAGTTTTAGTTAGAGATTGTGGCACAAGATGAGATCAGTAGCAACTGTGTTGATTTTCCCAAAACTCAGTTTTTATGCATAACAAAGAGAATAGATGTCTTACAAATGATCTTATGATAGTCTGTGAAGTATCTAATTAGAAACCTGTGGCCACTGTAAAAACTACATATTATAACAAGTAATAAAAATGTTCCATTTCCTCAGTTTAGCATAATTGTTAAATAATAATTGAGATATTTTTTAAAATTGAGGAAGTGCCCCTGTCAATGTTTGTTGGAAGACATTTAGTCACACCATCCTACCTGTGGACACAGTGCAGCTCAGAATACATGATGATGCCTTTGTTATGAGCATTTGTAATGTACTCCATCCTTTTAATGTAACATGGATCAATGCTTTGTCATTAATGCTTGTGTTTTATATTTGTTTCAGGTTCAGGTTAGGGTGCTCTCATATCTCCTGTGTTTATTTGTAACTGCATTTGTTGTGTGTGCGTGCTACTATGACTCATCTACCTTCATTACCAGTGATAATTATGACACAATGTATGTTTGAAGAATCACAAACATTAGCCTTTGGTACACTCAGTCATTCCTACCATTAGCTGTGTATAAGGGGTTTTGCTTCAGTCATTTGCTTCATGTGAAAATCAGGATTTAAAATCACTGTGGACCAGATGCCTGGCTGTTATCCTGGTTATTGTCAACTACAAGAAATTTATCTTTCATGAAAAGTCTTAAATCACGTCCAGAAATTATCCAGTCCCTCTGAAATGCGCTGTTTCAACCATAGATTGAAGTCTGAGTTACTTCATGGCATTATATTGAGTGAAATGCTACTAAAGACACTGTGGTACTGAAGTAGACCTTTTTTTATTTTTGGAAAAGTCTTACTTTCATTTACCTTTTATATCTTATATCTATGTTTATAGCTCATTCATTGTCGGTTTTTGCATTATTGAGCCACCTGTACTCCTTGTTTTGCTCACCTGAAACATGTCATGTTGTGAGTGTTAGAGTTACAGTATACCCTTAGCCTTGTGGTAGTTTTTCTTCATTCAGGTGCAATGACTGATTGTTTCCCTGCCACGATGGTGTTGTTCACTCCATGCTGTGTTCATGTAAAGGTCGCGTGTCCTCAGACATGATGTTGATAACTAAAGGTTGACAAAATGAAAATGTGTTGATTTGTTCCAGAAGTGTTCCTGCTGTTTTTTCAACAATAACATGCCAATCGTTATCTGGCTAATACAACCTGTGCTTCAATAGTCAGTGCTGGCTTCAGGCTTTTAAAGGAATAATTATTCAATTATTACAGTACCTGCTGTATGTTAACTTTCTGTTTATATTAAACGATTGTTATACAAGTGCCAAGATGAATTTATGTTTTGATATGTGTACAGACTGTTTTTTTTCTCCTTTATTTCAGAAAATCCAAGTAATCAACGAGAGAAATAAACACAACAGCAGCTCAATTAAAAAAAAGCTCAATTAAAAAAATTACAGAGGAAAAATTACCTCTTGGAAATGAGATAATACTAATTCCTGGAGATATTTTGAATGTGCCTGCTGCTTGGTGCGTGTACTTCACTCCTCACGTTTCAATCTGCAAAAAGGACGTTACTTTCAGTTCCTTTCATGTTGTAGAGACTCATCCTGACACTGACCTCAGTCACTGCAGGTGTCCCTCAAAAAGCCTTTTGACTGGCCAAAATAACACACACACACACACACACACGCCCTAACAGAAGTTGATACCAAAGATATACCACTATATCCCCATATAGATGATAACTTCTAAGATGGAACTTTTATGACCTACCTTACCTCTTACCTTCTTGAGACTCTTATTTTGAAAGTGTGAACTGTAGGGTGCAGTCACCGGAGGAGAGCTTGGCTCATGTGTGCATCGTATTGAATCAGTTGTGTTAAATTTGTATTATTTCTCAATATTTGTCGGTGGAGTGGGAATTTTGCATTGACAGTTTTGCTGTTAGTTTTAATGAGTTTTCGGTTCACAGTAATTATGGCTCATTCTTCGGCGCTAACAGTCTGGAGAGACGCTGATATACAGTTTTTTTTCGGTAAGTAAATGTTTATTTTCTGAACGTCCTACAGTTTTAATGTGTATGATGCTCCCTAAAAGCTAGTGTGTTTTCTAATCTTGCTTTGACCGGAGAAAGGGAGACAGTTAACATCCAAATTAATATTAGAGTTAATGTGAATCACGGATGCACTTTGCTAACCTAGCTAGCTAGCGGATAACTTAGTGTTTGTTATGCTAACCATACCTGGTCCCAAACACGCAAACATTTGCAGGACAAGGATAAATATAGTTTAACAATTAACTCACTCTCGTGTTATTAGAAAAAATCAGTCGGTGACAGAATTTTCCTACATACAGCAAAACATTCAATATTTATCTCATTAACTTATTTTCTGTCTCCTCTTCTCGCTGGTATCTTATTGTATTTAGTACAATACACAATGTATACTAGAACATTATCTTGTAGGGGTTTGTCATTTAATACTGTAAATTCATACACTGGAGTCCTCAACTGAAGCAGATATTCATGCACCTGTCCTGACAGCTGGTATGTGATTAACTGTGATCCACCATGTCTGAACTAAAGTGTTTGTCTTTTACTTTCATTCAAAGGTATCCACACTGAAAACTGAATGACTGGTGCCAACAGACGGGGACCTCATTTATGGACAAAGGAGACTGCATGGACATCCTTAGTTTTCAAATGAGCTGTGATGATGATGATGATGATGATGATGATAATGATAATGCTAGAAAACCACTTCCTGTTCAGCTTCCTCTGATGAGAGGACAGACCAGCTGTTCAAAATAGAAAGTCTTGTGATTAATTACAAATTCAGGAAAAACTTCGGTGTATTGTGTAATTTCTATACCGTGCTGCTACTGTTAAAATTCATACCAGACACGCTCCATAAAAACCATCAACAAAGCAAAGCTTCATAAAAAACTTTATTTCACATTAAAACTGCATTAATTTCAACAATTTACACCACTGGAGAGATGTACAAAATAAAGTAATACATGGATGAATTAAATAATGTGTGCTATTTACAATCAACTGTAACTGACAAATTAAAAATAAAATACAGTTGTGAATGAAGGAACAGGTGAACTTCACCATCACAAGACAAGTTTACATAATAAAGAGAGGTGGATAAATCTTATTTAGTAACAAGTATAAATTATAGTAGACATTTAAAATTAATACTTCATAGCTAAGTAAGGATAGTGCAACAGTCTATTGACAGGACTGTAAGCTATTGCAGCTGTCCATGAGTGATGGAGGTAAGGTGCAAAAAGTCCAGGAGCCGTTACTCATCATCAGTCTTAGTGTGTGACACAGTTTACCTGTAGCAGACTCACGGTTTGAGGGAGAAACTGTTCTGAAGTCTGTTCATGTTCTGCAGAACCAATTTAAAACACAAGAGTAGAATACGTTTTACACTATGGTTTTACAGTTTAACGTTAGCACACATGCTAACTTCAACTACTATAACATCAGTTAAGTTACTCCTCACATATATGATATTTGCCAAATGGATGTTGGATGTATGCAATTAGCCTATAAGACTAATTTAACAGTTAGTTTACCTCGATTTGTGAAAACTAACCGTGTTAGCAGCATCTTCGCACGTCTCAGTCAGGAGCCTGTTGCCGTCAGTTTGCCGATGCGGGTGGGCGTACTTGGTGTCCTCGAGGACACGGGTCAGATCCACCCCTCACTCCTCCCCAGCTCCACCTTTTCATCCAAATATGGTTTCTTCTGGCTCCAAAAAACCAAGATGGCGACGTCCATTAAGCCAAACTTGACGCTTCAAAACGGCAGCTCACAAACCAATGGGTGACGTAAGGTCAGTTTGCGACTTGGAAGTACCCCCCACCAACCCCACACAAACTTCGGTTTCACTTTTGCAGCCATGTCATTTTGTTTTGTGGTAATGAAGCTAAACGTAAACACGACGCGCCGCCCGGGTTGCAGCCTGTTTGGGATGAAATAGCCGCACCGCCTCTGTCCGAGCGCCGAGGTAAAGCTGCTTTAGCGAAGGGAAGTGAGCGTTTCTAACCTGTTAGCGCAGCTAGCTACGAGCTACCGTTAGCCAAACACGAAGCCAGTCTGTGGTGCGTAACGTTTGTGAGCTCATGTAGCTCAGATTTCTCACTAAAAGGATTGCTGGCTGTTTAGCTGTTATTTAACTGATTATTTTGCCGATAATTGATAATACGTTTGTAAGAAAAAGGAACAAGCTAACAAGAAGGCACGCTTCTCGTTTCCATTTCAAACTTGATTAGCAGCTGACTGCACTTCTCTGTCAGGCAACAGTAGCTCCGTACCTTTCAGTTTAAATACAATAAACTGCTGAATGTTTTAACCTCTTATTTTGGTTCTTGTAATTTTGTATTTTCCAAGCTCATGACCTAAACCTCTGTCTCCACTGAAGCAGGAGAGGAGCTTGGTGAAAGAGGAGGATGGATGGAGTCAGCTGGAGCACCACAAGGGCCCCGGAGTCGTTCAGCCGCTCCAGGACGACAGCTGACACCCTGTCCAGGCTTGCCAGCTTCATCGCACGGGCTGACACCAAACAGCAAACACGGAACCAGAGGCCGAGACCTTCCCACCTGCCCACAAATGTTTGTCCAGAATGTGGTAAGGGCTTCCCTTATGCAGCAGATCTGTTGCATCACCAGGAACTAAAACACACATTACCCAAACCTCACCGGTGTCCCTCTTGTGGGCAGGAGTTCTCCCTGAAGTCGTCCCTACAGCTACATCAGTGCGATCGTGATTCCTCCCAGTGTGAACTTTGTCATGGAGACTCACGGCTCAGCTCTCCCTGCCCTGCATGTACAACTCACACCTTAGACCCTAGCAGGCCGCAGGACAAGTCACTTCACCGCCAGCCTCACCTCCTGGACAGTAGCCCTTATGCTTGTGCCCCGTGCGGGAGAGGCTTTAGCCAGAAGCAGGCTCTGCTGCACCATCAGCAGGCTGGTTGTAGTGAACCACCATCCCCATCAGATATAGCTGATGCCAGCAGCCTTCCAGATGATTCTCCTCCAGTTTCTGAGGGAGACTCAACCCGCTCTGATTGTTCAGACACCCCAGGGCCCAGCAGCAGAGCTGTCAGCGTGTGCCAATTCTGTCCAAGGACCTTCCGCACTGAGGCTGGACTGCAACGCCATGAACAGACTAACCACACCGAGGAGCGGCTGATGGATCCACAGAGACAAAAGACCAAAGGAGAATGTACTGGTGGAGAAACAAGGAAAGGAGAGAATACCAGTGTGAATGGAGATCCAAATATAAGGCCAAAATCCAAGAAGAAGTTTCTGAGCTGTCGCTCTTGCGACATGGTTTTCAGAAGCACCTCTAAGCTCTATGTGCACAGAAAAGAGAAGCACAGCAGAGAGAAAAACATTAGGAGAGAACCAAGACCAGTCATGAGCAAGCGCAGAAGAAGAGACTCATATCCATGTCAGTTCTGTGGCAAAGTTTTCTTCCATCATTTGTCCCTAAGGGCACATTACAGACAGCACACAGCCTCAAGCTTCACCACAATCAAAAACAAAAGTCAGTCTGTAGGATGTACCACCAAAGACTACAACTTATCAGAAAATAGACCAAATAAATCAAAAACCAGCCTAGCAGATAATAAGACTGTTAGGGCTGGTCCAGGGAGGCCCAGGAAAGTGGCCAGATTAGAGACCAAGGTCAGTGATCCTGGGAGATGCAAGGAAGTGCCTGAAGTACAGGAGGAGGAGGAGGAGAGAGAGTTCCCATGCCCCTCCTGTGCAGAGGTTTTCTCTCTGCAGTCGCAGCTGAGGGAACACATGGAGCTTCACCAGTCCTCCATCAAGAGGAGGCAGTGCAGTGTGTGCACACACGAGATGGACACCTGTAAATGGCCCAGCTCAAAGAGGCAGAGGCTGTACCACTGTGTGCCCTGTCAGCAGGGCTTCTCAGCACTGGACTCTTTCCTAGAACACTGTCAGGAACACCTGCGAGTCAGGGTGGAGGAGGACAGCATCACAGAGGGCTACACACAGCAGGCCAGCAAAGCCTGAGGTTCACTTTGAATGTCATCAGCAATTGCCTTTTTTTGTTTGCCTTGAAGGGTTAGAGAGCGGACCGTTTTGAAGTATCTCAAGTTCTTGTTGATTAACTAGTTAATTCACTCAGCATTTAGAACATCTTGTTGTTATATCTACGCTGTTTGTTTAATTGGTTTAATGATTTCATTTATCCGCATCAACATCAAGGGTTAAAGGAAAATAGTTTTTAAAGGACCATACCAGAGTTTTTGCATGTTTTATTTAGCCTTTTCACTATAAATCACATACTTTACTGCCAACCATTAACTTAAGCAAATTATAGCTCCTTTCAGATTTTCAAATGTCTGCTATATTCTAGATCAGTGTTTCTCAAAGTGGGGTCCGGGGACTTCCAGAGGTCCATGAAAAGGTACCCGGGGTCCCCAGCAAGAAGGGAATAATTTATTTTCACTATAATTCCATTCATAAGTAACACAATGACAGAATGTATGCCTATTTTCTCTCTAATTAGACCTCTAAAAATTTCATCAGATGGAGGACCCTGAGACAAAATCTTATCAAACTGGGGTCCCTGCCCTAATTTGTGTCAGTTTAGGGGTCCTTCACATCAAAAAGTTTGAGAAACCACTGTTCTCGAAACTCACTCAATTTGTTTTCCATACAGTATATAAATAATTTTTGTGTGAGATCCATTAGAGACCATTTAGGGAGTTAATGTGTAATGTTATCACTGAATTGTAATGTATTTGAAAACTGATCATTTTAGTGTGTTAAAGTGCTGCTTATGGGACAGTCCACCAAGAAGCTAATGTAGACATTGCAAAAAGGATTGTGTGTGTGTTGTTTGGCAGCCTACTCTAAGACAAAGTAGAGCATCCCACAAGCACTTGTGTGCACCTCTGATGAACAGTTTTCAAATTAATTAATCAGTCTCAGCTTTATTACAGCAAGAAAATAACACAACTTTGACTAATCATAATGTTTACTGGGATGGATTACCTCGGTCTAGGCAGTTTTTCAGTCTTTAGTGAAATACACTGAAAAGAAAACATGCAAAAACTCCAGTATGCTGCTTTAATTGAGTCTTGCATATCCCTTCATATTTTTGTGTTACTGACAAGCTGATATGTATTACAGATCAGGACCTTGTTTCCTTACAGTGGGACTAAGAACATCTGGAAAACAATGCCATCTGCATTAGCATGGTACGTTCCAGCCAAAGCACTGCCAGATATCCTTTTTGCTAGAGTTTATTTTTACGACACACAACTGGAGTGCTTCGGCTAAGGAAGCTCTTGTGTCTTCTGCTGTATTTTACTTATTTGTCTTACAGTTTTGGCAATAATAAGTCGCAGTTTGGTGGGAACTCTGGTGTGTCACTGGCTGGATTGTCACTGTTGTCTGCTGGACCTGAGTATTTGCATTTGCACTGTATTTGTAGCACTGGTTACAATACTGGATGGAGGTTCAGTTCTTTGGTCAAGACTGCTAAGTATTTGCTAAGTATTTGCTAAGTGCTTCACCAAGGTTGGACAGATGGACTGAGCCTTTTTATATGCTGTTTGAGATTCCAACATGTGGTAGTTATTGAACAACGTGGTTGTTATGGATGATTATACCCAATACAATGCCTTTCATCATGGCCTGTCTTTTTAGCTGGCTTGAACTCGGGTGGTATTACCTAGCTATGCAAATAGATAGACTGATGGCAGCCACAGCCCTTTGGTGTGTCTGTGATGTGTGATAAGTGCTTTGATCAATGAACAAGGATCAATGTGAGTTTTGTTTTGTTTGTTCTTTCTAAATGATTTTCAGCTACTGTTTAAAAGTGCAACTGTGAAAATATAGAACATGAGTTAATAGGTTTTGAATCTTCTACTTTTTCAAGGTCTTTTGTAAATGAGTCTATGGCTCTTTATAGATAACATTATTAAAACTTCACAGTTTTCAAGGGATGTTTTGTTTGTTTTCTTCCTACTGATTTTGTGAAGTTTTCCATGCTGATAAACTGGGTTGTCAGTAAGTTCCTGTGTACATTATATGAAAGTCTAATTGCACTCTTAAAATTGGGTTGATTGCAGAATGACAATGATGACTGATTGTGGTACTTGAAGTAGTAATACAACATGAAACCTTTTATGTAAAGATATTCCCTCCATATTTAAAAAAATAAATACATTTAGCTGTTTGTGGGTGTGATGCAAATTTCAGTTTCAGAAGCTGTGAGCAGGTCTCATCAGCACTTGTTTTGGATTAAAGAGGAAGTCTTGTCATCTCCCTGGCTGCCTAAAATATCTACAAAAAAAAGGTCATACATCTCCACTTTATAGAAAATGTCTGGTCAGTTAATTATGGAAATCAAAAATGAAGGTGAAACATAATTTATTACTGTATCCATGTTTATCGTTATTAAGCTTTTTCTTCCTTCCATTTCCACCTTTTATGCTCAGATACCTGAAATATGTCAACAAGAAATTAGTTATATTTTTGCACAAACACAAAAAATCCTAACCGGCCCTACCTCCTCCTGACCTCATGGCGGCGCTGTGGAGGATTAACAACATACGTCCGGGAGGAAGTCCGCTGGTGAGCTTCCTGTTCCTCGGTGCACGCTTTCCTTCCGCGGGTTTGTGAAACGAAAATCATACGAGTAACTGTCGGTTTATAGTAAATAAAGAGAAAATGAGTAAAGCGCATCCCCCCGAGCTCAAGAAGTAAGTTGTTTATTTACATATGTACTCTTTGCTCTGAACATGCTTTGTATCGTAAATGAAAGCCCCACAGCGGCCGGGTGCATTGTTTGCAATGGAACCAAGCTAACATTAGCTAGCTAACAAGCTAGCCTCCGACACTATTATGTATCATATTAGTGCCTTCGACGAAAGTTAATGTTATTTTTCTTTTTCAGGTTCATGGACAAGAAGCTTTCATGTGAGTATGGCTGGAAGCTGATACACAAACCAATTACTTTAAGGGAAACCGGAGCCCGTTCTATGAAGTTAAAAGGGTTTCACATGGGTTGTTGGTCGAAAACTTTTGTTTCATCGTCTCTGTTGCTTTGTTTAACTGGTTCTTAAGCTGCCTCTTAACATTACACATGGGAAATTAGAGCTGCAACTAACAGTTATGTTCATTATTGAATAATCGTTTTGTCTCTGAAGTGTCAAAAAATAGTGAAGATTCCCTGTTGTAATCCACCACAGACCAAGGAGCTGTTTATTATACGTGTCTTGTTTTGTACACACGAGTCCAAAACTCAGAGATTCAGTTTACAATCATAAATGTCAAAGAAAAGCATCAAATCCTCACATTTTAGAATATGGAACCAGGTAGTGCTTTACACTTTTATTTGAAAAAGTACTAAAATAAATAGTTGGTTATCAAATCATTTGATGATTAATTGACCAATTGTTGCATCTCTAATAGAAATCGTGATTGTTCAGCAATTTCAGTGTCAAGGATCCTACATCCTTAGGTTCACCACAAAGTCCAATACCCTTGTTTTTTATTAATCCCTCTGCCACACATCTGTGTAATATCACAATTTGTGACAGTTGCTTGATCCCTCAGACCAGATGAGTTAGGCAAACAAGAATATGAACACAGTGGTCCTAAATAAGCATCTGATGACACTTTTGTTTCATGGTGCAATACACGCCAACTGTTACTGGCTAACTGACTCCTACTGCATTTCCTCCTCTCACAGTTGGCTTGTATTGCAGTATGATTACAAAGATGGAAAAAGAAATTGGAGTTATACTTTATAAAAAATAAGACACAATCACAGTTAGATTCATCCCAGATATTTTTTACTAACTTAACTAAAAACAACACAAGTAAATTCTTTGAAAGCAAAGTGGACCTTTGAACTGAAACAGTGACTAAGCTTAACAGGGATTTGATTCCTTTTTCTGTTTTCCAGTGAAGTTGAATGGAGGCAGACACGTGCAGGGCATCCTGCGAGGGTTCGACCCATTTATGAATCTGGTGGTGGACGACTGTCTGGAGATGGGCCCAGGAGGACAACAGAATACCATTGGCATGGTGGTCAGTATCTGTCGTGGTGCCAGTGACACTGCATTTTGCAGATCGCTGTGTCAGAACTCACTGATCCACTAAACTCCAGTGCTAATCCATCTGTCATCTCTTCTCTCTTTCTCATGAGCAAAATATCAGTGTATAAAACAGTCAAATAGCAGCTTCTGATCGTCACTGGTCAGAATGACAAACATCACCGGTGGCAAATCATAGCTGGGGCTAATAAATGTTTATTCAGTAAGTAACTTGAGAATAGGCCAAAATGAAACCTAGTTGCTTTTAGATTTGGATTTTCTCTGCAAGCCAGTGTCTGCTCGTCAAAAAAGCCCCATGGTATAACATTACTGCACAATTGCTTTTTCACAGCAGACATTTAACATCAATGTTGGCTCTTATTACATATTCAAGATTTTAAAGATTGGACAGTTCTGTTATTACTAACTTGAAATTTCATCAGTTTTACTCAGAAACCTTTAGGAAGTTTGTGTAAATGTATTAACTCTGTGGTCTCGTACCTCACAGGTCATCAGGGGAAACAGCATTATCATGTTGGAAGCTTTGGAGAGAGTATGAGAGAGGAGGAGGCTACAGACGGAGAGGAGAATGATCCACACCTTTTTTACATTCTTTATCCCTTTTAGTTGTTTGTCTGTTTTGAAAGAGGCAATGTCAATTTGTGTCAGAATTGTAAGATGTCCGATTTCTATTTACAGGGATGTTTGTTTCTTTTCATTTTGAAATTGTGTGATCTTGTGAATAAATCATTTTTTCCTTGTATTTTGTGTTTGTGCATTCAGTTTATGACAATATGTATTTCCACCACACTACAGGTTATTGCCTGAACGTGTTGATAGATGTCTACAGACTTTAAAGGTCTGGGTCGTCTCCAGAACAGCACAGGTGCAGCTGACAGGAAGTACATTAACTTGTGATGTCTTATGTATGATGTTTATATAAAATGCTGTCATCTAAATATATTATTCTTCATACATATCTTAGTTTTAATGCCTGGATGATTTAGAGGGACAACATGAAAATTAGCAAAGAGTAAAACTGAAAACAATGGGGCTGTTATTGGAACTTGTATTGCCCGTAAGACACACAATGATTTAGCTATTTATTAGTCCAGGAATTCTTAAGAGAACACCATCAGAACCAGATTTATTGCCAAGTGTGTTTTCACATACATAGGATTTGTCTTTTACACTTTTCTGGTGTTTTACTTTAAGTGTTGATCCATAAGATATATTGGTGGTTTTAAGAACTCCCTCTGTGTAGTTTTACATCTCATCTTTTGGGATTTTCTCTGGAGCACACGTAACAGCAGGTTGTAGAGCCAATCAGAAGAGAGGTTCTGAACCTGACATGGCTGAGAGCAGTTACTGCTTTTTTGGGACATCATAAAGTTACAGAAGTTCTGACAGCTCATTTTAAGGCTCAGTTTCTGAATCCAAGCTGGGTAATTTCTCTGTGGACTAAGCACTTTGATACTTTCACAGTATTAATATAGAACCTAGACCTGCTTTATAATTTAAAAAAAGACATTGAAATCTCACTTAATACAATATGGAACCTTTAAATAGAAATATAATCTTTTTTTCAATAAAATATTTACAATAAAATTGTGAATAAATATTGAAAAAATATTAAGAATACAAATATACAAAACTAATACAAATATTAAAAACTGGACGTCATAACGTTCATGAAGGACGATTAATTATAGGACTGTTGTATTGAACTACATTAGTTTTAAAAGGGTGTTCCTAATAAACTGCCGACTGAGTGTGCATTTCAGTCTAGAGTAGTGGACATCCTCACTTTATTAAGACTGAAGTGCTGAAGCAGGATCAGTAGAGGGCGCTGTCTCAACGACGCACTTCCTCCTCAGGTGGACTTTTATTTTGAAAGGCGATTGTCGTCATAGCAGACACGTTTCTCTACGTCGCGTGTCGTAGCCGTTTGACGGTATGTGGAAAGTAGCAATGTCGGAGGAGGTTGGGAAGGCGCTACAGTCTGTAGTGGATCGGGTGAAACAGGCGGCGGCACGGCGGCCCAAGGTAACGACAGGCCCGGGGAGGCTCCGTTAGCAGCACCGCTGCCGTCTGCTCCACAGTCGGGGTCCAAAAAAAGTGGTGCTGCGGCAGCACGACTCGTTATGTAAAGCTGCCAAACACCTCAACCTTTGGATGGGAGACAGTCGGGCTAGTGGGAGCACTTTCATAACACCATGCATGGTCTGTTAGTGGCAACACAATATGCGTGGGAGCGGAAGGATAAATCTTTCATACCGTATCCGCATGCACGCTGATGTGCCTGTGAGCTACTTTTAGCACGATTTCATGATTGGCGTTTGGCATGTTTGTAGGCTTAATTTACACGACCACGCTTTTGAGCAGCCTCTCCTCACAACACTCTGTGTGTAGGATGTCCACCAGTGAAGATGTCAGCGTGAAGCGTCCCTTTATAGAAATAGCACCAATGTTGATATCTAGGTCAGAGCATGCACAGCATCTTCCTAGCATCATTCAGATTTCCCTCACTGGCTTGTTGTTAAGTCATGAGTAGAGATCACTGTATGATATGAACATTACAGCAGCTCAGTTTCATAATTTTTTTTTGCAGGATCCTAACAAGGCTGACTCACTGTTCTGCAAGAGCCAAAGGGCCTCCGCTAACTCACTGATCTCCTCCACTGATACATTTCACTGATACAGATGAGAAATGAGCCTGTTCTGTCCTTCCTCAGACACTGCCAGCTGTGCCGCCCCGCCTCGTAGCTGTCAGCAAGACAAAACCACCAGAGATGGTTGTGGAGGCCTACAGACAAGGGCAGCGCAACTTTGGAGAAAATTACGTGAGCATGAAACACTTAAACTACATAAACACAAAATTCTGAGAGGAGTAAAGGTGAGAAATAATGAACCTCGTCCTTTATCTCCCACCAGGTTAATGAACTTGTGGACAAAGCTTCAGATCCTCTGGTGGGTTTCTATATTTTGTAAGTGATTTTTTTCCAATCTGCTCTCTTCTATATTTTTACAGTGTCTCTTTTTCCCTCGTCCAGATTTTAGAATCATGTCCCGAAATCAAGTGGCACTTCATCGGCCACCTACAGAAGAATAATGTCAACAAACTTCTGGGTGAGTGCCTGTCAGCTCTGAGGCCGAAGCTTCGTGTTAAAAAGCCTCACACTGAGTCCTGTCTCTCTGCTCCCAGGCGTGCCAAACCTGTTCCTCGTTGAGACGGTTGACTCGGCGAAACTGGCCGACAAGGTCAACAGCTCATGGCAGCGGCTCAGGGGAGCCAGCATGCAGAGGTTAAAGGTCATGGTGCAGATCAACACCAGCGGAGAACAGAGTAAGTGTTGATATCCATTTTTTTTTGTTCTCATTCTGTAGGCTGATCACAAACACACATACCGCACGCACAGCGTCAGCTGATCACAAACAGTATGTCTCATGTTTGTTGTAGGTAAACATGGCCTGCCCCCGGAGGAGACGGTGAACACAGTGAAACACATCGTGTCCCAGTGTTCTGCCCTTCACTTCTCAGGACTCATGACCATCGGGCGCTATGGCTACAACCTCACCCTGGGTCCCAACCCGGACTTTCAAGTACAAAAGACTAATATGAAAACACCCACATGTACTAACCCTACCTTAATACACACATCTCTTCTTCCAGACCTGACCTCAGCTCACACTAGATTATTCTTACACATGACAGTCAAAACAGCTGAAACTAGTGATGGGCAGATGAAGCCTGACAAGGTTTTGTTTCTTCTTTGCGCCAAAAAAAGACTTGAAGCTTCAGGGCTTTGAATGCAGCAAGCACATGGGGCCCTTATGGGGCCAAACTGCAGCAGCTCGCTGATTTAAATAGCTTTAGTTTCATATCTGTGTGTTATTATTAAATCTGTCATCTCTTTTGTTCAGAAGTGCTGCACTAAATGTAGATGTTACTGTGTCAATTCAAATACAATAATGTAATTTTATTTAAAAACATGACTGTTAGCTGATATATAATTTTTTAAATATCTACATCAGTATCGATCAGGTTATAACCTGAACATCGTGTCCCTCCTGTAGATGCTGCTGAGTCGGAGGCAGGAGGTGTGTGACAGTCTGAAGCTGCCTCTGGAGGAGGTGGAGCTCAGCATGGGTATGTCCACAGACTTTGAACATGCGGTGAGTATCACTTCTTATCATTTATAAACTACGCTCAAACACTGACGCAAATATCAGCCGGCATAATTGGAATCTTATAATCAACTGAAGAGTTGTTTGTGAACTGTAACCAGTATTTAACACTATGTCAGATGAATAAAATATAGTTAGAATTTTTCATCTTGAATTTTCTGAATTTCAACAATCCAACTTTCTACCTTAACTAAAATTTAACTCAAACTTCTATCGTATCAAACCAATTCAATCGGTTTGATACAGTTTTGGTTCAAAACCGTTTGTGGCTCCAGACAGAGCTGTGTCAACTCTGCTACGATCTGCTGCAACCATTCTGTAAATTTTGCTGTAGATGAATTGGTATTTAAATTTCAACCAAATATTCAGTAGTCATTAAATTTCACAATTCACGACAAGGTCTTCAGTTGCGTAAGCTACAGTTTGCTTACACATTCATTGTCCCATTTGTCGAAGATCGAGGTTGGCGCCACCAACGTGCGAGTGGGCAGCATCATATTCGGCAACAGGGAGTATCCTAACAGCGCGGCAAACACTCCAAATCCCAGTCCAGCTCCCAGTCCAGCTCCCAGCCCAGAGAAAACATCCAAGGTGGTGTCTGAAGAGGCTGCCAAGAAGATGACACATCTCACTGTGTCCGAACACTAAGAAGAAGCTTCTCCTCCTCTGAAATACCTTTAAGAAAATTTAATGAACAGATCAGTGAAGCAGATCATTTCCACAGAGCCACGTGGCATTAGGATTGCAAAAATTCTTGCATAATTTTAAAGTGTATTTGCCTAATTCTCTTCACTTTTTGGTGTGCCCTTCTTGCTCTTTTAAGCACTAAAAAGTGGCGTTCGCTACAGAAATAGTTCAACCGTTTTTTAAAAAGTAATGTGTTACTAACCTGTAGTGCTCCGACTTCCTCTTTGTGGAAATCTCTCCTACAAGATTACTGGATACACCACAAATGTACAACCACATGAAAACATGACGACAAATGGAAAATGATTTCTCTCGAGTTATGAGGTAGTGAAGATTTGTTGTGCTGATGTGATATTTTCTACCTTTCCAACCCAACGTGCTGAAATGTGCTTGACTGTGTACAGTGTCCCGGAGGTCAGGAACTCCAGACTACAATGTACCGTTTTTGTTGTACAGATGAAACAAAGACTTGATTTAATAAATCATTTATCCCTTTATAATGACACATAGTATTGTGCGTTTGATATTGTTTCGTACGGTGTGCCAGACGTGTCAAAACTTTATTATTGATATTAACAAATTAACAAAAGAGTAAACCTGGAGAAAATGTTTTGTTTCTGTGTACTAGTGTTGTGTCTGTGCCATGGTACATTATTGGAGATGAAAGAGTCGACCTATGCAAAGTGGTGATCTTGTTTCAGCGTATGTTTTCAACTAGATTTTTTACACTGCAGCTATGATGGTGTCGCAGTGTTTCTTCAAAGATGTCACAAGGTCAGTATGTTTTTGTCTCCATGAAAAGTGCGATCAATGTCAGTGATATAAAAGAAAAAAAAGCTCAATCAACTTGTGGTTAGACGTGGTTGCTGTCTGAACGAGGCGTCTGAGCGTTGTTCAGTTTGGAATCTGGCTCTGAGCAAAGCCGAAGCAATAAATTTTACTGTGGAAAATATCTGCAATTTACTGTGTATTTCTTCTAGTTAAAGGTCCCATATTGTTTAAAGTGAGATTTCCATGTCTTTTGATTATAAAGCAGGTCTAGATTCTATATTAATACTGTGTGAGAGTGTCAAAGCGCTCGGTACACAGAGAAATGCACACAGCCTGAATTCAGAAACTTAGCCTTAAACCAAGCCATCAGGACTTCTGTAACTTTGTGATGTCACAACAAAGCAGAATCTGCTTTCATCCATGCTCGAATCCTGCCCACCTGGACCCACCATCCAACATTTAAGAATTTAGTTTCTCTGAGTGTTGACCTGCAATCTGCTACATTTTTATTTGATCAATCAGAAAACAGAGCTAGGGCCAGAGCTCTGAGCCAATCGGAAGAAAGGCCAGATCCTCTCTTCTGATTGGCTCATCCACCTGTTGTTACTAGAGCTCCAGAGAGAAGTCTGAGGGAGGAGATGTAAAACTACATTGAGATGGTTTTTGTTCTAAAAACCACAAATATATGTTCTTATGGATCAAAATAATATGGAGTAAAAATGGATTCAAATAAAACACTGCAAAAGTGTAAAATATGGGACCTTTACAGCAAAGATAATATGATCAGACAGATGTTTGGCCAAAGTTTCTTTATTAAGCTCATGGAGGTGACATCTGGACCACAGTAAAAACTGGAATACTTTAATAAGTGTTACTTTAACCATTTTAAAAAGAATTTAGTTCCCAAACATATTGCATCTCAAGAATTGGACCTAAGTCTAAACTTTGAATGTAAAAAAATTACTTTGTTCCTCTCCAATGATATGAAGTTCTTCCTCTAAATTAACAGGACTTGTAAAAGTATTAAAACGCTGAAAATTACAGTAAATGTTGCTAAAGCTCAGCAATAAAACACAGGTTACGACAGCTCAATAAATAAGTTCTGGTGAAACAAAAAAATTTGGTGACACAAATAAAACAAATGTAAAGACTCATTCAATCCATGTAAAAGGCATTAGAAAATGAACAGGACAGTCAATAGGCTTTACCTGTTATTTACAACATACAGTAGACTCCTGTTATTCATAGATGAGTATCACAAACTGTATCTACAGACCAAGCTCGGGTAAAATATACAGGACACTGGACTCAAGCTAGAAACTATATACAGTCGGTAGAAGGATGGATGTAACAGTTCAGTTTGACCCCGTTTCACATTTCTAAGCACAAAATAAATGGTTTATAACGAACTAATGTAGTTGTAATCAGATATTAAGACATTTAAAGTGGTTATCAATGTATTTGTGCTGTGAAACATCAGGAACTGGTGCATAAACAGATAATAATGAATGATTGAATTGAATTAATTAATTCATGTATGTGTGGTTTATTTACAGATACTCCTTTACCCTCCATCACAACTGAACAAACCCTATTATCTGATGAAGGCCACAAGATGTGGCTGAAAGCCCCAGGTAATATCTAGTAACTGAACTTTGAGTTAAAGGTCCCATATTGTATAAAGTGAGATTTCAATGTCTTTTTTGCTGATAAATCAGGTCTAGGTTCAGAGGAGAGACTGTGTTTCCATGGTAACTCTAGGTGCTTTATGAAACAGAATTTACTAAAGTAAGCCTGATTTAATTTGGTTTCTTTGCGTGTTCAACTGAACTCTGCTATATTTTTATTCGATCACTCAGAAAACAGTCAATTGGCTCAACGACATCAAGCTGGATTTTGATTCTTAAAACTGCAAAAATATCTTCTTATGGATATCAACACATCAAGTAAAAAACTGTAAAAGTGTAAAATATGGGACCTTTAAAATTAAGATCAACACAATCATAAACAGTTAATACATTTTGTAACACACTGAGGACTTGTTAGTGTGTGTTATTGTGTGTCATTAATATGATCACAGCTATGTTATACTGTTATTAAAGATAATTAACTGTTTATTTACCATTTGCAGAAGCTTCATAGGAGGTTAAAACTGTTCACAAATACATTAATCAACACTTAAAACTTCCTCCATTAAACTTCCATCTATATTTCAGAGTGTTATGAACCATTTATTATTATGTACTACTTATAAATGTTAAACGCAGGGGTTTGAGTATAGTGTTATAAAGCGCACATATGAGGAATCATTGCCTGTATAATATTTGCATAAGTGTGACCACTTGGTGAACATAGAAACAGCTGTAACATTCTCATTGTTATGTTTCTACTGCTGCAGTCATTCACTCCTGTACGATCTTAAAAACACAACCTCAGGTCGCTAATGTTGTCTCTGCTTCTTCTTGCACAGGAAGACAGGAAAATGACATGTCCAGTGAAAACATAATGAACACAACAAGAAAGGAATTAGCAATGGGTAAGCCATTCTGTTGTTGCTAACGGAAAAATAACAATATCTTGAAACAAGAAAAAAAAAACACATTGCTGAGAATCGTGAATTTGCTCGTACCATTTATGGCTGATATTAAGACCACGTGTCTCCTCCTGGGTGTTTCTGTGGGCGTCTCTCTGTTCCTGTCAGTCAAGTCTGTCTGCTTGTGTTTACGTCGTTCCAGATGCACACATAGGTTATTACACCAGCTTCTTGGCCTCAAAGAAGCTTTTGAGGTGCTTCATCTGCCAAATCCCAGTGACGATGAGGATGAGCGTCTGAGCGATGGACCACCAGAGGACGCGCTGGTTGGTGCTCTCGCTCGTCATGCGAAAACGCTCCTCACGATACTGTGAAAGACGACACAGAGTGAAGTCATAGTATAAACAGCAACTGTAACCTACTAAACTTAGCAGTAAACCCGTGATCTCGACATGGTCCACATGTGTTTTTTACTGACCCTCTGGTAGTTTTGCTCCTTCTGGATCTGCTCGACCTGGTCCAGAAGCTGTCGGACTCGTAGCTGCAGCTCAGTGAGTTTGTCCTTAGCTGCAATTTCAGGGTAGTTGTTGGTATGTTCACCGACCTGAATATCCAGGTGCACTCTCTACATCAGGAAACAGATAGTTTGAAATCTACATGCCTGTTTTCTGTGGTCATTTAAACAAATAATAATTGTCAGATAGGGCTCAGAAAAAACTGCCATGAATTAGTTTCATAAAGTTTCATACAGCTTACAAGATGTTTTGTTTGAGATCAGACCTAAACAACAAAGCAGTCACTGCCCTCAGCCATCCCCCAAGCCCCGCCCACCTGCACCCACTATCCAACCTTGCAGGATTTGATTTTTCTCAGTGTCTCTCACTGAAATCTACTATATATTTATTCAGTCAGCCAATCAGAAGATTACTTGGCTCAGAGCCAGAGTAATCACTATTTGTGTGAAACATGTTGGAGGGAAGTAACAGGTCAACCAGTTAAAAATCACAGCAGTGACTATGTTCATACCAGCTTTCCACCTGCAAACAGAGCCATCTTGGTGGAGTTGGAGTGCAGACAGATCTGATGTTCTCCAGGAGTGTGGGAGGTGAAGGTGAACCGGCCGTCTGAACCGTACTGACGAGAGAGGATAATCTGGGAGAATTGTAAGAGAGAAATCTTTAGATTCTGTTTCTATGCATGTGGGTGGGTTTTATGTTACGACCTCCTCTGTCCTTACCTTTGTATCTGGATCCTTGATCTCGACATGCATCCCAAGGCCGGGGGTGGATGGGAGAAAAGAATTGGTCTGCTTGTCCCACAGCTGAGTCCTGTACTTCCCTGTCAAACAGACACACCAACACAGACACACGCAATCAGATCATCCAGGAATCACTCAGTAACATAGTGGCAGAATTATTATTAGTTGAAATATTAAACGTAGCATATGAAGGTATTCAACACAATGTAACTACAGTACCAGAGATATAAAAACACATGTGATAAAGTGATAAAGGATGAAAAGTAAATCAAATACAGTTAAACATACAAAGATGAAAAAAATGACTGGAAAAATACAATGTGAGAATATTAACTGCAGTTTAAGTTTTCAAAATGTGTGCAACCTCAACTTGATGCAAAGTTTATGTAAATGGAAAGTTTCCGCTTTGATAATGTCAGAACTAACTCTTTGGAGACTTTACCAAGCCTTCATGTGTGAAGCTCGTCAGAATCAGCTCAATATTTTTACTTGTTGAATTACAGATGTGTAGGCCAGGTAACAAACTGTAGTACAGAAATGCCAGTGGCAGGTTACATATTACACATTTTGACTGCCAATGACAAAATATGTAATATGTAACTGTAAAATGACCCACTCAGTCTATATCTTGGAGTAACATGTAAACAAGCACACACAGCTGCTTATTTACGCATCCAGCAGACACAGAGCTACATTAGCATTCATTTAAAGTTGTGCTTCTGTCCAGCTGATGAATGTAAGTGTGAGATTGACTCTTCTATTAGCTCTATTTTGGTCTCCACTATTGTTAACCAGCGCAGCCTGTCAGTCCAGTACAGTGGATTTACCAGAGCTTTTGTATTGAAAACTGCCGCTTGCTGCAGCTAATGACAGCAGTGAGAGTAAATCTTAAAATATATAATATAGAAATAAATAAAAACCTTTTCATTGGGAACAGTTTGTGTGATACACCATCAACCCTAAATGCAACACCATCTTTCCATTTAGACACGTTCTCATCCAGTGTTTCAATATATAAACACAGGGTTTATATTTAACTTGGGTGTGAAGGTTAAAGACAAACAGAATGTGGGCGGTGCAGGTTCTTAGGAATGATGGTAAGTTTCTGTTAGAAATTGTTACTCATCACAATATTAGTCTTGTAAAAACAATGTCAGCTTTGGTTTCAGGTGGAAAATACTGGATTTACTGTGAGGTTTGGACCTGGAGCTGAACAGCTGTTGTGAGGAAAGGGTAACTTTTAACATTTAGTTGCACTTTTGATCTCTGTTTCTTAAAACACGATGACATAAATCAACCATTGAATTTTGTGCCTTGGGGCATTAACTACAATTATCATTCTGAATGTAAAACACACACTCAGGTGTTTGTGATGCTGTCGCTCACTGAGAAAATCTATGCTAGTGTTAAGAGGTTCACCAGCAGCTACAGAAACATCCAGTGTTTTCCACTTTGGGGCTTGTAAGCAACCAGTGCAGCATCTTTCCTGCAGCCAGCTGTTAGCGTGCACTGCTAGTTAGCTGCGTCCAGCTAACGACCCCGTAGCATCTTACCAATAACCATGGTCTCGTCCGGAATTTCCTCAATGAAGCATTTTTTCTCCGTCTCTCCTATGTGGAAGTAGAGAGCGTAACTTGGATAAATCCAAGCTAATATGAAAAGAAGTCCAGCAGCGGGGGTAGAGAGCATTGTGCAGCCTCTTTCGCTTTGCGCACATCAGCACAGGAAGCTCTGCTGCTGCAGCCGGCTGACGTCATCCCCCACTGCGGAAGAAGGAAGGGGGATTTCCTGAAGAGGTGGGATTTTTCTCGCCTCAGTTCAGCTTTTCAGGCAGCACTCACTCAGAATATGGACACCCTCCACACTAACAGAGGAGACAGTTTTATTTTATAATTTGAATAAACAACAGGGACCAGTTTATGACAGCATTCATAGTTTTAAAACAAGATCACAATGTAATGCTTCTATCAAAACAATTTTGAGTGTGTATAAAAATGTATGGAGCAGAAAACCAATAAAGCATCCGCAGAAAATAGTAATTTAACTGCATTGTTTTACATATAATCATCATCATGCTTGATGAAGGCAGTGAAATGTAGCCGAACAGCCCGGAAAAAGATATGAAGGGGACTATGAGTCAAGACTGATATGTCACAGAATTTATATACATTTAAAATATTCCTTAACAAACATGTTGTTCAGTTAAGCCTTACAATATGGCCTGGAATAATAAATTGTTTGTTGAATTCAATCAGACCAATAGAAAAAGAGAGTTTCATGCTACATGCTAGGGTATGTCTTTATCCTTGGTGAAGTGATTTGTAAGAATTGTGAGGTTTAACAAAGTGGGTTGTGTTTGCAGCCTGAGAGGAAGTGCTACCTAACAGGCTAAACTCAGGGAAAATTAACTCTATGCATTTCCTGAGCTAACAACAGTCGCCTCGGCTAGGACAGATAACCTCAATCCATCCTAAAATCACACAGAGTATTGAGATAACGTTATGAGATTTAGCTAAATGAATTTAGGGAGATATACAATTCGTTAATGTAGATCGGAGTTTATGTCAGTCAACGAGTGCCTGAGATTACTCAGCTGTTGGTTTGCTAAATCTTCCTAGCTAGCTAGCTCATAAGCTAAATCGCTAGCTATCTAGCATCAACCAGGTTTCTAACGTTGCCTAAATAACGTTAGGTACACTCACTAACAGGCTGTATGTAAATGACAGCCTGGGTGCCTGTTATTCCGGACAACACAACTGAAAAAGGACTGGGTAAGTGGAGTTTCGTACCTGTGTTGTCCTAACGTTAGCTGTCAAATTAATTTGTAATGTGTAGTGAGGACAGGTTTGATCCTGTGTTACTGCGGGGGAGAAAACAACACGATGTAACGTTAGCTTTATTAAATGTGAGTTGGTCATGTGCTTTTGATCATATGACACTAATGAAGCTGACGAGTAGTGTTTTACTTTTGTTTATGTTGTAAACTAATTTATAAAACAAGCTTTGTGTCTCAGTTGAGCTGCGTGCCTCATGTTACTGGGGATGACGTAATGTTTTCCTCCCGCCCGGTACACCGGTACCTGTGCGAAGGTTTACAGCACAAAGAAGAGTATTGCCACTAAACCGGTGAGTCATTAGACTAAGCCCATCAATCAGGCCAGGTGGCCTCAGACAGAAGAGGGACCAGGATTTTGACGAAGGATTAAATTGAAAGTAAAAGTTACTGTCTCCGGCCGCCTACGAGGCGCGCTACACGATTTGTCTGCAGGCATGGATGCAGGCACGCTGCGGCGATGCTTTGTGTTAGTAACAGTTCAATATCTGTATGTATATCGATATCACTGTGCATGTGTTTCTCTAGGGATGGTGCAGCCCCAACCTGATGGCCCAATGCAGTGGGACATGTCAGGAGAGGAGAGTGGAGGGGCCCTCAGGGTCCCACCAGAGCTTGCTGCCAATGAAGTGGTGACCAGGCTGCTGGGTGATAACCAGCAGCTTAGAGGTAAGACCTAGTCCCATATTTTAAAGATTAAGAAATATTTACTTAACTTTAAGCACAGCATTTTCTCAGCATTTGATATGTCCAGGCATTATTGGAATGGAATCAAAACAGCATTTTAGCAGTGGTGGTGCAGGATGGTGTTAACGGTGGAACAATAAATAGTGAGTTCAAAGTATTATTTCAAGAGAGGATAATAACAAAGTAGTGTGTATGTGTGAGCCATACAAAATTAGAGACATTCAATGTTTATTAACACAAGGCCAATCGTCAACAGCAACTTAGGATCAGTGTCTTGGTTATGGACAATTCAAAATGTGGACTCAAGAAACTTCTAAACTTACTGGACCAATTGCTGTCCCCCCTGCGGCTGAGGCTTATAAGCCTTTGTAACTCTTGCCAAACAGTCGCCACTGGGGCAGTAAGTGGACATTACTAAAATGTAGTGCAACAGTAGCACAGTTGGAAATGAATCATAAAGTCAGCAAACTGATTCAGTAATGAAAGTTACTCAGCAATATCTCTCTAAAATGTATCTTTAGTCACACTGGTTATACCAGTAAGACCTACACCAGTTATACCAGTAAAATTTATACCAGTAAAACTGAGGCTGGAAAAATCCCTGGGTGTATCAGATTGAGAAATGTCTTTGACTAATTACTGACTTCAACATTTAATTTAAATTGTAAAGAAAAGTCATACAGTCAGGAAACTGACTCAGTGTTAGTTAAACAACAATATCTATCTGAGGTTTGCTAAGATTATCTTAGATATGCTATTGGTCATACCAGACCAAGGAAGGTTGTAGTAACAAAAACCCTGAGTGATGGGCTAAACTGTGTTTTATTGCTGATTAGTTCACCATTTCAGTGTGTGGCAATTATCTAATAATAATAATAATAATAATGCTGATACTTACAGTAACAATAAATAAGAGTCACAAAACCTGTACTGTGACTCAGTAACACAGCAATGTTTATGTAATGTTTGCTAACATTAGCTACCATAAGCTACTGGTTGTACCCATAGACTGTATTGTCCCAGACCAAGTTAGTCTGTTGCAGAAAAACACTGTGTATTCAAATTAACACAAATTCAATGTTTCATTTGTAAGAGGAACAATGTTTTATTTCATCGTTCAATATTTACATAGTGTCTCCTGGAAATCCCAACATTACAGATCCACCACAAAATTAGAATAACTGCCTACTTCTAGTTTCTCATCATAATATTGGTTTAATCTGTGGCCGCCTTGTATTTGACTTTACCTGTCAAAGCAAGAAACAAGTTCTTGCATATCAAGTTCTGACATATCAGTCTCCTATTTCTCCTTTTACCTTCACCCTTCTGTCCTCCAGAGGCCTTGCGGCGGAGCAACCTGGCCTTGCGTCAGCGCTGTGAGGAGATGGAGGGATGGCAGCGAAGGACAAGAGAGGAAAGAGAATTTCTCAGCTCTCGTTTCCAGGAGGCCAGGGCCCTGGTGGAGAGGCTGGCCCAGGAGAACCACTCCTTACAGAGCCTGGTCAGTGGTCCGACCTCCTCTTCTAACCACTGCTGCAGCTCCAGCCAAACCGAAGACCTGCAAGGACGCCCAGCCAGGAACGGTCCACTCGAAGGACCACAGGTTAGAGATTCACACTTCAGCTTCCTTTTATTTACACATTGTCAGGTGTTTTTACATTTTAACTTGTAAGTTGCACCATTTCATAGCTTCCACTCTTTTATTGTATAATCCTGTATTGGCGTGTGTATGCAGAGGTCACAGCATATATTATTTCAACTTTTTTTTTTTTATTAGTTATTTGTTTTAGTTGCGTGCTCATATTTTATTTACACATTGAGTCCTATTGCATCGGTAATAGTTACTGTAATTTGGCCACATTTATAAGCACATATCTGATGTGTGGTGATATGCAAATGTAACTCACAAGACAGACATTTTGAAATTTTCAGCTGGAGATAACATGTGGACAGAAATGAGTCTAACATCATGGCTGCAGGATCCACTGCCAATGTCCACCAGGCCCGCGAGCAGAGTGCATTGGCCATTTGACTTCAGTTAATATTTAATGATGCATTTCTCATGTGTTACTGGCTTTATCTTTTCTTGTTTGTAATTAATGAGTTTTATTTACCAATGTAATTCAAGAGGGAGAGAAAAAGAGAATGAAGCGGAAAGAGAAGAAAAAAATCAAGTGACTTAAGGGAAGCAGATGGTTTTCCTGTGACTACATCTTGTCTCCTTCATCCTCTTTTCAGTTGGCAAACAACAGAACTGCGCATGACGTAGACTAGTTACTCTGCTGTGATTCAGCCAGTTAAATGTTTGTTCTGTCCCTTCTTTCTTTTATAGCCAAACTAACAACAAGGTTGTTCTCATTTACCGGCAGTCATTCTGAAGCTGCTGCACTGATGCTCAAATCATCTGACGAAATAAACATAGATACAGGTTAATGAGAGCAGAGGAGTTGTGGCACTGCACTTACTGACATTTAAAATGATCACACAGAAAGCTGATCAGGTTGTCATGAAGGTACAGCCACAAGGCATCTGTTACTACATCTAAATGAGCAAACATGTATGTAATAAGCTTATATGTGGGAAAAAACAGCTCCAAACTACATCTGCTGAAGAATAGATGTTCTACTTCTAACATATTTCCAGTGGACATTGGACCCACGTGTTTCCGTTGTGTCTTTCAGACTCTAGATCAGCGGGAGAAGAAGAGAGTTGAAGAGACGGATCAACACACACAGACCACGCCACCTCGCAGCCTGGTAAGATGTGTGAGGATGTTTTTGGTTTTTAGTTTGGATGTGTTTGTTTATTTTCCATCTAACGGGTTTGTCCGTGTGTCTAGGGCGGTGCGAGTGTGCATAGCTCCTTGAGTAGCCCCCTCCCCACTCCCCCCGCCTCATTTTCAGAGGTACTGGGGGAGGTGATGGGCAGGGAAAGTGGCCAGGTGAGATTGCTCACTGCATCCCGATGTAATTAGTTTTAGATGTCACCCCTACTTATCTGTCATCACATTCAGGAAGGTCATAAAGCCGGACTTCCTACTCGGAAAAATGCGACTGGACAACCTGTGACTGATCACTGTGCAGCATTTAAAAATGTTCTAATAACAAACTTGACACCAGCTGCATTATGGGAAACTGTGTTTTACAATTGGCAGTCTAAATCTTGAGGTCGTCCAGGTTTCATCCTCTGACTTCTGAGCAGGAATGCTGGATTGAATGGATGTTGCACACCAAAAATTAATTTTCTTCCTACTTGATTAATACACAGATGCCAGCACTGTTAATAATCACTGATTAATCTTTCTTTATAATCCATCTCTGCTCCTGTAAACCTTTTGTTTCTGTTATCTTACGACTTGGTGTATTTCTACCTTCCTTCCAGCCCAGGGTGAATGTGGTTTGTCTCTGTCCACTTCCCTCCCATCATCATGTCTCTCTGCATCCATTCATCTCTGGTTCTTTCACTTTTCACGTCTTTCTCCGCAGCCTGTGGAAGGTGCAAACGAGTTCCTGCAGCTGCTGAAGAGCCATAAAGAAAAACTGGAGGAAGGGATGAGAGAGCTGAGGAGGAAGAACGAAGAGCTGGAGAGAGACAGAGACGAGGGAGAGAAAGAGAGAGAACGGATGCGGCGTTGCATTGACCAACTACGAGCCAAACTGGCGCAGGCACAGGTGACACCGTGATATGAGCATGTAGAAACTCTCCCCTTGTAACCACTGCAGTAATGTAGTATTACTTGTAGTATGACTTGTGAAAAAAGCTTTTAAATAAACAAAAATTTTATTATAGGTCATGAAAACCTAATGAATAATTAAACATGAGGTCACCCAGACAAGAACACTTTTCTTTTGTAACGCTAAAGCTCTGTTACTTTTCTCTGTGAACTTTACTCTTAAGTTGGAGTTGTGGCTGTAAATTGGATTCTCTGAAGTAAACACAGAAAGTCCCCCTCTGGATTAGCTGTTGTTGATCACTGTATATCTAAATTTCACTGTATCTACTTCTCAGAAAGTTTCCAGCTAACCCATCTCCCTGTCTGTTTTGATTGAAAGTGAACTGTATTAGTTAATTGTAAATTAATCAATTACTACAAACAAAGCCATGAAGTGCACACACAAAAAGCTTTTAAAATTGAAGCAGCAAAGGCTGAGATATCCTGACTTTCTCTGCCTTGTATGAGTCAAGCTCCAAAATCACTGGATCCTACACTTCCCATAATTACACACATTGTAGTTGATTTTGGACACAAATTTAAACTGTAAAATATACAAACATTACACAATATGAAATGAAAGGCTAAATGCTTCGGGAAATACCAGTTGTAGTGAGACTAACTTATCTGCATAATGGATTTAAAATCAGCACAAGCAAAATTTTCCCCAGTTCGTGTGTCTAACACTAGATTGTGTTTTAAAGTATGATCAAGCAATGTTAATTTGGATAAGATAAGATTTAGAGAACTAAGTCTCGCTCCTGTTGCTTGTCATGGCTTTTGTTTCTTCTTTGTCTGTAACTTATAGACATTTTCTGTGATCAATAGAGATGTTATGATAATTGATAGACCTAAGAATCAGCTGCTTTATCTGGGATCTAAAAAACTTGTATGACTGTTTTCAAAGGTGAGCAACGTTACTGAGGAGAATGTTCCACATCGCTCTGAGGCGCAGCACTCCTCTGACTGGTATGACTCAGTTTCCCCTCTAACACAGAATACTGAAACTACCAGCACTGAACTAACTTTCTGTCATTTACAGCTCTTGGACTGATTAATCTTACATGAATGGTATATCTGCAGACAAGTCTTCTCTGTGGCATAAGGACACCTGCATGCTTTTTAATTTCTGCGTTTCTGCTGCTTAATAAAAGCCTGACTTCTGAGATGTCTTCTACCTCCTCCCTCCCTCTCTTTCTGTTTCCTCTTCCAGCTCTAGCCTGGCTAAACTCACAGAGCAGCTTCAGGCCACACAGGGCAGGTGAGCCCGAAGCTCTGTGTGGCTTTCTCTCTCTCACTGTGTGCATGTCTGCCGCCTACACTGTCTCCTCCTCTTACTTTGTAACTCATTGTGATTTTTTATTTTATTTTGTTGTTGTTGTTTACTTGTTAATGTGACATATTTTAGATTTTTTTCAAGTACTATTTTTCTGTTAGGCCAGTGTCATGTATGGCAAACAAATCAATCAATAATAGGAGTGTAGGATTTTAACTGTTTAACTTTAACTTCAAAGCTGCAGCTGCAGTCTCTAGATGAAAGAATTAAAAGTTTTCCCAAAATATTTTACTTGGAAAGATAAGTATATAAAGGAAATTATTTCAATTTTGAATTGTAACTTTACTATATGGCTGAATAATTTTAGGAAAATACTTAATTGTGTTTTTGCTACATGTTAGGTCTTCCATTATTTTCTAAAATTAAACTAGATGCCTGTATTTGTTGCGTAACAAAACAACATTTCTACCAAGCATAACTGGAAACTCATCTTGTTTTTAGGGGCATCGTTTCAGGTGAAATAATGCAGTTTTTAATTTTTGATGTGTTTTTTAATTAGAGAAAAGTCAACTTAGCAAGTTTCTTGCTAGTTTATTTCACATTAAGATATTATATTACTGGTTCACTTGACATTTCTCAATAATATTTAATGCTAATGTTGACGGCTCTGAAATGTAGCTACATAAGCTAACTTTAGCATCTCAGACTAATGCTACTGTTGACAGCTTTGAACTGTAACTGCTGTAAGCTGATTTGATAAAGAATCTAAGTACTTCTTCCTCAACTACACAGAATGAATGTTAATTAGCTACAGCTATGTGAATTTGCCAACAACAGTTACAAACTTTCACTTGCTTGTAATTTGTGAGTAAACATATCTGCAGCTCTTACAAATCAAGAATTGCACACTTTCAAATTGCAATTTTGATATGAAAATGATAAATGATTCAGCCAAGGGGGTGATTCAGATAACTTATTGTAGTGAAACATATACAGTGAATTCAGAAAGTATTCAGACCCTTCACTATTTTCACATTTTGTTATGTTGTATGCTAAAATCATTTAAGTTCATTTTTAACCTCATCAATCTAAACTCAGTATCCCGTAATGAGGAAGCCAAAACATAATTTGATACATTTTTGCTAATTTATTAAAAAGTAAAAAATGTGAGATATCACACTGACATAAGTATTTGCCACAGGCGGACTCTAATCAAGGTGTAGAAACATCTCAAAGATGATCAAGAAAAATGTGAGGGACCGGAGCTAAAGTGTCTGAATACTTATGAGTCTGTTTTTTCCTGCAGGTATCGGGAGCTGGAGGAGAAGCTTGATTACCTGCAGAAGAGTTCGGCTCAGCGAGACAGAACTGAAGCTCTGCTCAAACAGAAGGACAAAGACTGTGCTCAGGTATGAACTATTAAAATCCAAAATCTTCCAACAAAGGAAGTTACAGAGTTACATGTGGTGGCGCTGTAGTAAGCGGTCTTTAAAATATTAAAAGTTAGTCCAATGCCTTAAAATGTTTTGTTTTTGCAGCTGGCCAAAGACTGTGAGGCTCTGAAAGCTCAGGCAACTTCCCTGTTAGGAGAACTGAATGAGAGACAGAGCTGCCTGGAGAAAAGCGAGCATGAACGCAAAATGTTGGAAGAAAAGTAAGTTGTTACATCATAAATATATACGGTACATAGAGTCTCCTCTGTGTTCATCTGTAGGTGTGCCTGTGTGCTGATGTGAACCTCTCTCTCTTAACCCGTGTGTAGACTGTGCAGTAAGCTGAAGGCACTGCAGGTGGCAGAGCGGGAGCTGGAGCAGCAGAGGAAGCAGCATCATGTGGCCATGGACAAGCTGCTGCTGCAGACCCAGAGCCTGGAGCAGGCCCTGAAGACAGAGAGACATGTCGTCACGGAGGAGAAGTGAGTTCAGCACACACATACAAACACTGACAGCAGTGTACTGACTGGTTATTAATTGCTCCACTAAACCGACACCTGGCAAACTGCACCTGAGATTTAGGTGTTGTTCAGCAGATTTTCTCTAAACAAGAGAAATAAGACACAATTTTATCTAATTTAAGGGTCCATAATAAAGAAGTACACTTGTAATTCAGTTTTTGTATTAGTATTATGATGTCAACTGTTTCTGCTCCTGGGTTTAGTTCAAAATTCTTCACCACTGTTACCGGCACAATACCTGTGATTTGTTGTTTTATTCTGAAAGGTAAAATTCTGTTCCTTTGTTCTCAGAAAAAAACTGACACAGCTGCAACACGCCTACACATGTCTCTTTAGAGACTACGACTCTAAACTGAAGAGTGAGGTAAAAACACACATTAACATCTTTTGCCCTCCTTAGCCTTGCTTCCTACCTTATGGACACATGTCTTAACACTGATGTGTGTGTTGTGTGTTCGTCTTCCAGGGAGGAGATCTGTGCAGCCGACTAGAGGAGGCAGAGCGAGCGCTGGCTCTGAAGCAGGATCTGATCGATAAACTGAAGGAGGAGGTGGAGCAACAGAAAGGCTCCCTGGAGACTGTTCCTGTCCTCGCTGCACAGGTACATTTTTTACACACCTGTTCAACATCTGGAAACATCAGTGGCTCATTTGACAGGTTGGGTGTATATATAGAGGAAAATTACACATTCAAATCATTGTGTTCAGTTCACTTCAAACAGCCATAGTCAGTAACTTTGTAGTTAATTAGTTGCTTTCTAAGCATTACATCACTCTTCAAACACACATCAGGACACACACGATGTGTTCACATCACTGTTCGAAACTCAGTGAAGCTAGGCTGTGTCTGACTTATTCATTTCTGTTGTAAGTCTGCTGCAGGTTTGACCTGCTACATTCAGTTCAGTGCAACAGTGGACCTGTGTAAGAACTATTTATAAGGTTAATAGCTCCCATTTCTGCTGTCTGGGTTATCACATTTTAAATTGTAAATGGACTGCCCTTATATCTCCTAGTCTTCTCAACCATTCAAAGCACTTTATAATGTGGAAGTCACATTCACACAGTGCTTTTCCCAACACATAATAGCACTTTTCTACCATACACGCACATCCACACACCAACCATACATTGGAGGCACACAATAATGATCGGAGATGACCAAGTCATATAGCAGCAGCTTCTAGGCCTATATCCTTTGATAAAAGTCGAGGGTGTGGCCATGTGTGTGTAATGCTTTCTTAGCATGTTGAATAAAATTGGAAAGTCGATAAGATTTAAAAACTGTAGGGCAATGGTTCCCAACCCATAGAATAGTTTAATTAGAACTTCAGAGTGATACAGCTACATATTCAAAGGAGGAAAAATGACCAAGGTCAACCTTGGAGCAAAGGAAATGATTTGAAAGAATAGTAGCAACACCACCCCCTTGCTTACTTGGCCTTCGAGAGTGAATAAAACCTCCCCTCTCTCACTGTGTTTGCTCAGGCTGAGATCTACAAGGCAGATTTCCTGGCAGAGCGAGAAGCAAGAGAGAAGTTGAACCAGAAGAAGGAGGAGCTGCAAGATCAACTGAATCAGGCCCAGGCTGAGATTGAAAGGCTCAAACAGGATGCTGCATCACGGTAAACAAGGGGAAAAAACTGCATAACACATGGACATTTCAGTACTTCTATTACGATAATTATTTGTTCCCTGTATGTGAGTATGGGAGGTCAGACACATCAGTCCGTCTTGCTGTGTGCTCCAGTTTGCTTTTTGGAGTGAAGTTTAGATAAAGATCATTTCTGATTACATGATTTCTGAGTTACATAGACCAGTGATTACTGAATTTCTCTCCCTGCTGAGGATGCTAAAGAGACAGATCTCAACTGCTGATTAGATGCTGCATTAGTATGTTGATGTGACTTCAGTTTTATTACAGCTGCAGAGCTCAGATGCAGGGCTGTTGGCACCGATATGTCATATCAGAAGTCATATATTTTAAATACTGATGTTTCTAGGCATTTGTTGAACTGTGATTAACCATGAAAGTTGTCTGTGTTCACCTCTGTAGCGCACGTATGGAGCAAATGAAGATGAGGCACATGGAGGACTTTCCACCACGGGCCCCGCTCATTCCTCCTCCACAAGGTACATTACAACCAACACACACAAATGTACATATTCAAAATAACATACAAATAGATTTGAAGTAATACAATTTTTTTTTGTTTAAATAAAGTCTTTAATGAATTAAAGTCAGTTATTGATGTGTCCACTCTGGGGGACAAAATACATTTTATTTTATACATTTGATTTCATTCATTCATATATTAATAGACTTGTGATATGTTTTGTAAATAAATGTAGTGGAGTAGAAGTATGAAGTAACAGAAAATTGAAACACAAATAAAGTACAAATACCTAAAAATTGTACTTTAGTACAGCATTTAAATGTAATCACTTTCATTTTGAATGTATTTATAAATGTATTCTTTCCATTTTTTTTCTCATCTTTTCTTTCTCTTTTGCCTTTAGGTGTGTTCCCCGGGCCAGCTTTTAACACAGTGCCCCCTGCCCCCTCATTCCGCAATCAGGGTTTGGTACCAGTCGGTGATCAAGGAGCAGCTGGAGCTGAGGAGCTGCCAGATTTATGTTGTCCAAAGTGCCAGTACCAGGCTCCAGATATGGACACACTGCAGATACATGTCATGGACTGTATACAGTAACATGAGCATAGTTCAGCACACCATGACGCCAACACACACATGCAGACATATACACAGTATATTTACGTTTTTGAAATTCAGCGTGTCTGCTGCCAGCTCCGGGCACAGCCTAGAAAAACGTATTTGGTTGTTGCACCTTACTCTCTCACACACACACAAAGATAAATACATTCACCATTTTAAAAGTTGAATATGTTGGAATCAAAACAAGTGGCAATCAGATAACAGTATAAACAAGTGCAAGACGAGAACAACAGCAAGATAATCAGCACGGTATTTTCCTAGAACTGCTCCATGGATTTGGTTTCTGCTGTAGCTTTTCCATTCCGCAAACCAATCCTCTTCTCGTCATCCTTTTTGTCTCCCAGCCCCCGTTTCTTTCATTTCCCCTCTTCCCGTGCCTTACCTCTGGCACACTGATGCACCTCCACCAGTATTTGTACATGAGCCCCTGTTTTCTTGCCTCAGTCCCATTTCTAGTCTCTCTTCACTCCAGTGGCATGCTGGCAGCTGAGGAGGTGACTACATACTGGGGACTAAGCATCATCCATGTTGTACACATCGGTAATCATTGGTCCTAAAGTGATGACATGTCAAAAACGGGGTACTTCTCTTACTTAAAACACATGACAATGTGAATAACCTAGTGAGCTTTAAATAATAAATTATATTTAAATATGTTTTGGTCATAAATGTTGCTTGTCTACATTACCTCAAAACATGTATTATTACGTATTAGAGATGGATTTACTCTTGTTGAAAAAGTAGCCATTCTCTGTGTTCTGTGCCTGTGTACACCTTTGACTGCACCACTGCTTTATTATCTCTGATGATAGACCTGACCCATAACCCAACACAGCCCCCCCTGTGGCCCTGATTCTGTCTGATCTTTACCTGTGGCTCCTAGCTATTTATCTTTCTGAATGTAAGCACATTGAAGTTAGTTCACAGTTTGTGTGAATATCGTCTGTAATTGGAGATCATTCGGTGCAAAGAATATGGTTTGAAATTGTTAATGATTTATGAAATAAATCAGTTACTCATTTGCCCTTTATGTGTGTTCTGTCATGTGTGTCCTGAGAGTAGTACATGTGGAGAGAACAATATTTAATGTAGTTACAAAGACTTTATTATTCAGAACATTTTGCATTTAATGTTATTAAAACATTGAAAATGGAAGAAACAATCAATCAAAACTTCCGGATTAAGATTTATAATAGAGATATGGACAAAATATATAAAATAAAATGAAATAAAAAATACAGCAGTGATTACACCTTACAATGAGAGTACATAGTGACGTACAACTGTCCTGTGCTGCGTCAAGTTGAACAACGAGAGGGAGAGACCAAATTAATCAATTACGCCTTCAAAATAAGACGTTTGCTACCACACCTCTGGCGTATATGCCTTCGCTTTGGGTTAAAATTACATTTTTCCAATACAGTAGTAAACCAATGTGAATGTCCAAGTCATTTGGTGTAAGTGTGTAGTTGAGGATATGTGCATCTCGTGCACTATGAATTTTTGCGCTGAAAGTTCCGACAGGAAGTCGAACTCGTTTTATTTTGGTTACCTTGACAGCAATCTCGTTACGTAGCGCTCGCGGACACACGCTCCATTCATCCTTGCGTCTTTATTTACCGGTGTACGCGACTGGCGTCGTGTTGTTGAAGTGGTCTACAGGCAGGCATGTCAGGCTCAACTTCCCCGCCTCCTACGGCGGAGGCAGTGCGAACCGAGGGGTGTTTTCCCCCTGGATACAAACCTTTCAAACCCGAGGAGCACGGCCTGGAGCGCGGGTTCCGTCTCACAGCGTTCTCGGACCTGAAGGGATGAGGCTGCAAGGTCCCGCAGGAGGCTCTGCTCAAACTCCTGGCGGGACTGGAGCCGGACCGGGCCGACGGGACAGGGAAGGCCGGAGACCAAACATCGGAGTTCGGCCAACAGTTGCCCGGCCCCCGACTCGGTAAGGAACAAACTCGGAGTTAGCAGAGCTAACCGTCATGCCCCAAACATGTCAGAGATCCCGCTGGTTAGCGTTGGTTAGCTAGCGAAACTGTTGCTAACCATGCTAGCTTGTGTTAAGTGATATTGCAGCTCATTTGACAGATGGACAGGTATAAGGGAATAAAAACAACTTGTTTTTTTCACCAGCTCTCGAAATTGTTAACATACAAACTACATACATGTTTAAGTTCTAACTATGCCACATCCTAAATGTGTATAATAGATTATAGCTAGCTCAGGAAGAGAGCACAAGTTCCGTGAGTTGTCGGATTACCAAAGTGTAGGTATGATTCAGCAGAAATAATTCGGATGCTTTGAGAGCAAAGTTCACCTTCGTGATTAAATATTTCTTCTAGTAAAGCTGTTTCGCAACCTTGAGTGGAAACACTGCTCTTCGTTTTATCTCTTTAGGGATGTAGCAATCTGTACTGTGCGGAAAGTGAAGTATGTAGTAATACTGTGTGACAAACCTCTGTACTGCTCGTGCGATAATGCAATCCCATGTAACAGTCCTGTAAGAAATACTAACTATTAAGCAACATAAGTACACACACAAACTGCTAAAGTTATATTCTTACTCTCAACAAGAATTGAACACTTTAAACAAGTTTATATTTATTGCAAGACTACTGTATCCCATAGCCAAATATTGCGCACATGTCCTTCGCTCCTCATTATGGTGTGTCTGTAGGTGTGGGGATGGACTGCTGTGTGATTCCCCTGAGACATGGAGGACTCTCACTGGTCCAGACCACAGACTTCTTCTACCCTCTTGTAGAGGACCCCTACATGATGGTAAGTTACTGGCAGGTGTTTTCGGTCTGTGAAGCTCTCACATACTTGGGCATCCTGCCACTGTTCATTGGGAAACTATCCAGGAAGTAAGGCTGACCAAACCCAGAAATATTTGTGGAATTGTGGGGATGTACTCATCCAGTTAAGTGTGAGGGAAAATACAAAAACACCACAACAGACACATGGTTACACTTGGGTACTTGTGTAACTTAAACAATCACTTCTTCTGGGGATGTGCAAGTGGCCGTCATGCTGCATACTTGACACGGTTTACATTAGTGTAATATTGTGCCTGGTCACTCTTACATTCATAAAACAGTGTACAGTCAGTCTGTCATCACTGAAGAACCTGACAGTGAAGGTTTGATCTGTTATTGATGTAGCTGTTGCTTAGAAGTTTTTCAAATTGAGTTCTAAATTTCTCTTTGAGTTTTCATGCTCCCTCAAGGGTGCATGCACTTTTCATTTAATCACTGCACAGACACACCCTGACAAAAGTCCAAAATCCACAAAACAGAAATAAGGCTTGTGTTTTTGTGTTGTTATTCCTCTGCACAGCAGACAGCCAGGGCTGGAGGCTTGATGTTTTCAGGTTGACCATGTAGTTCTTGTGTATGCGATATCTCAGTAACATCTTGAGGGAATTTCTTCAAATTTGGCACAACCATTAACTCAGACTCAAGGACGAACTGACTTGATTTTGGTGGTCAAGGTCACCGTGACTTCACAATGTTCTGCAAAAACACCTCAGTTCATTATTCAACGCTCTAACTCAGGAAGAGGAGGTTATGACCACATTTCCTGACACTTGGCGGTGGTGGTATACAACCATGAGATGGCAATTCTAGTTGTTTATTAGATAGATTCTTTTTGTCATTGCATATTAAAACACAGCAAAATTCAGTTTGGCAGTAATCCATTATGCTTAGCTGCTTATAAAAATCAAATAAATAGTAAAAGGAGAATAAAATAATAAATGTTATGCATAAAATGTATTTGTTAACTAAAAATAGGTTATATTGTACAGTTAGTAATCGCACTTCTCTTATGAGTTCAGCAGCTCTTCCATAGCTCTAGGGAAGATGATGTTTTTCAGTCAGTTGGTCACTGCCCTGATAACCTTAAGCCTGTCAGAGGGGAGGGTGGTGAACAGGCAGTGACCAGGGTGTGAAGGGTCTCTTCTGATGTTGTCTGATACTGTGAATATGGTCTGAGTGTATGGCACTTAGGTTTGGAAGTGGGGAGCTGACAGCCCACTAAGCCGTCTTCACCACTCTCTGTAGGTCTTTCCTCTCTTCTGCAGTGCAGCTAGAGTACCGGACTGTGCAGCAGTATGTCAGGACACTTTCTATTGTGAGGCGGCAGAAATTGAGTAGGAGTTTCTGGGGGAGTTTGTTGTGCCTCACATTAACCACCTCAGGAGAAAAACAGGAAAAAATACAGTCACTTTCCTGTTTTCAATTAAATCAAAAAACAAACGCCTGATCCTGTGTCAAAGCTACAAAGACAATAGTTGAAAGGGAGAAAAAGCCATTTTGAAGCTGAATGTTATCCAGGAGCTGATGCAGTGAAATTAAGTTCCAACCTAAATCTACTTTGTTAAAAATAATCATGTTTGAGATACGTTTGTAAGTGACTTATATCCCTGACTTCTCTGTGTTTCTCTGTCCGTCTCTCAGGGCAGGATAGCATGTGCTAACGTCCTCAGTGATCTCTACGCCATGGGCATCACAGAGTGTGACAACATGCTGATGCTGCTGAGTGTCAGCCAGAAGATGAATGACAAGGTAGCATGATGTGTGTTCACAGGTGGACGCCAAGATGTTGACTTTACTGTTATCTATTGACGTATATCCTCCACTTGTCTTACATGTCTATATATTGATCTCTCTGAGGTGAACTAATGTCTCATGCCATTCCTGTCTGTATGTGTGTGTATGACACAGGACCGTGAGCGGGTCATGCCGCTGATCATTCAAGGGTTTCGAGACGCAGCAGAGGAGGGAGGGACTTCAGTGACAGGCGGCCAGACTGTGATCAACCCCTGGATCATCGTAGGAGGAGTGGCATCAGTGGTCTGCCAGCCCAACGAGTTCATCATGTGAGTCCGTCAAAACTGTACGGCTCTTTGTCAGGTGCACTTTTACATTGTGGATTAGATAATATTCATGGAAAGGACATACCCACATCATGCAATCCAACTTCAGTTAGAAACCTCTGAGATTTCCCAGAGTGCATTTCATCAGCCCCTTCCAGAATATACTGGACCATGATAATTTCAGCCAGCATGGGTTGTGTAGAAGTATTTATAGCATTCTGGTTTGTTGATTGTGTTGTTGACAGCTGCCACAGCCTCAACACAAAGCTCAGCTCATCTTGTGGCTGCATGTCTGTCTGATCTCATGTAGCAAAAAACTCACAGGTACCAAAAATATTTATAACGAGTGCATTGCTTGAAATGAATGTGTCCGAGTTAAGGGGCCGCATTCTTCAAAAGGACGTGGTCTACAAAGTTGGGGTGTGTGGTGACATATTTTTGTTCTGTGTTTGTGTTTTTTCAGGCCGGATGGAGCTGTACCAGGCGACGTCTTGGTTCTCACTAAACCTCTGGGGACGCAGGTGGCTGTGAACGCTCACCAGTGGCTCGATCAGGTCAGCCGCTCAACTCTGCTCACACTGAATGTTACATGAGTGTTGTCATTGTATACTGACATGTTCCTCCCCTGTCATGTGCACTTCCCTATCTTTGTTTCTTTTATTCGTCTTTCCAGCCTGAAAGGTGGAACAAGATCAAGCTAGTTGTCACCAAAGAGGAAGTTAAAGAGGCCTATCAGGAAGCCATGTTCTCCATGGCAACACTAAACCGCACAGGTACATTGTGTCATTATGGTCATTATGTCTTTGACCTCTGCAGTCATCACTGATGTATTTACCATTTCAATTACAATCTTTAAAATCTCTTGAATTGAACATGAATTGGCCTGTGTCTACTGTATAGATTTGTTCCCCCTCAAAATGTTCTGTGATCATAAAGTTAGTCCATGTTGTTGTCTCCAGCGGCAGGCCTAATGCACAAGTTCCAGGCCCACGCTGCAACAGATGTGACAGGTTTCGGGTTGCTGGGGCACGCCAACAACCTGGCAGCACAGCAACGGAACGAGGTGGCCTTTGTCATCCACAACCTACCAATCATCGCCAAGATGACTGCCATCAGTAAAGCCTGTGGAAACGTGTTCAACCTGGTTCAGGGCACATCAGCAGAGACTTCTGGTATGAGCGCTGAGATTAACACCCAATCAAGATTGAGCACACAGTGTTGATATGAGTGGTTGAAGCCAGTGTCATGATTTAAGGATTAAAGGGCCCATATTGTATAAAGTGAGATTTCCATGTCTTTTTTGATTATAAAGCAGGTCTAGGTTTTATATTAATACTGTTAAAGTATCAAAGCGCTCCACAGAGACACAGAAACGCACACAACCTGTATTCAAAAACTGAGCCTTAAAATGAGCCGTCAGGACTTCTGTAACTTTGTGATGTCACAACAAAGCAGGCACCGCTCTCAACCATGTCCCAAGCCCGGCCCACCTGGACCCATTGATCAACTTGCAGGATTTGGTTTCTTGTGGAATCTGCTATATTTTTATTTGTTCACTCAGAAAACAGTCACCGAAATGTTGTTACTAGAGCTCCAGAGAGAAGCCTGAGAAAGTAGATGTAAAACATTGAGATGGTTTGTGGTACTTAAAACCACAAATATATCTTCTTATGGATTAACACTTCAAATAAAACACAGGAACAGTGTAAAATATTGGACCTTTAATAGTGATACTCCATCGCTCTTCCTCTCCTCTACTTCAGGTGGGCTGCTGGTGTGTCTGCCCAGAGAGCAGGCGGCCAAGTTTTGCTCGGAGATGAAGAGCCAGAGCTCCACAGCTGGAGGTCAGGGGGCGGCGGGCGGAGCGTGGATAATCGGAATCGTGGAGAAAGGCGACCGCCGCGCTCGCATCATCGACAAGCCCCGCATCATTGAGGTCCCACCACGAGGAAGCCAGGCGGCAAATCAGGACAACATCTCCACCAGCCCTGCTCCCAGCCCCAATTTGTCATAGACACTGCCGCTCCTCTGACACTGGTCCAGTGTGTGTGTGTGTGTGTGTGTGTGTGTGTGTGTGTGTGTGTGTGTGTGTGTGTGTGTGTGTGTGTGTGTGTGTGTGTGTGTGAGAGAGAGTTAGTGTGAGTGCTGATGTTGCTGTCCATCTCATCCCCCTTTTCAGTCAAAATGCTGAGGGCACACCGACCAAAATCACTGTCATCGTTTCCAGTGGGGGAGGGAATGGACAGCATCCACTTTATTTATCCATCTTTGAAAGGAGCTGCTGAAAAAGGCCTTTCACCATTTTGGAATGAAATGTAAATTCAGGGTAGTATGGTTTACTAACCCCCACCCCCCTTTATTAGATCTGCACTCCTTGCCTTTGTAATCCATTTATTTTATTGACTTTAATTTATCTGAATGCAAAAAAAAAAAAAAAGTTTCTTGAAAAGATTCTTGAGAAAACATTCCATGTTAGTTTTGCCAAATTCAGCAAATAATGAAAATTGAGTACAAGTAAATGTGTATGTGTGTGTGTGGGCTTTGAGTATTTTATCATTTGACTGGAGTGCTTTGCTGTGGGGAAGTGGGGCAAAGTGGATGATGATGTCTCACGTTGGTGAATGTATCATGTGAAAAAGAAACGGTTCATTGGCCCCAGCACCTGGCTCCGCCCATGCAGCCCAGAGGAAGGCTTGAGCAGCTTCCTCTGGACCAGCCGGGTGGTGTTCAGAGTGTCCGTTTGTGTCGGCTGATTGGCTGTCCAGCACCGAGTCCCTCCCACCCTTCCTTTTTATGAAGCTCTGCCTCTTAAACCCCGGCCAATGGGGCCAGGTGGAGTGGATGTTTGCCTTTGGATTGGGGTTGGACTGAGATTGCTGGAGGCCTAAAGCTGTGTTTGTAGATTTCCTTTTCACAATCAATAAAACCATCATCAACTCAGACTGAAACACTGTTTTGGTGTTATGTGAGTATAGTGTGAACAAACTTCAATGTTATGTTGGAGCCTGTATGTAAAATTTCATTAGACCACTTCCATTGTCACCCACCATTTTTTTTTTTTACAGCGGACAGTGTGAATTGTCTCAGTAGAAAAGCTCACGTGAAAAGAGGCGTCATCATCATCAACCTCAACCTTTATTTTCTCAGGGATACATTCAGGGGTGACCTTCGTTTTCAGTGATGGAGAGATTACACAAGCAGAAAGAAAACAAACCAAACAATCAGAATTACAAAAATCGATTCCTAATAAAAACTTTTTCATTAAAAAACATTAAGATTTAAAAGCTTATTTCTTAACTGTCCCAATGTTATGAGGGAATCGATATTTGAAGGGTGTTTATAGGTTCTTCCATTAGTCTGAAAAGAGTCTGCAGGAAATGGTTTGTTTTCTTAAACTAAGTTTAAATAAAGTCAAAGTAAAACTTTCCAGCTTGCTAATCACTCTACAGAGCAGGTTTCCAAAAAATAAAATAAGTGTTTAAAATGCACACGTCATTTCAAATAACAGTGCGCCCCAACACTGTTAGCAGCACCCTGGACAGCTCCTCAATCCTCAACACTGCCAAGACAAGGGTCAGTTGGTGCCTACATTTTATTTTTCTCCCCAGAGGCCTTTAGTGAGATAATTTGGCCCTGCTGTTGGATAGTTTAATCTTTAAAACTGATTTATATTTTATAAACTGACCCTAACTGTTTTCGTCATATCATTCAATGTTATTTAAATGTGCAAAGTAACCAATAACTATCACTGTCAGGTGAAATAATGGAGTAATAGTAAAGTACAATATTTCTTCCTGAAATATAATGGAGTTTAAACAAACAAGAAAAAAACATTTTTTCAAGTACCTCAGGTACCAAACTAGGAACAACTTGAGTTGAAGAAACGCCTGTTGTGCTGCTAAACGGTCGCGTGCTATTCCTCTTCCGACCAGCAGAGAGCAGCATGTGACTAAACATAAGATAAAAGCAGAAGAAGAAGAAAGGCGGAAGTGTGTACGGTGTAAACAATCGAGTCATCCAGGGACTGCTGCGGATGAAATCCATTATTTGAAGTTAAACGGTTGGTAACAAATCGAAGAAATGTGTTAAGAAATGTGAAATGTAGCGAGTGATATTGTTTACGAGGTTGACAAGTTTGTGTGTCAGTGGATAAAAGCTTTCAGCAATGACTCGGGTCACTTGGCCGATAAAAACCTGACTTACTCTCCTCCTGTAATAACAGCTAAAAACCTGACTTACTCTCCTAATGTCTGTAATGATTCAAATAAAAGCCTGACTTACTCTCTTAACGTCTGTAATAATTCAGATAAAAGCCTGACTTACTCCCTTAATGTCTGTAATAATTCAGATAACAGTCTGACTTATTCTCTTAACGTCTGTAATAATTCAAATAAAAGCCTGACTTACTCCCTTAATGTCTGTAATAATTCAGATAACAGTCTGACTTATTCTCTTAACGTCTGTAATAATTCAAATAAAAGCCTGACTTACTCTCCTAATGTCTGTAATAATTCAGATAAAAACATAACATACTCTCCTAATGTCTGTAATAATTCAGATAAAAGCCTTACTTACTTTCCTCTGGTCTGTAATAATTTTGTACAAACCATTTTATACATATCTTGTCTTTGTTTCAGTCAAACGTCAGCAGGCCCTATAGTTGCTTTTTGTAAGCAAGCTAATGTTTAACATCGTGTGTGTTGTGAGAATCATCATTGTGTGTTTTCTGGTGTATCAGTGTGCCAGGTGCCTGCGGCCACCATGCCTTACCTGGGCAGCGAGGACACGGTGCGGGAGCTGAGGAGAGCTCTGTCCAACCCCAACGTCCAGTCTGACCAGCTGCGCTACAGGAACACCATCCTCAAAGTCATCAGGTAGGTCACAGACACACAGTCACCCTCTGCTCATCCATCAGGCACAAGGCACAAGAAAAAGTGAGCCTTTCCCTTCCCTAAAAGTCTGGTCATCTAAGTTACAACAATGAACAAAGAATATCTATTTGAAACACACACAAACCATTGTAGTCTCTTGTCAATATAGAAATCATCATTCAGACATTCACAGTGTAGGATGGAAACCAGTCAGTGGATTAGATCGGAGGTGTGAGTTAGAGCTACTTTGATTTATGATTTAAGTATTTTGGGTTTGCTACTCACAAGAAACATCTGCTGATGTGAACCATGTCTCTGTTTGGGAAGAACATGCAGCTCCTGAACATTGAAGTCTGATCAGCAGCTACTGGATGAGCTGGTTTGAGGTTATTGGTCCCAAGCGAGGTTCAACCAATTAAATCCAAGGGTTCACTTACTTTTCCCACCAGCACTGTGAATGTTTAATGAGTGTCGTCAATAAAGACATGAATGATCCTATCTGTTTGTGTGTTATAAACTTAAGCACATTGTGTTTGTATGTAAATTAAACTTTGAGGTGACTGTGTCTGATGTCTGTGTGGAGGCCAGTCCTACTCTGTTTCAGAAAATAATCCCTTAAATCCAAGTGTCTAAAATTGTCTGGACTTCCACATCATATTTCACCTTAAAGCCCTGAGAGCTCAGCTGCAGGCTGAACAGTCTCTGGAACAGAACAGTCTGGTTTTCTGCTTCCTGGCGCCCTACACTGTTTAACCTAAGGCCGGGTCTGGACTACGTCATGGTGATAAAGTGGAATTGTTCATGTTTTGTTCACTGTGTCACATTTTCTTTTTTTTCCTCTCATTCCTCTTGCCTTTCTTTTCTCTTCTATCCCCAACATTTTCCCCTCGCCACCTCTTTCTCTGTCTCAGGGCAATGTCACAGGGTGTGGATGTATCAGGCCTGTTCAGTGAAATGGTAAAAGCGTGTGCCACAGTAGATATAGTCCAGAAGAAACTGGTCTATGTCTTCCTGTGTTCCTACGCCACTTTAAACCCAGAGCTGTCTCTGCTGGTCATCAACACGCTGAGGAAAGACTGTCAGGATCCAAACCCCATGGTCCGCAGCCTGGCCCTGAGGAACATGACCAACCTCAGGTGAGGTGCTACACACACACACACACACACACACACACACACACACACACACACACACACACCGACCTCGGTACAAGACGTCACATCAGCCGGAGATCGTTGGAATAATTAGACCTCTGACTGTGTGTCTGTGTGTCCCAGGTTACCCAGTCTGGTGGAGTATGTGGAGCAGCCTCTGACAGCAGGACTGAGGGACAGAGCAGCTTGTGTGCGACGAGTTGCTGTACTTGGCTGGGCCAAACTACGCAATCTCCAAACCAGCTCAGAGATAGGTAGAGTGGATGGATGACTTTACTCTCTGACACAACCTGATTGTAAGGTGCAATGAAAAGGGAGGCAGGCTTGAAGTATTAAAGCTCCTGCAGGATTTTATATCTTTGTTTATTCATCCACAAACCTCTTGTTCACGGTTCTTCCAGACGCTACAGTGGTGAACGAGCTGTACAGCCTGCTGAGGGACCCGGACCCGGTGGTGATGGTGAACTGCCTCCGCGCCCTGGAGGAGATCCTGAAGGAGGAGGGAGGAGTTGCCATCAACAAACCCATCACCCACCACCTGCTCAACAGGTTGGGGCCCATAGTCAGAACGTCAGAGTCATGATGTGAAATGAAGGAAGTTTATACATGTGTTTGAGAAATGCTTAAAGATAATGTTGCAGGGGAACTTGGGGGCTGCCACAGTGCAGCAGTTATAATCTTGTACCTACTAGTGGCTGTATTTCATCCTCTGATCTGAGGAGTAGATACTATGTTCAAATATGGAGAAAATAACCTATTACATATATTATATATAACATATTAGATCCCTGCTCAATATTAAGTGTGTAACGTACTAAGTGCTGTGGTGAATGTTTTTTTACATGTCCTTGTTTCTCTGCTCTTTAGTAAATGCAAACAGGAGCCTGAATCTGCAGGGTCTGTCTCTCTGTATAAAACCACCAACCACTCATCTACAGTTAATCAAATCAGAACAGTCAAATTGCTTCCTGACAGATTTCTCTCTGAGCCTTTGTTTCCAGTGAAGCACTCCAGGAGTTTTCTAAAGATGCTTCACTTCAGTTAAAAGGCTGTAAATTTCCAGGAAGTTGCTGTTTTCATTTGGGACGTTTTGTCTCCCAGAGGAATGTCCTTCTAGTTTTTGAGTCAAGTCAGGATTTACATAAAAACAAAGTTTGTTGATGGCAGACAGATAGTGTTGGCAAGTACATTTACTCACACACTGTACTAGAAGGAACAGTTTGACATTTTTGGAAATATACTAATTTGCTTTTTTACAGCGAGTGCGATGAATAAATCTATAACACTGTTGTGTTTGTATGATAAATATAAACAGCCGGCTCTGTCCAAAGGTAAAAAACAAATACCGACCAGAAGTAAGGATGGGAATTGAACTTTAATACTTCTATGCATGGACAGAAGTGGTTTGATGCTATTAAGCATCTTGTCATTGATACCAAATTTCAATACCTAAGGAGTAAGTAGTAACTGGCACCTCTACATTTTTCTGCTTAACTCTTGTTTGATTCATCTGTAAAAAAAAAACAAAAAACAAAACAACAAACAGTGTAAAAACTACACCACAAGTGTTTGTAATTGGGTTATGTGCTGGACTGTTTCTTGGCAGAGATGAAATGTGCAGGAGGAGTCACGGTGCTACAGCTTAGCTTTTCATTACATGAAGATTTAACATCCGACTGAACAACAATAATATTTTTTACCAACATCCGTAGTCAGAGTTTCAATTGATTGATTGTTACTGGTGTGGTCAGTATCCTGCCCGAAGACACTTCATCAGCATACACTGCCCATGTTGTGTGTCTGTCCTCCCAGGCTGAAGGAGTGTGACATCTGGGGTCAGTGCGAGGTGCTGAGAGTCCTTCAGCGCTACCGGCCGCAGTCCGAGGACGAGCTCTTTGACATCCTGTCCCTTCTGGACGCATCCCTCGTCAGCCCCCACCCCCCAGTCATGGCTGCCACCCTCAGCCTCTTCCTCAGCCTCTGCTCCGGCCTTCCCGCCATCAGTTTGGCGGCCCTGGAGCGGGTACGTGGACCCCTGCTGGCCGCCTGTGGGAGCGCATCCAGAGAGACGAGGTTCACCGCCCTCTGCCACATACAGGTCAGTGTGAATAATTCAAGTTGACAGGGAGAAGGTTTGGAGGTAGTCTTCTACTGACTTCCGTCTCACCGTGATCACTGCAAGAAAATCTGTGTAATCTACAGCTAATTAACAAAGCCATGTCTACTACATGTAGAGTTGGGTTTTGACTGAGAATGTCTTTGCATATGATCTTCCAGTTATGTGTGAACTTTTGATTCTCAGCCTGTTTTAATGTCAGCACCTGAAACACACTTTTATCTTAAAGTTCCTCTCCAGACATGTTTCAAACTATGTAAAAATACTCTGCTATGATAAATATTTAGTGTGTATATTATAAGCATGTCACGTTTTAACATAGGGCTGGACCCAAATGCAGCCAGCACAAGGGAGTAAGAGCAAAATATTTTAATAACAAGAAAGTGACTTCTTACAAAACTCAAAATCCACACAAGGTAAAACAGGATGAAGTGAACAGGAAGCCAAAGCGCAAGGAAACACAGGGGACTTCAAAGGATAGCAGAGGGGAGGATAACAGCAACCACAGCACGAGGAAGAGGAGGACTTCACTTGTAGACAGGAGATAACAACCGCAGATAAACCGACACAAACAAAGGGGAACACAGAGACTAAATAGACAAAAGGGAAGCAATGGTGAGTGATCACAGGTGAAACACATTAGGGCGGGGCAGACAATTACCAAACAGGGAACCAGGACAAAGACAGGAAGTACCAACATCAAAAGACACAAGGAAACTGACTACAAAATAAAACAGGAAGTATACAAATTTCCAAACAATCTCAAACATAAAATGTCCGCCATGGCAAACCATGACAAAGTTAATATTTAGTGTGTAGAAGAAATGGTAGCAGAGAATGTAATGCTGCTTAACAAAATGTAAACTGAGCACATCCTTGTAGATCAGTAACTAACTCTACATTAACCTTGATAACGCAGACCTCAAGACTCAGAGTTTTAAAGTCTAACTTGTGTATTTATTATTGACACTATCCACTGTTTTGTCCTTTTTCCAGTTGCTGTTGCGTTCTCTCCCTGGCCTGATGGGTGCACACTACAAGCGTTTCTTCTGTGGCTATGCTGAACCGGCCTACATCAAGCAAAGGAAGATGCAGGTGATGCCTGTTTGACTCACTGTTGACCTCTCTATGTTTTCCTCTGTATTCTGTTGTTCTTTCTAATCTCAAGTACAGTTATGCTGCAATTTCCTGTTTTAATTAATAAAGTTGTACTACTAAAACTATAGTTGAAATAAATGATGCCATAAACTTAACTGCCATAAGCTTTGTGATGTCATAACAAATCACATACATCAAAATATCAAATAAATTAAATCAAATAAAAGTGTAAAAGATGGGACCTTTAATCACTTATACTTATACAGAGTTTGCTCTCTGAAATGTATAGAAATGATAGAAATTGTATAGAAATGAGTGTGACCACATGCCTGGATAGTAAAGTGGAAGCACAGCAGGTCTGTACTTCACTCGAGCTTAAAAAGGTTCATAAAGTGTTTGACAGACGATCCTGATCTGTACTAGAGACTCCAAGTCTGCTTCAATTTTGACCCTCTATGTTGACCTCCAGCTTTATGGAAGTGCAGCACTAAATCACTGGAGTATCCACAGTTACTGCCCACGAACAGTATCAGCAGCAGCGCTCCAGTGCTTTAATAATAGCTAAGCTGGTGCTCTTGTGGTTGCAGGTGCTGGTGGAGCTGGTAAATGACGAGAATGTAGCAATGTTACTGGATGAGCTGAGAGGATACTGCACCGATGTCAACACTGACACTGCCCACGCGGCAATCTCAGCCATAGGTAAACACACACACACACACACACACACACAAACACACACACACACACCCATGCACACTCCTATTATTGTTATCAGTATAATGCATGACCGTGCAGGCGCTCTATTGTTCACTATGCCTTTTTTACAAGACAGACATGTCCAGACAGTTGCTGTATTCTTCTAGCTCACAGTAACACTCTTATACTTCTGGTGCATCCTCGGTTTAGACGCAAAGTCTGGTATTTTCAGCAGAGTCGTTCCTAAAGGATTCTAAACACAGGAAAGATCTGAATATACGTTGCATTTAGAGAACTGAGGAAATTTAGTTTTTAAAATCTAATCTCCTGTGTTTATAATCCCACTCTCTGATTTGGCATCTCTGTGTTTGATCAGCCTCACTTATGCCCTGTGTTATCCTGTGTTATCCTGTGTCATCCTGTCTTCACCTGGTGTAGGTCGTATTGGACGGAGCTACAGCGACAAATGTCTAGAGATCCTCACTGGACTCCTTGGGCTCAAACAGGAGCACATCACCTCTGGTAAAACTCATTTCCCCTGACGACACACATTGCATATAGACTTGGGCTGATATTCGATATCGATATTTATCAATATTCAATAATATGGAATATCATGATATTTCCCTCCATATGCGATATTTGTCATAATTTTGCACAGTCTGCTCTGCTGCTGAGTCCGACCCTCACTGCTTCTCTTACCTTAGCATGTGACAAATAAAACTTTGAACTGCTGTTTAGCAGCAGCATTGGTTAGACCTGACAATAATATTGTGCGCGGTGGTGCAGTGGTTAGCCCTGTCGCCTCATAGCGAGAAGCATTTTCCTGGGCTCGAACCTGCCGGCCAGCCGGGACCTTTCTGTGTGGGACTCCATCTTCCTCCCACAGTCCAGACACGTGCAGCTTAACTGGTTAACTCTCACTCTCTCTCTCTCTCTCTCTCTCTCTCTCGTTAGTCAGCCGTGGTGCAGACAATGCGTGACCTGGTCTGGGTGTGTCCTCAGTGCAGCGACACAGTGTGTTTGGCTGTCGAGGGCTGTGAGGAGTTGCTTCAGGACAGCCAGGTCAGACACACTCTGCAAACATACACGTCCATGTGCACAAAGGACATAGTATATCATAGTCATTATTGTCATTTAGCATGATAACTCACAGGAATGCTGTAGTTTTTGGCTTCAACCTGAGAGGCTTTGACCCGAGAGGCCGGACTAGAGACGGTGGAGAAAGATATGATGATGATATGATCTTGTACTGGATTGATCAGATATTAAAAATCAGCTGGCCTGGAGCACTTCCATTGTGTGGTTTGAATGTGTAGCGCTTTTTTCTGTTGCATTTGTTCTTGGGGTTTGTTTGTTTTTGTTGTTGCATTGTTTCTGTATTTGCAGCGTGTTTGCTGTTAATGTCTTTGTATTGGCTTCCTGCGACACGTTTTTTTCATTTTCAGCACGTTGCTGTTGTTGTATTTGTTTTGTATTTTCGTATATGTCTTTGAATCTGCATCGTTTAGGAATTTGCAGCTTGTTTCTCCTGTTGAAAGTGTTTTCGGCCGTTGCAGCACGTTTGCCCTTGTCAGCCACCACAGGAAAGTAACTATAACTTTCAAACAGATAAAGTAAAAAGGATAATAATCACCTTTGAAATGTCGTGGAGTAGAAGTATAAAGTAGCATAACTTGGAAATTCACTAGTACTTAAACATTGTGTTTACATGGAGTGTACGGTTGTTCGAGAGGTTTCGTGAACAGGACAGTCCAGGGTTAAAATGCCTCCACCCTGCTGAGACGTCCTTGAGAAATATACGGAGCTAATGCCAGCGCCACAGCTCCTGCTCTGTCGCAGGTCACTTTATAATGATGTAAAGTTTGCACCACTTCTGATGTTTTTTTTTGTCTCTGATCTCCATCTTTGTTGCCTGTTCTCTTTATTGAAAGTAATTTTCATCCTTTTGTTGTAATTTCAGCGTCGCTTACTAAGTATACAACATGATTACTGCACATAAACAAATCAATGCCATTGTTGAATTATACTATTAGTATTGTGTTGTATACATGGGCAGATTGTGAGAGAATTTATCCTGGGGCACAGGCGCATAAAAGGCCCTGCGTCACTTGCAGTCATTTTTCTTGTCTTTCAGTGACATTTTTCAGGTTCACCTCCTGTTTATTGGCTGAACTTCATCATGTTTTCATACTGCAGGTGAACACAGGCTCTGATCCACACTGACACTCATACCCACAAATATTATACAAAATACCACAGGGTTAGGGTAGATATGTAAAATATTGAAGAAAACAGCAGTGGAAAAAGTATTTTTTATTTTAGTATTATTATTTCAGTTAAAGTTGGAATACCACAATGTAGAAATACTCTGTCACAAATACAAAATACAAAAGTATTAGCATCAAAATATGCAGAAAGGTCCTTGTATAAAGTGAGATTTCCATATCTTTTTTGATTATAGGTTCTATATTACAGTTTTTCTCAATTGCTTTGGTGCAATTCTCACTTCAGAAACATCATTCTCACCACTCTCAATGCAGTTCTCAAAACAGTTCGTCATTTCCCCACACACATTAGCATTTGTCATCCTGTCCACACATAGCTCATCCCACTCATGCAAATGTACGTATTGTACGTTTGTCAGAGAGAATAACCGACCTCTCACTCATTTTGATACAGTCCTGCATTGCATTAGGGTTAGCAATTATATTGTGTGAATTTACAAATTAAAATTAAAAAATTGCACACACAAAATGCAAAGTGGCACATATCTGCTGCAAAATGAAGCACTGCATGGAAAATATTATAGACACATCTCTAAATTAGGTATTTGCATCAAATGATGTGATGATGTAAATTTTTGGATAAACAGTGTACACACTGCTCTTCTGTCTTCCAGGTTTGTGTATATATTTGTTTAGTATTCTAAAATGACATTACAGTTCAGTAATCTGCTGAGAGGGGTTGAATTGCACACAGTACATTAAACATCAATGCAGTGTTCAAACAGAATATAGTTATTTTTTCCAAAATGGTACTGTTGTAACTCTAGTACAAACAAAACTATCTACTATATATAGGAATTTGTACAAAACCATACACATGTAAAAAAAAAACCTCCTGTTCCTCAGTAAACATGTGACCTCGTCCTCCATGATATCTCTGCCTTTCCCCTCTGTAGAAGATCACAGTAACAGTGTGGGTGCATGCAGTAGAGTACACAAATGTTTTTCCAGGTGGTTGTATTGTAGTACAGTTTGATAACCGCCCGTTCCTACAGTGCAGTGCAGTAAATGGTGGCTACAGTAAGACAATGCAGTAATATGTATTTTACAGTGATGCTGAAGTCACCATTAGACAGTTGCACACCTGTTCTCATTTCTGATGGATGCCACTGCAAACCGACTCACATTGGGTTGGACACTCAGCCTCTCTTAACATCACATCGTTGACATTTCATTGTTGTGTCTGCACATTTTTTTACTCTTTATTTTATGCATTTCTCTTCTTCTAAAGTCAGTCAGGTTTTTATCAACGTATCAAAACATTGTCTGGTGTCTAAGTTTTGAAGCACTGGTGAAAAGGTTTAATTCATTGGTGACAATGTTCAAGTGATTGACTGACTTTGCATGTTTTGACGCATGTGAACAAGGTTTTGATCGTTTTAGAGGCTTTTGCACAGGTGATTTAGTGTTTCGAGACCTGCATTAAGAGTTGTGACTGTTTTTCATGAGTTGTTCGAGTCAGATGAACTATGTGTGGACACGATGGAGGTTGCACAACCACAGTGACAAATGCTAATGTGTTTTTGACAAATGACGGACCGTTTTGAGAACCGCATTAAAAGGTGTGAGAATGATGTTTCTGAGGTGTGAATAGCATCAAGGCGATTGAGAAAAACTACTGTGAAAGTATCAAATCACTCAGTCACTCATGACTCAGTGTAAAAAAAATTGTACCTTTTAAAGTCCTGAGAGTAAAAGTGCTCCTGATACAGAATGTCCCATTTCAGAATAATGTATAGTATATTTATTAGTGGATGTTAATAATTTAAGCATTAATATGCGCATCACTTTACTGTTGCAGCTGGTAAAAGTGGCGCTACTTCTAGTTACTTTATATACTGCATATTGAATTTACCCCCAATAATCATAATAATAAAGTCTTAACCTTCAATAGTACATCATATTTATCTTTATTTGTTAATGATATATATTTTTATTATTACTCAAATATGCAAATTAACTGATAACTAAAGTCATCATATAAATGTAGTTGAGTAAAACTGCTCTCTAGAATCTGGACCTGTGCTCACTAGATTATATGCATATTACTCTTTAAACTAGTGTCTGGTTAATTGCTAAATAATTTGCATGTTTGGTCAGCCTGCAGGTTCATTGTGAAGTATGGTTGTACCAGAAAAAAAAAACAGAGGGGTAGTTTCACTTCTTTATGTTCTGTAATGAACAGATGAGCATAAGTGTATATAAGTGTGAGCGGTGACAGGAAGCCCTGCCTCTGTTTGAATATGAAAATAATACTTTGTATGTGGTTAACAGCAGGACCAAAATTCAGAGAGAAACCAGACCAGCTTGTCTAAGCTTTCATGTATCTTTGTGTCTTTCAGTAAGGTTATTCTATCTCTGTGATATTAAGACAACTCAGTTAAGATGTCCACATGTGAACACTGCCTCAACCTGGATCTAATGTAATAATGAGTACCTGTACAGATGTGCATACTCCACTACAAGTAGAAGTCCTGCTTTGAAATGTTGCTTTATTAAAAGCAAAAAGTACTGTCAGTGTTATATCACTATACACTATGTTATTGGATCATTATTATTACAGAATCTAAATGTTAAGTAACTATGATGTTAAATAACTCCCACTACAGTGGTACTCAGGAAAAACAAACGAGAGAAAATTCTTTTTCATTTACAATGAACGCAAACAAAGTAATTTACATATAAGTTTGCTTATCCGACTGTCATGGCAAAATTAATTCAAACATAGATGGTCCCTTATTGTATAAAGTGAGATTCCCATGTCTTTTTTGATTATAAAGCAGGTCTAGGTTAAATATTAATACTGTCAAAGTATCAAAGCCTCAGTCCACAGAGAAACGCACACAGCCTGGATTCAGAAACTGAGCCTTAAAACCAGCCGTCAGGACTTCTGCAACTTTTTAGTATTTACCTGAAATCTGCCATATTTTTATTTGATCACTCAGAAAGCAGTCAGCCACTCAGAAGAGAGGCTCAGAGGCAGCCAGTGAGCCTCTCTTCTGATTGGCTCAGAGACACTGAACATCATCTGAGACCCTCCTATGAGGGCTCAAATATGGTTCAATAAGATTTCCAGTTTGTGAAATGATTGGTTTAATTTAATAAATAATAATAACAATAATTTTATTCAAAGATTCTCAGTTTTTTACTACAACCACAAATCTTTTCTTCACATTCACAAAGTTGAATTTCTCCTGCAGAGTTATGTCACAGGTTTACAGAGGCTGATGATTTACAACCACAGGCTCTGGGATTATTTGTGAAGATCATTTCACAAGCTCAAAATCCTTTTTAACATCTGAACTGGTGGGGGTGCGTCTGATGATTTTCGTAAGTTTCCAAAACTGACAATCCAACAACTACGCCGTGTGTAAGTTCTCTTTTTTAGTTCTTCATTCAAGGATCCAGCACAGAGGTCCACCCATGCTGAACTTGACTACGACTGTGGTTGTTTAACAGGTTTCGGTTGACATTAAATATATGACTGATCTCAGGCGTGGTTGGTTTCTATTCAGAAGGAATTCGTAGCTTTTGGAGATTTGGGTGCATCATGTATGTCATATATGTTGTGAGTTTTTTTTTTTTTTCTTTTTTGTGAACTCACTCAAGTTATGTTTTTACTCTGTGTGTATCCTTGACGCCTGATAAACATTATGAATGCATTTCTGTCATAAAACAGTGGAGATGGGTGTTCATCTCTGTGGGTGCTCAGGGCCTTTAAATTCAGTCGTTCTCCTCATCCTCTATTAGGGCAGGCAGGCCTTGCTGTGGTTGCTGGGTGTGTACGGGGAACGAGTCTCCAGCGCCCCCTACACACTGGAGGTGTTCATCGATGGAGTGAGGAGCGAGGCCTCTCTGGGAGTCAAGATGGAGCTGCTGACGGCCACCATGAGGCTGTTTTTGTGCCGGCCCGCTGAAACACAGGACATGCTTGGAAGACTGCTGCACTACTGCATAGGTAGGTGTGTGTGTGTATGTGTGTGTGTGTGTGTGTGTGTGTGTGACAGAGAGAGAGAGTTGTTAACATTCTTGTGTTTTCCAGAGGAGGAAACAGACATGTGTGTACGTGACCAGGCACTTCTCTACTACCGCCTGTTGCATTGTGGGATAGAAGAGACACGAAAGGTCCTACAGGGTCGAAGGTCAGACCCTTCCCTAGGTGTTCTCATCGGCCGCCCCGCAGAGCCCATCAGCCAGTGGGCGTGCAGCTTTAACACTCTGGAGCCTCTCAGGCAGGGCGCCATAGAGACAGAGCCAGCCAGCAGAGGAAGCCCTGAGCATGTGACCTTTGACCCCAAGCCTAACACTGACCTCTCAGACACACTGAACTGTAGTCACGGCAAGACGGGTCATTCAGGTGAGTGAGGACATTAGTATTGTTCTGTCCTGTTATCTAAGACACTGATGGTATAAATTAAGATTGATAAGCTACACAGCCAATAGGATTCTGAGGCCAATAGGTGGGACGTGTGTGGAGCAAACATACACTCACCCACCTGTCACTCAAAGCGGCCATGCTCTCAATTATGCATAACTTTAAGTCTTAATAAAATTTAAACAGTTGAGTTATATAAAAATTCTCCTCCCATACAGTTGTCATGAAGGGAAATTAGCTATTGAGACCAAAAACGGTTTTTGGTACCAGGCTGTAAACATGTTTATTTCTGCTGTAAAATTGGGCATTTTAACATGGGAGTCTATTGGGATTGACTCACTGTTGCAGCCTCAAGTGGTCATTTGAGGAACTGCAGTTTTTGGCTCTTGAGTGCTGATTTAATTTTTTTGCCCTGGAGGCTGCTGCTTGCAAAAGAAACACAGTGTCTACTCGGCTTACAGCTGGTCTCTGTTATGGTAGATGAATTTACTGACATCACTGATTTAGCACAACTGCCTCATGGTGAACTTTGAGTTTATTTTTTTTACTTTCAGCATTTTATGGCATTCTTTCTCATGCAGATGTTCGTTAGTGAGTTCTGCAGAACAAAGCACTTGCTGTGCACTTCTGTCTTGCTAGAGTGTGTGAGTTAAGTCAAATTATTGAGTGGGAGAGGGTCCAGTTTGGTGCCATCTGTGGTGCACCAAACAAAAACAGGGCAAACGGCACAAGGGGACAATTGCTCAGCCTAGCAGAAACCGCACAGCAACAGTCTCGACAATATTCTTTCACTAATAAGGGACGCATTCAAAGACCAGGATAATCATGTGTTTCCCTTCTGAACCCATAGCTGAGCCACAGGACCCTCTTTGATCTGAGGAAAGCAGAGCTCCAACTGTATCCATGGCCACTGGCTGTAACCTAAGCCTGAGTGGGGCGTGGCCTTCGCTGTTGCTATGGCTATCTCTGTGGTGGGGCTGCAGCTATGATTATTTCTGTGGTTGTGGCTAATGTCTTTTGCTATAGCTGTAACTTTACCTGTGGTAAGATGGTATCATTGGCCAGGCTCCTGCTGTGGTGTTAGTAGTACACATCAGCAGGTCAGGAAACGCTTCCCCACAATGCAAACTGCATCTGTAGCCTAATCACAGCTAGGACTAGGGCTAGCTATGGCAGCAGCCAATCATAACATGTTCTGCAAGTTCTGCAACCATTGTTGGTCCAGAAAAAAACACCAGGTATACGAAGCTTCCAGCACTGGCACAAAAGAGAGATTCTTGCATTTTAAATCCACGCTCTCTGGTTTAAAAGCCAAGAGTCTCTGTTTGATCGTGTCATTACCTGCTTCATTCAGAAGAAGAACGGATTTTGTTTGCAAGTAAACAACTGTAGTGTGTTTCTTATATGTAATTAGTTGATATTGCTGTTGGTTGTTTGATTAAATGAGTGTGTTTGTGTTGGTGTTTAGGCGTGTTGGTCCAACGCTGAGGTGGGTTCTGAGTTGTTCATTGGCTGTAACTGACTGTATGGTTTTAGCCACTGTGTTTGGGGTGTCCTTTGATAGCATGATGGTTGATTTTCTGAACATACTGCTTGGGTGTGAATGATACAGCCTGCTGTTTATCACATACACTCAGTGGCCATGTTATAATTTAAGCTGTAGAGTCTAATGCAATCGTTGTTCCATAAAGTCTACTTTTATGACGCCTATAATGTTTCGGTTTCTTTAATCTTCATTCCACCGATTCACTGGCTCCTTATCAATCTGATGTTTCTGTTTTTCATAAATAGTTTTTTTGTCCTGCACTTTCTCTGCGGCAACAGAAGTCCTCACCTAATGTCAGTGCTGATGAGTGTGTGACCAGAATGAAAAGGAGAAGCTTTGTGCTCAAGCCAAAAATGATAGTGGCGTTACTGTAAGTGTACATGTTGAGTACTTTAAAATTCTGGTATCATGTGTCAGTATGCAGTACATACAACCTTGACACACAGTAACCCAAAATTACGAAGCAAAACATGCTTTTAGAAGAAGTAAGTATTAAATATGCTGTGGCATTCCCATCGGAGCTCAGGTCCATCCTGTTTAACTTGATTATCCTTGAAAAATCTCTAAAACACAATTGGTATTCTCATGCAGCAAAATATATTTATTGGACATGATACAGTTTTACTTGGTTTGGTATAACCAGTAGCTAATGGTGGCTAATGGTAGATATTTCTGTGTAACTGATGTTACCAGAGACAGTTGAGAAAGGAGATAGTGCACTTACAATCATTTGTGTCTGTGTCTTTGTCTGTGGCGTCCTCACCCCAATGGGAGAAGTTAACATGATCACAGATTATGACCAATTCTTTTGCCCCATTGTCACCAAAGTAAACATTTTTCACAAGCCACATATCTTCCAAACATTCTGACACTATAATTACATTTTTCATACAGAGAAATCAGGAGAAAATTAACTGGTAACACAGATAACGCTTCTCACTGTTGGTTCTCGTCTCACTGCTGGAATGCTGCCAATGTCACTTTGCAACCGGATAAACTGGCTAGTGTTGTATTGTTTTGACATGGACAAGCAATCGCAACCTGCTGGAGGTGTCTGACAAGACTGGAGCCTTTAGAATTGTAAAAATGTGTTAATGTTTTCTTACATACAGAGTCTCTTATTTGCAAAAATCTGAAGAAGCACAGGCAAGAAACACTTATATACTCTAGAATTAATACATTTATTAAAAGGACCATTTTAATGGGTCGTTGACATAGTGACTTTATTAAGATCTTATATTATCTGAAGTGTATTGCCTTATCTGTCTATCTCTGGAATATGCCCTGTGTATTGTAACCTGCGCAACACAGATAAGAAAATTACTTATCTTGATTATACAATACATATCACAGCCAAGTTTTGGGAATCAGTTGATAGAGCATGTCCACAGCTCTAGCTTGATGGTTTATTGCACTTTCTGATTAAAGGAAACATCTTTAAGAAGATGTGGGGGCCTTTTAGAGCTTTTAGAGGACAAAACTGTAGAAGCCCTATCAAATTATATTATAAGAATTATATTTAGAGATGTCTTTCTGAAGCCACTGTAATTCCCTCGTCTCCACTGTGGTACTACTGAGAAAGGTCACTCAGAGTCAGTCCACTGTAAGTAGGTCAAACTAAGACTGAGAAAATTTTGGTTTTCCAAGATTAGGGTCCATTTCTGGGATTGCAGCACCATTTTTCAATCACTAATCTCTTCTTCTGGCACTCATCCTACCTGTCTGTCTCCCTCCCCACCCTCTCTCTCCCTTCCACCTTATCCTCACTCTCTGTCCTTCTGTTGCATCCTTCCCCTCCCTCTCTTCCTTCCCCTTCTTCCCTCCCTGTGTCCTCCCCATCTTGCTCTCCTTGTCCTCCCATGTCCTCCCCAGGCTCAGACAGTGCCATTCAGTGTACAGACTCCTCCACTGATGTCCTGGCTTCCAGCGTCACAGCCCCCATCAGTTTGTCCCTCTCCCCGGCTCTCAGCCCAGAGGAGTTTGAGCGCCTGTGGCTGCGGCGACACGTTCTGCATGCTGAGCAAGGTAATTAAATGGAAAGAGGTTATAGTGTAAACAATCACTGCATATCTCAGAAATACTTTCAGGCTGAAAGCTTCCTCTTATTGAGCCAGGAGTTTTGTTTGGCAGAAGCAAACAGGCTGAAGAATCTATAAAACTGTATGAAATCTCCAGAGTGGAATCTATTTAAGTACATTTACTCAACAACTGTACTTAAGTATAAATTTGAGGTACTTGTATTTTACATGAGTATTTTCTGTTACTGCCTCTTTACACTGAAGAGTGTAATTTTGTACGATTACTCCACTACATTGATCGGACAGCTTTAGATATGACTTTTTGTACACAAAATAGATGAATGGCTCATAAAATATGATGCTTTAATAGAGATTAAACTACCCAACAGTCTAGAGAAATACAGCCGCCTTAACCAGCTGTTACTGTAAAATACTGCTTACACATTTACGCATGAGTAATAATGATATACTGATATGATATACAATAGTATAACAGCCACACATGCCATTTTTCCATGTGATCTACTTTTATTCTCTTCTTTTATTCCTTTTACTACATTCTCCTGATTATATTTATATATTCAAATGACATTTTCAATATAGGAGTATTACTTGTATTTCTACAGTGTGGTATTTTTGCATAAGTAAAGGGTCAGAATTCTTCCTCCATCACTAGAAATCTTAAAACCAGTGTTAAATATCAGCCGAAGGGGATAAATGTCAAGTGTGTCCTGTTTGTTTTGCTACACCTGAACCGTGAATCTGTCAATCTTTAGTGAAAGAGATTCTCGTTTTGTTTCATGACCAAGAACCCTGAGCACACACAGACTTCCTGTAGGAGGAAAAAATGTAATATTGTTTATTATTTATTTACTTAATATTGAACACTTTGGAGCTCTATATATATTAGGGGATTAGGGTTAAATGTGTCTCATCTAGTGAATAAGAGGTAGTTCCCATTTCTGTAGGCCCCTGTTTCATGAAGTAGAGAAACACTGGACGTTCCCAGTGTTTCTTGACTTTTAAAAGCCTCTGGTAATGACTTTGCTTGTTTTGTTGTGGCTAGGTCCTGAGAAGATTCAAGAGGAGGAGGATTATATGTGCATGCAAGAACATATCCAGTGCCCCGCAATACCTCACTGTTCCCCACAAAGCCTTCAGGCAGCGATGCAGCTGGTCAATATCCAGACACTGGCCTTCACGCCGCCGCACACACTCCCCTGGAGGGTTTACTTGTACACACACACCCAGCACACACACTCGGCCGACACGCCCCACAGCACACTCATACTGGGGGAGCTGCTTTACACTGGAGAGGCGAATCAGAAAGCAGGAGCAAAGAAAGGTACAGGTGACGAAGAAGACAAGCAAATGAAACAGGGAGAAGAAGCCGCCGCTGAGGAGCTGAGCGGGAGAGAGACGACGGGAAAAGACAGAGAAGAAAAGGGAGTAAAAGTAACTCTGAAGCAGCAACCAAGAGATGAAAAAGCTCTGAGGGGGTTTCTCTCCATCCTTACCACTGTACTGCACACACTGTCCTCAGAGTCAGCTTAGATATACCCACACACACACATCACTGCTCTTGCTATACATCCTTCCAAAGATACTCATTGACCACACTCATTCCCTAAATATAACTGTAATATAGCCTCTGATAGGAGACAGCACTGGCACACGGAGAGAGTTGAATCTTTAAAGGAGTAAAAAGGTGAGTTAAAAAGAGAGTATTTAGTAGAGAGAAAATTTCAGCTGAAGGCCATTAATCTCCTGTTTGCTGTTTATTTTTTTCTCACAGTCAAGCCATAATAAGTGGATTAAAAAATAATTCAGGTTAGGTCAGGTTTGGCCTGGTGGGGGCACTATCGAGCACTAGTCTCACTATGGTCTGTCTCACTGCAGCAAAATCAACAGTCTTTCCTCTTGGGACTGAGAGATAATGTTGTTTATCTACAAACACATGTAGTGATGGGGGTGTCCCGTAACTTACTCATTCACAGCGTGCAGAGCTGAAGGGCCCTGAAAAAGAGCTACTATGGATATAGTTTTTATTTTTGTGGGTAGTTATTTTTTTCTGTACATTCATGATAATAACGAACTGAAAGTAATGCGAACATGACCTGACTCAAAATAATAAAACGTGTCAACTGTATTGTTGTGAGTTTGTGTGTGTTTTAAAATGAGTCAGTTTGGTTTCTACACTGTGAATGCAATGACTCTGTTGGTTGGAGATCACCCAACAGTGACGACACACCTGGTTCATGTAAAACCACGGCCACCTACGGGCTTGCACTCACGCCCTTACAGCGTGCATCGTCGGTCGCAGAACCGGGGGAGTTAGCACTTCGGGGATGTGGTAGCTCCTTCTCTCGTATGCAGCACTGTCACGGGGAGAGTGTCTCTTTTTTCCTCTCATTGACGTCCTCTTTAATTTTTCCGTGCCTTATAAGTACAAAATAAAGGAGTGTACCCCGCTGTATGTGACTGTCAGCCGCCGTGCCTCTGAGGCGAACCGGCGGAGGGAGGTGAGTGCACATGAGTTTCATTTTTATCTGTATCACAACAGCTACTTTTCTGTACTGACTTTATTAGCCTATGTATGTTTACATAACTTTGCTTTTTCTGTCTTGATACTTATTTTTGATGAAAAGCATACGTAGTGTATCAGTAACGATTAATTTTGAAATTGCAAATTAAGCTACCATGTACTTCTGGCTAACAAGGCTGTATCTGCTGTTGCCGTTAAATACAGTTAATTAACGGTTACGAGTTAGCCGTTATTAACTTAAACTCTCGGGAACCAAGCTTAACAAACCCACTAACTTTACTGTCAGTACGACTCTATAATCCTTATGTTATTTTACTTGCATTTTTATATATCTTGATAACTTTATGGGACCTTGTCTTCCACGACAGTAGCTATATTGACGTTACTTTTATTGAAACATCGTTATCTGTAACGTTACTGTGGAGCAGCTACAGTTTTCATGTGGTAGATATTTCAAACGGTTAGAAGGAAAACTAAAATATTTCGCCTTGGTCCAGCCCTTCACTACAGAGAGTCACACCTGTCCTGTCAATCAAATCTCCACAGTTCGATTTAACTGTATATCCACGTCGTTATGCGCGGTAAACTTTTCATTTGTGAGTTTTAAGTAGAGGAGAATAGACTAAGGTGTGTGTGTATATATATATATATATATATGTGTGTGTGTGTGTGTGTGTATGAGAGGCCTGATCTATAAATAGAGCCAGCAATGGAGGCTCAGTTTACTTGATGACAAAACAAAGGCAGTGTACTTTGAAAATGTTATAAAGCCTGTATAGCAGATGAGGATCTTCTCTCATCGTAACACGATTCCTGGACTATAATGAATTCTGTACTTGTCAGTGCACGTTGACAAAGTGCACCGTCTTAACTAAATATTGATGTAAAGGTGACTCTCCATTAACTTTATTTGTTTAGTGTTCACAGGTACTTCGCCCTGTCTCGTTCACTCTAAGCTCACCACCTGTTGTTAGAAAAACAGACCACCAGCTAACACAGGCTGCACTCCATAATGGCGACAGTATTATTTTATATTCAGTTTGATTTGATCGCAGTAATTTAGCAGTTACCTAATTCTGTGTTTAAATCAGTAATCTAATTATGTGCAATTAAGTTTAGCTATAAGCCTGTAAACGTTAAAAAAAAAGAAAAAGTAGTAATTATAATAGGGCCGAACAATTATATTATATTATAATATTAATCTAAATCGTAATATCCAAATTGCAGGAGACGTAGTTTTTTCATTTTTTTTTTTCATTTTTTTTTTCCTTTTTTTTTTTTTTTTTTTTTTTTTTTTGTATTTTTTTGATAAAGGTAAAATGTGTCACAACATGCCATGAATGAAGCATTGTGGTGCTACAGAGATGCTCTGGTGTACAAATCCTATTTTCCAGACATAAAGGATTAGGCTTTTTTGGTACATGACCCAACAAGAATCACATCATCATCATCATCATCATCATCAACTCAGATCCTCCTTCAGCCCTACTAATTTCTCAGTGACACAATTGTCTGTTTAAATCGGTAATATAATTATGTGCAGCAGCTGTCTGAATGAGCTGGTGTGGTAAAAGGCTACCATTGGATAGATACCACTGGATCAGGAGAACTTTGGGAAATGATAAAGACATGATTCATTTACTACAAGTCTCAGCAGGATAAAAGTAATTTTCCATTTCTACAGAATCTGATCGATGTTCTTGACTATTAATTTTGATCAAATGATGACATCCAGCAGAATAATTTCAGGATACAATGTTGAGGGACTTGGTGGCTCAGAATGTCACAGAGGTTAATTCAACAGCACAATAGTGAAATGTCCTTCACTAAACTTTACTTTCATCTTTATTCGACATATGTCAAGTATGAGCTTGTAAATATGTGTATTAAATTCTAAGCAACACAGAAAGCAGCTTGTTTAATTAGTTCCCTCAACACACACAGTCCGTCTAACCTGTCACTGTCTGAGCCCTCTGAAACATTCATTAACTATTTGCTGAATTATTTACTATTGTGTTGACTAAGTTACATACCAGTATAATGGATGTGTGTGTGTGTGTGTGTGTGTGTGTGTGTGTGTGTGTGTGTGTGTGTGCGTGTGCGTGTGCATGTGCGTGCATGTGGCTGGGTTTCTGATAGGAGATGCGACGTTATTCAAGGAAGAAGAATGTTGTTTTGGCAGTGCTCCTTCTTGTCACGGGATTGTACTTCATTAGCCAGTCAGACTTGCTCATCGCTGTAAGTATTCATCGACCCATTACATGCTTGCAGAAAACAAAGTGTATACCCCACTTCAAACAAACTTGAAAGTGCAGTTTTTTCAAGAAGGCCTTGAAGGCAAAGCAATATTCAGAACAAAACATTTTCATGCACATGCACTACAGTAAATATGTTTGTTTGTTTTGTAGGGTCTGACAAGGTCACATGAACAGATTCCAAATGACTTATATTGGCAAGCAGAGAGGCTGGTCAGTAAGGAGTCCTGGGTTGAACAGGGAAATTACCTGCCTCTCAATGTGTCCTATCAGCTGCTTGCTGGAGCACCATCGACTGAACAGAGTAAGTGACACGCTTTGTCTTTTTTTGCTATAGCAAGGTGAAAACTGAATTAATGTGATGATTATTTTTGTGCAAAAGTTATTTCCAAGCTGTTGTCTTGTCACAGGATCACAGTGGTTACACGGGAAAATATGGAACATAATGTCTGTGCACCACCCTTAAAATTTGCATATTTGTACATGAGAGCAGTATGGCTGTGAACATAGCAGAGTAATATACATTTTAGGTTATATTTCTGTGAATAAATGCTACAACTCAAGACCCAAGCCTCTCCCCAGTGCTTCTCAACTACAGTCTTGGTGATGAGCCAAGAATTAACAACACTGTCAGTTCAAAGGAAAAATCTTAATATATCTTCAGCCATTAAGGTGAGAGGTAGCGATGCAAGATGCAGGAGAGAGACTTTCAGCTCAGCAAAGACACGCAGTACAAAATCATAAGATGGTACAGGTCCTGAATTTAAGACGGATTAGCTACTGTTACTGTCATGAAGAAGATGTGGTGTGATGGTGAGAGGTGGGTGGGTGTGTATGTGTGTAGAATGAGGGAGTTTTTGGGAAGTGAGAACATTTTGGCCAGTTCTCACAGAGGGCCGTTTGACAGTTGAGACTTGGTTTTCAGGTTAGAATCTACATTGATCCTTGTTCTTTGTCCTGGTTTTAGGTATGCCATCCTGCTTGTCAATCCACATATTTGAGCATGTGACAAGAGGATATGTGACTCTGTAGTCTGACTCCATAACTTGACTATCAAGGAGCACCTGATAGCATTTTCAGATAGGTTAAAACGTAGCAGACCATTCACTTATTGATGTTTCCCACTCTCAAGCTTCTGAGCAGGAAATGACAATAAACCCACAACTTTCCTAAGACTGCTGCTCTGTTGCTGATGATGACCTCTGACCTCACTGTGGAGTGGGACATAAAAAAAGGGGATTTCAAATGGCAAGACAAAAACAAAAAAACAAATCTTAATTTAGTGGTGATAACCATGCTATGTAATTGTCTTAACTTCATCCAGGGGGCTAGTCAGTTTTGTACATTACATTTTTATGCCTCCGCACCAGCGACAGCTGGCGAATCTGTCTGTCCCATTCTCGTGGACGCAGTATCTCAGTAACCCCTTTCTGGGAATTTCTTCAAATTTGGCACAAATGTCCACTTGGACTCCAGGGTGAACTGATTAGATTTTGGTGGTCAAAGGTCAAGGTCACAGTGACCCCACAGAACAACGTTTTGGCCTCCTTCATGCAATATCTCAAGACCACCCTGAGGGAATTTCATTACATCTGGCATTCACTTGGACTCAATGATGAACTGATTAGAATTTGGTGGACCTCACAAAACACATTTTCAGCCATAACTCACAAATTCACACTAATTGTGACACAATTTAACTCAAATGTGTCTGTAAGGATAAAGTGAAATGACATTTTATATCCAAATGGTCAAAGGTTGACTTCACTGTGACATAATGTTCTGCCAAAATACCTCTGGCTATTATTCAGTGCTGTAACTCAGGAAAGGGACTTTGTGACCATATTTCCTGCAATTTGGCTGGTTGGAGGTGGGATAAAACCAAGAGGTGGTAATTCTAGTTGTCCATGTTAACTGAACTGACTGGGCGCCCCTGTAGCTCAGGGATTAAAGAGCCATCCGTGAATCATAACATGTTTTTCACTAGTTGTTAGCTGGTGATCTTAAAGACAGTAAGCTTTGTTTGTATGCTTTGTTGCTTGCTGAGATGAGGCACTTGAGGAATTTTGTTGGTTTGTTGTTTGGTGGGTTGATTAGCATGCTAGCAGTGATGGCAACATGCTACTTGTTTGTTGGTGGTGGTTGTTGTTGTTATGTTAGATGTTTTTATTTCAAGGAATGTAAACAGCCATTCAGCCTTTTAGAGGAACAGGAGCTAGATGTCACAGATTTTTAAGTTCATCCATCCCAAACAACAAAGAGCATAATTAGTGCTGCACAACAAATGCCTAGAGTTGGTATTGTTTAAACCTTATAACGGTACAGATGTAGATTGGTGGTTATAAAAGATGCATTTTTTTCTCACTCTTCACGTTTCTGTCCGGACATTTTTCAGAGTATTTATCTGTTGGATTATCATCGATAAAGAGGAAGAAGGGCAGCTATCTAATTCCCACCTTGCAGTCCCTCTTCTCCCAGTCATCACCTGAGGAACGCTCCTCCATGGTGGTGGTAGTGCTGCTAGCAGATTTCGATGTCAGCTGGAGAGTCACTACAGTGAGGGAGATCAAAACTGCCTTTGCCTCAGAGCTGGAACAAGGCCAGCTGGTGGTCCTCCATGTTCCTCAGGATTTGTACCCTCCTCTTACAGGTGCAGTGCATGTGTGATCCTACTAGTGTACAAATATATTCCCGTCATGTCATGACTGTTTGTTGATACTGTGATACTGATGATGTCTTTATGATACTCCTGCAGGTCTAAAGAGGAACTATAATGATGCTCCAGAAAGGGTATCATTCCGCTCCAAACAGAACTTGGATTACTCTTTCCTAATCCACTACTCTGCCAGCCTTGGCCAGTACTACCTCCAGCTAGAGGATGACGTCTCCTCTGCCAAAAACTTTCTTACTTCCATCAAGAGGCATGTTGAGGAGCAAGAGGCGAAGAAGACCACTTGGGCAATGCTGGAATTTTCAGCCCTCGGCTATATTGGGAAACTCTACAGGTCAGCCCACCTTCCTCTCCTGGCCCGCTTCCTCTTCATCTTCTACCAGGAAATGCCCTGTGACTGGTTGATGTCTCACTTTCGAGAGCTGCTGACTCAGAAAACGCCAATCCTCTTTAAACCCTCGCTGTTCCAGCACATGGGCACTTTCTCCTCATTCCAAGGGACATACAACAAGCTAAAGGACAAGGACTTTGAGGAGGGATTCTACACCAATCCTGCAGCTGAAGTTTACTCTGATATGTCCACCTACCAGAAACACTTCCCCAAATTGGCATGGGATGCTGGGGAGGGATTCTTCTGGGGACGCTCCCCAGAGAAGGGAAATTACCTGACAGTGGTGTTCACCGACCCCACAGTGGTGAAGGGGATATTTATAGAGACGGGGTCGGGGGGTAAAGACCTCCTGGAGTCAGCTCAGGTGGAGACAGGCCATGATGTAGTTACCCTCAAGAGAGGGGAGAAGAGTTGTAAAGAGTTCCAGTCAGTGGGGACGTTTGAGAATGGGAGGTTTGAAATGCAGGAGATGGACAAAAAGTATAGCTCTGCCTCTTCCTGTCTCAGGATACAAGTCACAGGTGGGCAGAAGGATTGGCTGATCATTAAGAAAATCAGGATTACAACAAAACTGAGTACACCTCCACGCCAAGCATAGGTGTGAATTTTTCTTCCTGCCAGATTAATAATTTGTTTATCTGCCACACCTTGTATGCAGACTGATCATTTGACTTTTGTGCCTTGTTAAACAGTTTCACTGATGAAACAATTCAGTGCTTAATAAAACTGTAAAGCTACTGTCAGTATGAAGAAAATATTTGACCAAGCTCTGTGATCTGTCTCTTCAACATAATGAAGAGATATGCAATGATATGTTATTATCTGCAATAAAAAACAGTAGTTCCATGTGTTTATACATTTTATGCATTTAAGTAAATACATGACTCAGATTGACACATGCACACTAGAGGTGGCCTTTGTGTTGTCCATTGTTTCTAAATGCTGAGGTGTGAAGGAGGGAATAACTCACTGAAATTCATGTGGTTTTATAATGGTGAGTCATGGGAACAGGGACATTTTGTGTTGCAGGCGAGTGTGCTATGTGTGTTTGTCATGGCTGACAGGGTTAGGCTGTAACACAATGTCCCTTATCAGAACACACAAAGTTTACCTAGAATTTGAGAGTACACTTAATCAAACCACTGACTGACACAAATACGCGCTTTCCACAGAGGACAAAACAATAATTTAATCTTTGTGATGTTTAACGTCATTGCAACTCATATTGTTGCTCTGGTCAGCTCACAGAACAATACGACAACTGATAAAATACTAACCACAGCAGAGGTAGAACCCACAGAGAAAGAGGAGGGAGGAACTGGTTGTATATAGGCATTGTCAAAGTGGTTTTGGGGCTTGGGGGACTTTTACAGTAATCATTATGAGTAATCAGTGGTTGGCTAAATTAAGTATTTTATTGTGGTCGTATTTGCTACCAAAAAGTGCCAGCTAGCATAGCATTAGCACCAGCAAATGCCAGTTAAACAATAACCAAGTAGGTTTAACATTGCCTCTTTTATGCTTTGTTAGCTGTACTATTAGATATTTTCACTTTATAAATGTGATATTTAAGTATAATATGATAAATATTCCAAGGTAAAATTAATCATTTTGTTAGTTAATATTATGTAAATTTAAATTGTGCTGTCATTTACTTTTTGGAAATGTTTGAGTTTAATTTTGAAAATGAATTTTATTTTGATTGATTTTGAAAAATGAATGTTGTGAACCAAATTATGTTAAAAATTAAAGGGTCTAGTTTCTGGTCCTTAATTATTGTAACATTATTTCAATATATCAAAATCAACTAAATTTCTATTCTTGGCACCCTTTTGGTTCAGTGTCAGTAGCACACTGAGCTTGACAATGTTGATTCAATCTTTATTTACTATCTGCATTAAAAAATATTTTAAGACATCTTTTCCCCTAATGACCATATATTGACTTTTCATGATTCACGTTTTCGAAATAATTTTAATCAGCCATGCTAAAGTAAGTCAAAACTAGTACAGTTAAAATGCATTTACTTTTGATGGCATTGTTTTCATCCACTACAGAAATGAGTTCACTGGTCTTCCTGTGCGTTTCTGTGTCTCTGCATGGAGGATGATGCTGCTGCTTTCTCTGACACACTGCTCACTGGTCTCCCTTTGTCGGTTTCAGGGCTGCTGCTGTTTCCCCCTGCAGCAGCTTGGCTCAAAGCTGGTTTCTCTTCAGCCGCAGAGCATTGGCCCGATGGTCTGTCTTTCCCAGTAGCCTGAGTAGCTTGTTTGTCCTCAGCAGACTGAGTGACGGATCCAACCACAGCTGCCTGCAAGTCCTGGTTTTGGCTGGCAGTTCCCTCACCTCCAGTGACGGGGCTGTTCTGAGATGCTGGTCGGGCCACAGCTGTGGATGGGGCAGCACAGTCCTGATGTATGTCCCCACTGGTCTGAAAGATGTGGGAACAGAGATTGGGCAGAATTTGATGATGAGATGATTGAGCATACTAGTTTGATCACTTTGACTTATTTCAACCAAATGACCTTTTAAAAAACGATATACATTTGTGAGACTGATTTAGACCTTAAGTTGGTTAATTCTATAGTCTCCAACTTTGTCTTCAGGATAGTAGCATTAGTAGAATATATAACCAGCATGATACAGTAACTTAAATAGAAAGCAGTAGCACTGTGGAGAGGCAGATATGCACCACAGATACTTTGCATACTATTTCATGCAGAGCAATCAGAGAGAGCTTTTATTCTAAGTAATCTCCTGAGGCAACACAGAGAACTTAGCTAATTTATCTACCCCAACTTCAGATCATATATTCAGGTGGTCCATCTCATCTCATCCATTAGAACAAAGCTCCACATTATGGCGGACTGGGTTTCAGCTCAGGTGACCCAACCTCTGAGGGGCCTGCCATCTTAAGGCACCACTGACTTTTTGTTTTTTCAAAATCAAGCCTGTAAACCTCTTTGTTCAGGAAAGCATTGTCCTGACGTGTGTCAGGAATTGCTTAACATCTTGCCCCTCCCTTGCCCACAGCTACTCTGTTGGATAACATTTGTTTGATTTCTCTTTTTCTCTCTCTAAAAAATTCAAATGACATTTTTATAAATATATTACTTTTAATATTAGTTGCTGATGTAAGTAACCAGAGCAATTTGTTTAATCTCTGCTGTAACATGCTGTATTTGTCCTGAAGCTAGTAACCTTACTCTGTCTTTGAGTAGAGATTATTGGAGTCTTTGCTCTGTGGGGTGTTGATCACTGCCAAGGTTTACCTCAAAGGTCACATCTGCCAAGCTTCACCTTGAAACTGGAAAAACTTGAAAGGAAAATCTAGGTCTGCCTGATCATTACACAGTACAGTTACTATAATGACCTCAAAAACAATACAGATACAGTCGGGGCTTTTTAAATAGATCTTATTAAAAGATGAAGCAAGGCCAAAAAAGGTTGGAGGAGTTCATGGAGAAACATTCTGAACATGTTTCTGTCAGCAGACTGTAGCCTAACCTGCTTGCCAACATCCTGCAGCCTTTCTGAGTTTTTTCTGCAGCTGTGTGGCTGAGATAATCCAGTGCACTGTGGGTCAACGCCCCAGGACTTCAGCCTGTTGAGACCCTCCACTGAGCGGCCTGTAGGGTTGATGCGGTGGACTGGGATACGAGCCGGTAGATCCCAGGTCCCCTTAAAGTCTGGCCATGCACTGCCACTCTGTATCATCAGAGCCACACAAGAGGGAGTGGAGTCATAGATTTACAAGGACAGAAAGACCATTTTTAATAAAGAGAGAAGGCGAAGTTTGATATGCTCTCACCTTAGCCACTCCTGGGAGCAGATGTCCTCTATCGTTGGCAATGAATGTGGTGTGACCCTCCTGTGCATTGGGTCTCTGCATGCACACACATAAACACATGGAGCAATACACACACACACACACACACACACACACACACACACACACACACACACCCACACACACACACACACACACACACACACACAGTGAGTTTAACTCATGTCACTTGTCAAATTGTCAGATGACAATGCTATTATGGAAGCCTATAACCTTAACCTGCTATGCCTACACTGCACAATACTCAAATGCAATAAGCGAAACAGCACCGTCTATTACATTACACTTACATGTAATGAAAATGCAGGGTAAGGGGGTAAAGGTCTAGGCCTCCATACTGCTCTTGAAACTACCAAGCAATGTGAAATAAAACTGTAATACAACGTGACAGGACTGCTGCTGTCTCTACCTCTTTGAAGCGCTTAGTCTCACACCAGTTCTGTAGCCTCTGCGACCTGAAGGCGCTGTCATACTGAGGATGGACAATAGAAACTAAGTTATGACAGAATGTATGAGCAAAACATCAAAATATTGAATGATTCCCATTGTTATTAGTCAGGGAGCAGACATATATCGCACCTGATTTGCTGAGTAACTGGACGACATGTCTGCATCTGCCTGCAGCCTCCGCATCTGTTTTTGTTGACTCGTTGCATAGCAACACAATCAAACTGACTGTCCTAGGCAGAAATGGCAACACTGAGTAACGACTCGTGGGGAATAGAACACACTGCACAGTGGGAATAACAGTTAAATAGACCTGAAGACTGGTGAATGAGTTTGTTGACTTTGTTTGTAGATAATGTTCAAATTGCAAGTTGAATGTGTCTTTTTATCAATCCTGTGTCTTGCTGCTGTCCTCCAAGACTTTTACTTTGGAAGATGTAACCGGAAGTTTTTGGGGGTAGATCAATTTGATAGGCACCGACTTTGCTGAGGAAAGTATATCGTGTTTAGATATCGAGTTTAAGATGTCTTTCATTTTTTCTTACACGTTGCTTCCATTTAAACCGGCTTTTGCATAACAGAACCTCAATGAGCCTCTGTTCTTGAAACGTATTCACGAACGACATTTATTTTGAAGTCATTGACCGGAAAACCAATTATTTTCCTTCCGGTTATTCACGTCCCTCGCAGCTGTGGATGTCAGGGTTGCCAGGTGCGCGGGTTTCCCGTGGAATTGAGCTACTTTTGAAGTGCTGCCACGGGTTAATTTTTTTTTGTCCGCTAGTTTTGTAGACCTATTTTGCATCAAAATTACATGAATATCTATATCTATCTATGAATAACAATCCAAAATTCAAATGTAGCAATTTGTTTACACCGAAATCCTAGCAAACTGACTCAAAGTCAGCACGTTACACAGAAACACGCCACCTACAACTCTGCAAGTTACTGTTGAAAGATACTTGCTTTAATTGATGGTACACTAAACATTTATGATGATACTTTGTAGGTATTACAATACAACTGGTAATGACGGTAATGATCGGGGAATTTACAAGCCGTGTATGTGGTTTGGCAGAGGCATATCTTGAGTTGTGGTATTGTGTAGGTTTTGTCACAAATCTGGCAACCCTGATGGATACATGCTAGCAACAAAATGGACTGGCGGTAGTTAGGACGTCCAGTTAACATAACCATTCCTCTATCTTTGTGTTCTGTTTGTTTTCAAAAGTACTTTGTACTTAGTCCCAGTTAAACTCTCCTGCAGTCAGTCTTATCACTCAGTAGTTGCCTTCGTGGCGAGTATCGTAGCCAGTCTCTTTGTACTCGACAACGTTTGATTCTCCCGCTGATGGTCCGTTAGCCATGGAGGGTTCATCCTCTCGTCTATCTACCCACGATGGACCCCTGTGGCAGGCGGGCAGGAGAGACTCCGGCGGGGATGCAGAGTCTGACTCTGCCCGGGACGTGAAAACACACTTTCGCGTCTGTCGCTTCATCATGGAAACAGGTAACTCACAGGAGGCTGTGCGTCAACAGTTCATCTCATCAGGAGGAGACATGGTGATCTTGGGTAGCCCATTTCTGCTAGGAAAAGGGATATAAAGATTAAAAGTTAACCATGATGAAAAAAAATAATAATCGTGGTTAAATTCTACGGTTTTTAATTACAAAGAATTACAAAATAATTACAAGTCCAGAGTTTTACTTTTGACTTATGGCAAAACTATGAGTAACTGTTTAGTGCTAAGTTAAACTTTTGACTTTTTATATCAATCTTGACCTAACTGGTCAAATGGATCTAGTATCTTTTGACATATATTTGACTAATTAAGTGTATTTTTCTTTTTATTTATCATGTCTAATTTCTAAATCTTTTTTTTCATTTCCAAATGGGCTTCTAAAGTAGTGAAATATCTGGTGCGCTGCTAGAAATGTAGAAATAGTTTTCCTTTGTGTTGCATAAAGAAAATACAAATACAGTTACAAATACAAAATACAGTTTAATGTTTGATGACTTTTCCGAATCATTTACTTCTACTCTTATAGATTATTGTTAATTTCACCACACATCTGATCCACCAAGCAAGGGTGCCACCAGGGATTTTGGGCTCGACTAAATGATATCACATTGGGCCCCATGACAGGACACATCAACCCTGAAAACTGTGTGCAGACGTGCATGCAACACTCTGCACACAGTGGAATTCACTGCTTAATGAAAGACTGATTCCCTCCAAAAGAAATGTGCTACAGTCCATTTCTTACAGTGTAAATGTAATTTTAATGGTAAAATTCTTGATTGGAAACATTAATGAATAATTTAAAAACAAATATAACTTAAATACACATTAACCTATTCAATTAGAATAAATTAACATTTTTATCTATAAAATGATATTAACACACAAAGATCAGCAGCAAAGTTTTGTACTTACACACACCAACTAGCAAATAAGCAGCTGTTTTTGTTTCATATAGATCATTATGTGGAAAAATAATTAGTATTTAAATTCTTACCATTAAAAAGGACTTAACCATCTTATTTTTTTCACGATAGCAGAAAATTCCCATGGACACCCTGCATTTATGTCCATGACATGTGATCCAACACAGTGCTGCTCATCTTCCCTCAGTTTGGAGTAGGGCTGGTTCGTTGGGTGACTGAAATGAATAATGAAGTGAAATCGAATGTCATTTCAGAGTGATTATCAGGCCATAGTCACACTTACTAAATAAATAGGTCCACAGTATACGAATATGTTGAGTGTACTCTTAATTAAAGCATTGACTAGTGCTCCCTCCGTCTCAGGGGTGAAGCTGGGTATGCGCTCGGTGCCTGTGGCCACAGCGTGTGTGTTATACCACCGTTTCTTTGAACGTGTCAGCATGCGTGCGTATGAACCGTACTTGGTGGCCATGAGCTGTGTGTACCTAGCCGGCAAAGTGGAGGAGCAGCACATCAGGACCCGTGACATCATCAACGTAAGCCACAGGTAATATGCTTCGTTAAGAGTGGGTACTACCTGCAACACATACTGCTGTAAGAAAACAAGTGCAGGTTTAGTGTCATATGAGCAAATGTGTTTTAAAGTAAGTAAATGCTTGGTATAATTCTGCCAGAGTGTAGTGACTATGTTAGTTTATGTATTTGATACATAACACATGACAAGTAATATAACATATCTGTCATCCAATGTGTCTATAATGGTTCATTTACCTCATAATAAGTCAAAGTTAAATGCTGTTCACTTTAACTGAAGTGGTTCAGCTTTATGAACAGAGAGTTTTACTGCAGGATATTTTGAAAAGAGCAAAACTTTTCTTTTTTTTTTTGCTCATCACTGTTTGTTTGTCGTGTTACGTCTTCTTAGAGCGGTCACCTCGAATGCTCTCCGCCTCCTCCTCCCTCACGCTCTCTGTCTCTCCTTCCGTTCCTCCCTCGCAGGTATTTCAACAGTGGCAGCGCCCCTCTAGAATGTGACAAGGAGTTCTGGGACCTGAGGGACAGCGTGGTGCAGTGTGAGCTCCTCATCCTCCGACAGGTCAACTTCCACGTCTCCTTTGAACACCCTCACAAGGTATGGTGTGTTTGTGCACATGTGCGTATCCCTGTCCCCCCTGTTTAGAGTTGAGCCTCCTTGTCTGCCTCTGTTACTGCTGATGTTGTCATGGTTGTCCCTGTGTGTTTGTGTACAGCTGCTGTAAAATCGATTGAAGAGGTTTTTTCAGATATTAGCTGAAAATTCTGTATCATGATCTTTTAGCTTTTCTCATTTCTTTGTTTTATTTCATCCTTGCATTCATTGATCCAGAAACTGTAAGTCTCTAGTGCAGGTGACTTTTACTCACCTGTGATTGGCTGATCGCCATTGTGCACATTATTAACTTTCTGCTTAAACTAAGACAAAGAGATAGAATCACTCAGATATAGACTGAATACAGTATTACAGCATTTTCTCTGTCTCTCTTTCTTCAGTATTTACTTCACTACCTGTTGTCTGTGAAGTCGCTGGTGAACCGCCACGCCTGGTCCCGAACCCCTGTGGCTGAGACTTCCTGGGCATTGCTTAGAGACTGTTACCATGGAGCCATGTGTATCCGCCACAAACCTCAACACATTGCCATTGCGACGCTGTACCTGGCTTTGAACAGCTACGGAGTGGAGCTTCCTGTCGGGGAGAGAGAGTGGTGGCAGGTGTGTTTTTGTGTTCATGTTTACAGACTGAAGAGTCAAAAATGTGTGAGTGCATGTCAACAATCAAGAAGAAGCAGCTGTGACTTTATTAATTGGACAATAAAACGTTATGTAAAGTTAAAAGTTTGGCAAATGCGTTAGCAAACAGACACAGGCTAATATTAGCATTTAGCTTGAATCATGTCTGTGGCTCCTGATTAACATAAAACATAACAATATAATATTATTACAGCGTCTCTCTTTACATAACATTACATGATCTGCAACACTCACTACTCGCCAACGTACAGTCAGAACAAATAGAAACAAGCAGAAGCTAAAACAGAAAGCCATTTTTCACCACAAGGACTAGATACTATACTGTCAAAAAATGTAAATGATCAAAGCAATTTTATATATTTTTTTTTGTACAGTAACTAGTTAACAGTACAAAGACTAGAATAAGTGCCAGTTAATGTGCAGAGGCTGAAACTACAGTGGCCCTGAGAGCTCAACGCACAGCAATGCAAGAAAGCACAGGCAAATTCAGAAAACATCTTCATCAACACACATGCTGCAAATACTTACAACACAATGGAAGTGTTTGCAGGGGACACTAAAAAGTGATGAAGCTGGCTGCGTTGCACTTGCACACATGTTCAATTCTTTTAACTTCAAAAGTCACAAACCATTGAACAAAAAGTGCATCGCATCACTTTTTAATGTCCCCTGGAAACACTTCCAGTGTCTTCTGTGCTTGCAGTGTGTATGTGTATCTGGTTGTGTTGTGAGTATTTGCAGCACATGTTTTGTCAAATTCATGAAGAATTTGTTTGTGTTGTGTCTATTTGTATGTGTTCTCTTAAGCCGCAGTGCGTTTAGAGCCAGAGCTCTCAGGACCACCGTATGAAAAGCATTAAACCTGTGCAGTAAAGAGCAGGAAGTGACAGCAGTTAAAGTGTGGCACTGAAAGCAACTGAAATGTCAGTTGAATTGTAAACAATTTAAAGCAATTAAACATTCAGGGAAAGCTGAAGCACCACAGATAGTAACAGAGTGAGCTAAAAATAGTTGAATTGCTAAAATCTCAGTAGAAATAGTTGAACTACTTTGAACTACAGGCTGCGGCAATCCACCTGATATAATTTCATCTTCCAGCTAAACAGAGACGCTAAACAGGTTATAGCCTCAAATAGAGGAAATGATGAGCAGTGTGTTTCTATAAGTGAATGTTAAAAAGTGTGCTGGTTGGCCAGTTGTTGCTTCCTTGCTTCTCTCATTCTCAAGGGAAGAGAAGTCCAGGCCACAACAACTGAGTAGCATCACTTACTCACTAACAACAGTTAGTATTCAGGTGCTTGGCTACAGCTCAGGCTGGTCCAACGAGAAGAAGAAGTTGCTGCTAAAAATGTTTTAAATTTACGTAAAGGCATCATCAGCTCAGTGTGACTCTGGAGATGCATCTCCACAAACTGTTTGTCTGCTGAATCAGTCCACAGCTTCGTATCCTTCCTTTCAAACGGTTAAATAACAAGTAAACATTGTCGGTGCAGAAGTCGTGGCTCCCTCTGATTTACATTTTAGCTTGTTTTCTCTGAAAGTTGCTTGAAAAATATTGTTGCCAGTTAGCTTTTCTTTTTTTTTTTTTTTTTTTGGTAGAATTTTTGAAACACTTGTGTGTTTTAAATCAGCTGCAGGCCCCATCTTTATTTCTTTAAAGGAACTCAATTCTTATTGAAACAAGATGTTGGGGTGGGACAGTGACCAGTCATTTTGAAGGAGGTCCAGAGGATCAGATGGCTTTGTGTAATGTGCCATGTGTTGCTCATATTGATGAACAAACAGATTTAACGCCTGACTCTGCTCTTCTGCTCAGCTCTACGCAGATTGTTGGTGTCTCTGAGCTTATTGTGTTGCTTGTACGGTCGGCGACTTTGCTGTTTTGAGTCACTCTCACTGCTGTCGTCAGTGTGGTTTTCATCAGTCGCAGCAAGCAGCAGCAAAAACCTCTGATAAACCCACTGTCCACAACCTGCTCAGCAGCAAACAGCAGACAGAGTTAGAGAGCAGCTGCTAAGCATAGTGGAGCATTTAGCAGCTGAAGATCAGGGACTTTCCTCTGTAGCAGAGATAAACAGAGTGAATACTGGACTTAGATTCTCAAGGACTCCAAACTGTGTGTCAGCAACTGTGTGCTAACAAGTTAGCATGTCAACTTAAAAAGTGATGACAGAGAGAGACTAAATGAAACTATAACCTACAGGTTCTGTTCCAGAAGTAAGAAAACATCATACAAATTTCCATTAACAACACTAATAGTTAGTTAGTTAGTTAGTTAGTTAGTTAGTTAGTTAGGTAGTTAGGTAGTTAGGTAGTTAGGTAGTTAGTTAGTTAGTTTATTGTCCCCAAGGGGAAATTCATTTCCACAGATCTGTACAGAGAAAGCCAACACGTGCACATTCCACATCATCACACAACAGTAAAACTTAACTCATCATCTCATATGTTGAGACAGTGCCCTCAGTGGTTAGCTTTATTTTGGGCTTTTACTAAGTCAGGCCCTGTTGCACCTCAGGGTTCTGTGCCTCCGTCAGGAGGGCAGCGCAGTGAAGTGGTAGTTGAGTGGGTGAGTGGTGTCTTGTGATATTGCATTTGCATTTTCAATGTCAGAGCGGAGCCTCTCTCAACAGTATGTTGTATGGTGTGACTAGATCTACAGAACTGGAAAAACTACTTCATATTAGAGTAAGTACTCGTGCCACCACATTAATGGGAGTTGTAGTTTCTTTTGTAGTGCTCACAAAGGAATCATTGGTTACCTTTGTTAAAGATCACAAAGGTTTCAGTTTCTAATAACAGCTGCTGTGGTGGAGGGTGTTCGGAGCACGCTTCTTTTTTTTCCGGATGATATTGAATGAGATATGAGTTATAAAAGTTGGTTGAACAGAGGCTAACAAGAATGTAACATTACGACTCCGGCTCACTTGCTGTGCTAATATCTTTTTTCTGTTTTCCCCCAAGTGGCCAAAAAAATCAGTTAATGCAGGTTTTAAAATTCTCAAAGGCCTTTTTCTTTATGCCCATCTGATGCAGAGTGTGTCATTGTTGGAGTCACATTCAGTGGAATCTAAAGCATCTACATTATTCAAATTGGTCCATGAGGGAACTGTTACAGTCTGATGGACACAGACAGCAGTTGTAGCTTTGCACAGATGTTCCCTGGTTTTTAGGGTCATGCCAGCAGCAGCCAAAACCAAAGTGACATCCTTGCCCGACCGTCCAGCTGCAGCCAGTCTTCAAAGCAGACGTGCCTCTTGTAAGCGTTAAGTATTAATTGAAGGGTGGTGGCAATTATAGTTTCCCATTGTCAACCAGTTTTATAAATTAGGTCTCTTTTGTTAGAGCTTTGATTTTATAAGTTACTACGTCCAAATGCAAATGGAAAAAAGTCTGGATTTGTTCTGGTTTTCTGCTTCTGTTCTCAGGGCAATAAAATCTAGGTCATTTGTAATGGTGTGTGGACCTTTGATGTCCACTGTTTATTGAGGCCAGGTGTGTAGCTGAAGTCTGTGTGTGTGTGTGTGTGTGTGTGTGTGTGTGTGTGTGTGTGTGTAGGTGCTGTGTGAGGACGTGACCAAAGCAGACATCGATGCTGTGATTTCAGACCTTCTTCAGCTCTACGACATGGAGGCCAAGTGTATCTAAAGGACTCGCCTACAGACCTGCACTGAGGAGACACATGGGAGCTGATCTGTCTGTGTGTGTTTACTTGACTTTGTTTAATCGTAGCATGAATGTGTGTGTCTGTATGTGTGTTGTTCTCTGCATGTAATGGTTCAGGTGAGTTTGTGTATATGTGTGTGTGTGTGTGAGAGACAGAGACAGAGAGAGAGAGAGAGAGAGAGAAGAGCACGTTGTATTGCCCCAGTTAGTCTGTGAGCTGTGACAAAAACACACCTGCACTACCGACTCCTGCCACCATGGGGAGACATTTCTTGCTTTGTGCTCTCTGATCCCTCAGCCCTGCAGAATACTGATGTGCTGTGGACTAAATCATCAGTACCAGGCTTTTCAAAAACACCTCAGCCCTCAGCACCAGCAACACCGTCACACTCCACACCTAACATGTTTTAACTACAAATGCCTCTTTATGGATTTGAGCTCAAGTTCATCATCCATTGTTATAAATGATTCACCAATAACTCCAACAAAGCACTGCAAATTCAGGGGAATAGTGACATTAGTTTGATATCTATTATTAAATGATATTTTCTTTACACATCCGTTCATTCAGATAAAGCTAGACAATAATAAAAATGTAGCTGAGGTGAAGTTTTGAATGTCTGAGCATCCAGAGAACCTCACTGCATAAATCTACATATTAACAAGGACAATTAGATTTTCTCTACTAATAATACATGTCCTCAATTTTTAAGATACACATTGTAACTCATGTTGACATTGCATATTATTGTATAAAAGTAGCTATATTTAAAATATGAATGAATTAATTGACTTAACCTCTTCATCATAAGTGATATATATCAAGCTGATTATAGTGGAATATTGCAGTGCTGCCATTTCCATAGATCTTTTAGTTAAAACACAGTTGGTAATTTTTGGCAGATTTAAAATATGTGGGGACGTGATTTGCTGTATGATTTAGGCGAATGTTTCTGCTGTTAAAATTACAGATAATGTGTCAATGTGTGTTGTTCAAAATTCAAATCAAGAAGCTTTATTTGTCCTCATGGGGCAATTTAAAGGCCATTAGAAGTAGACATTAAAACACAAAACAGACAACCACTGCAAGGCAAACTACACATGAAGAAAGACAAAAAGAAAAACAATGACATGAATAAAACATCAGTGCAAAAAACAAAACAAAAAAACAATAACACTGCAAAACAAAACCTGTAATATTATAATGATGATTGTAGTATCACAACTTGGCAGACCCTGTCCTGCCTTGTTGATATTCCATGTTTTTTTTTGTATGTGTTACTGTCCATGAAGTGACTAAAACCAACAATGAATTGACAGTATTACAAGTATTGTCTGTGTATCAAAGGCAGTTGTATCGTATTCCTCTGAGCCATAGAGCGTTGTTTTCTAAAAACCATTAAAAATACATCAGTGAGCCTCACTGTTGCTTTGTGTGAAGTGTTCCTTCATCACCACGAACACACACACTGTAGTTTATTTTGACTCAGTGCTACACACACCGTCCTGCTGCCCCAATTACTCACTACAGCACCAAATGTGGATTAATCCGCCGCTGAAAATAGTCACTAATCTATGCACTATTTCCTCCTGTTTGACTTATGTTTGTTAAAAAAAAGAAGAAAGAAGTAGAATTACTGCCTTGCGGTTGAGTAATGGTCAGAAGTGTTTTTGCAGACCATTATGATGTCACAGTGAAGTTGACCTTTGACCTTTTGGATATGTGTCATAACTTCGTCATTTTGTCCTATTAGACATCTTGGCCTTGGCCATCAGTGGCCTTGACCTTTGACTGACAAATTTTAATCAGTTCATCCTTGAGTCCAAGTGAATGTTTGTGCCAAATTTAAAGAAATTCCCTCAAGCTGTTACTGAGATAGTGCATTCACAAGAATGTGATGGAGGGACAGACGGCCCTGACACGATGTGATAGTTCATGTCCTGATATTTCTTTTTTTTTAGAAAAAGCGTTTGACTATGATCTACTGTGATGTCCTAAATTACATTTACTTGGTATATTTAGTATTGTATATAAGATGGTTTATTCTGTTTGCACCAAATATACATTGCAACTGCTGTGTAGAAAACCCCACTAAAACCCTCAGCCAATGCTGTACATATATATATATATATATATATATATATCAAAATGAACATCTGCAATAACATGAAAACTCAAGGACTTTGAAAAGATGTGGGCATCTTTTATAGACTTCCTGATAAATAATAGCACAGAGAATCCTTCAATAGAAGAGCTTTTTGTTCTGAAGTACAAGCTACATAGATTTTTTTTAAATGAATTCATTTAGCATATTTGTATGTATGTACAGTGGAGTTTAAAAGTCTAACGTCACTTGGTATATGTTTTTTCTCTTCTCTTTCACTCAGTGTTTGTTATGTCCAACAAAGATACAAAACCAAATAAATACACTGAGCAATAATGTAAATGCAACACTTGTTTACTCCCATATTTCATGAGTTGAAATAACAGATCTAAGATTTTAGACACACACACACACACACACACACACACAGGGGGTTTTATTTTTCTTAAATTTTCCTCACAAATGTGTTTAAACCCATGCTCATGAGCACTTCTCCTTTGTCAAGATAATCTATCTTCCTGACAGGTGTGGCAAATCAAGATGCTGATTACACAGCATCGTTACTGCACAGGTGTGTCTTGGGCTGTTCACGGTTTTATCACACAATTCCACAGATGTTTTGTTTTGATAAAAGCCATTTATTAGGCACTGAACAACGGGTCCCACATGGGGGGGGGGGCAGTATCAAGTGTGATCATTTGCCTCATGCAGTGCAACACATCTCCTTTGCACAGAGTGTTGATCAGGTTGTTGATTGTTGGCCCACTCCTGTTCAATGGCTCTCAAGTTGCTGAAGTGGATGATGCTGTTGTGCATGCAGATCCAGAGCTTTCCAAATGCGCTCAGTGAACAGCTCTGGTGGACATTCAGCACGCCAAATGCACACAACCTCAAAATGTGCAACATCTGTGGAATTGTTTTGTGTGATAAAACCGCACGTTTTTGAGTGGTCTTTTACTGTGACGAGAACAAGACCCACCTGTGCAATAATCATGCTGTGTGCTCAGCATCTTGATCAGCCACACCTGTCAGGTGGGTGGATGATCCTGGCAGAGGAGAAGTAATCACTGACACGGATTTAAACACATTGGTGAAAACAATTTAAGAGAAATGAACCCTCGCTGTGTGTGCAGAAAAAATATGAGATCTTTTATCTAAACTCATGAAAAATGGGAGTAAAAAATAAAAGTGTTGCGTTTATATTTTTCTTCAGTATACAATGGTTAAAAACACTGTTGGTTGTGCTCTTTTATTGAGATTTATTTACAATAAGAAAAACAGAGAACATCTTCAGCCTTATCCTTTCAGACTGAGCTTCACTTGTGGACAAATTCATAATTAGCCCGTCTGTGAATACACCAGAGTGAAACAGTGTGGCAGCCCAGGGCTGAAAGCCCAGGTAGCCCGGAGGTAGCCCCGGCTCAGTGACGTGATTGGCCTGAGTGGAGTGTTGGGGTGATGTGAGGACACATCATCCTGATTGTTTTGATTTTTTTATTCTAACAGTGAGAATGTTTTAGGGGAATGTAAAGAAACATAGTTGTGACAGTGGCAGCCGTATGAGTCGTGAAGACTCAGCCTTCACTGCTGTTTATCATCAGAACATGTGTGACTTGTCGCGTCTGTGAATACTGTCTTTACTGTACAAAGCTTCTCAGACCTGGTATTTTTTAGAAGAGGAGTGTTTTGGTTTATTTACTTCTATATTTTTTGCAATTATCTTGTAAAATCAGGTCTGCCTGTCTAAAGTGTGTGTGTGTGTGTGTGTGTGTGTGTGTCCAGGATAAAGGAGTCACATGATCAACGCTGACACATCTGAGTCTCTCTTTCTGTCTTTTCCTCTCTCCTTGTGCGTTCTGCCTCTCTTCACAGGACATGAGACATTGCGTGCATCCTAATAGCATCACATGTTGTACAATATTCTTCCTGACACATTCTCTCCCTTCTCATCTGTCACTCTCCTCCAACTCGTCCAACGTTTTTTTTTCCCTCCCTCTTGTAGCTGCTGGGGAAAAATCTGGCTGTCTCTTCATATGCTCCATCCCTGTCATCTTCTCTCCACCTTTTTTCTCTGCCCTCCATCCTCCCTGTCTCCCTCTCTCACCCTCTCCCTAATTCCTCATCCTCCTTCCACCTCTTTCCTCTCTCCTCCTCCTCCTCTGTGTCTCCCTTTCTCTCCTCCTTCCTCTGTCTCCCTAATGTTATATTAATAATGGAGAGGGTGCGTGTTCAGCCAGACTCCATGAATTAACCATCAGATGGGAAGGAGTACTGAGGGAAGGAGTTGGAGGAGTAGGGAAAAAAAGAGTGACATGGATGGATGAGAGGTGGAGGGATTAAGGAGAGGGGAATGTAAGGGGTAGAGGGAGGGATGAGGAGGAGAAAAAAGGAGGTAAAGGGGGAAAATGGCAAGTGAGAGAGGAGCTTATCTTTGTATCACACTTCAGCGCTCTCCAGCCTGTTGTGATCGCCTCTCCTCTGCACTTCGGGCTTCTGATCTGCTTACACATCACTTCAGCCTTCACTGTGGGCTTGAGGGGAAGTCAGAAGGTCACACACACACACACACGACCAGCTGTGCGTGTACGTCTCAGTGTACATGTGTGTTTGCATCGAAATGACAGTTTGGGATGTTAATGTTGTGTTAGGCCCTGCAGTCCAGGAGCTGAGTGCCCTTGAACTGATAAAAGCTCTGTAGCCATCAGCCTCAGACCTATTAGACATCAACCCAGCGCTCCTAAACACTCTAACTGCCTAATGCATAGACAATAGATTTAAGAGAGCAAGTGTGTGTGTGTGTGTGAGTGTGCATCGAAGGGTGGAGCAAAAAGAGCAGTCTGCATCAAACCATCAGTCAAAACTCTATCAAGACCTCTCTGGATGCAACCTTTCTGACCAGTAACATTAATGCAAAGCAACAGAGATTGACAGGTGGAGCTGACGTTGGAAGTTTTAAAGCCCCTGAAAACTTGGTTTCAGATTTCAAGTATTTCGAGTAAGGTCCCATGTTGTATAAAGTTAGATTGTTATTAATGTGAAAGTATCAAAGCATTCAATCCACAGAGGAACACACGGGGCCCATATTCGGAAACTGACTCTTAAAATAAGCTGTCAGGATTTCTGTAACCTTGTGATGTCACAACAAAGCAGTATCCGCCCTCAGCCACACACCACGCCCAGCCCACCTGGACCCACCATCCAATTTTGCAGGATTTGGTTGGTGACTGTTTTGTTGTGACATCACAAAGTTACAGATGTCCTGGCGGCTCGTTTAAAGTCTCAGTTTCTGAATACAGGCTGTGTGCGTTTCTCTGTGGACTGAGGCTTTGATACTTTCACAGTATTGATACAGAACCTAGAACTGCTTTATAATCAAAAAAGACATGGAAATATCACTTTAGACAATATGGGGCCTGTAAAGGATCAAAGTGATCAAAGTTCATCTTGAGGAACCTGAATGTCTATTTCAAATGTAATGACAATCCATCACATAGTTGAGAAATTTCACCCAAAACCATAGATTTCAACCTCATGGAGGCACTAGAGGAAAAGTCACCAAAGTCCATATAATTCACCCTCCTGAGATCATCAGTGTCTTTACCAAACTTCATGACCATCCATCCGTTAGTTGTGGAGATACGGTATTTGAACATCAAAGAGCCGTGCTGCTAGCCTGTTTAAAAACTCACTACAAAGTAAGTTTACAGGGAGTAAGTGTTGGCTAACTCAAAACAGTTTAACCAAAACAGGTTAAAACATTTGAATCTTACCACACCCAGCAGTGATGTCATGGTGCACTGACAAACTCTGGATCACATTGCATTACATGATATCACTGCAGCAAGGTGAGGAAAAACAAGACTTCCAGCAGCTGTAAAGTCACTCTTTAACATGAAAGCTGTTGTAGAGGAGTCTGGTACAGTAACATGACAGACTCATTGTACCAAAATCAACTTTTGCCATCTTTACATCACCCAGCATTTCTCTCCACCCTCAACACTGCAGTGATGGCTGCTCGAGTGAGTTCAATAGTGATGTAATTAGGGTGTTGGTAGCAGGACTGGCACCGTGAGCAAAGTTTCACTCTTCACTTCTTCAGAGAGAACATTCAATACAGTGAAATCCACCAACCTTTCAGGTCTTTTAGGTTGTTGTGGAGTGACTGTATCGCAGCTGAGATGGAAATAACACAGTGGCCGTGCTGATGTCTAAATTAAGCATGTAGTTTATCTACATTAAATCTTCCATGTCCTACACACCATTACCTGGAAAACAACCCCGTCACCTCAGGGGAAAACACTCAGTGCAGCTATGTAGTTAAATATTTGATAGGCTACATATACAGTATGTGATATTGAAGGATGCAAATAAACAAAATAGATATCTACTATCTACAACATGTGACTGAATCTAATGAACATTCTTCAGGTCAACTAAACAAACATGATAATAATGTAAGCTCAGATCTTTAAAGTTTCTTATAATTAATAAAAAAAAACACCTCATTGAAATTTCTCCACTGTATCTATTTTTAAATGCATTGCATTGTTGTGTAAAATAGCTTCATACAGAAGATTTAGTCCTTCAACAAGGCCTTTTTCTTTGCTAGTTGGAGTTATATTGGTGACAATGTCAGATCTGAGACGTATGTATATTGGCCTTGATCTGGTGGCATTGTTCATCATCTTTGAATAGACTGATGATCCTAAGAAACTAATCTCTAGTTTCTGGTGGAGATCATGGATTATTTACAGAGCAGAAGGCAACACAAGGTGTGGTTATTATGTCCAGTTACATGAGGTCTTATCCCACTTTAAGCCATGCTAGCAGCATGAAAGTTGCTACAGACATTTATTGTTCCCAGACGATGTATCCTACTGGTGTTGGTGATCCCCTGGTTTTCCTACTAGCACCACAACACTGTAAGGGTGACATTTTTGGCTTTTAGTGTAATATCTCAACAACTACTTGATGGATTGTCAGACATTTTTTGATCTCCTGACATTTCATCTTGTGCCATCATCACATCTTTCATTTGTCCATATGACCAGATAATGACTCAAACTAATGGCCTCAGCTGTTCTTTGTGTTACAGTTCTTTGAGGGTTGGGGGTTTCTACTGGATTCAGATCTGGAGACTTGGAGGTCACTGAAGTTCACTGAACTCACTGTTGTGTTCATGAAACCAGCTGGAGACGACTTTTGTTTCGTGACATGGAGCATTATCATGATGGAAGTAGCCATTAGAAGATGGTTAACTGTGGCCATGAAGTCATGCACATGGTCAGCAACAATACTCGGATGTGGCATTCAATCAATGATTGATTGGTATTAAGAACGACTTGGCCACTAATTGGGCAAAACTCCTTTTCTAAGAAGATTTCACGTATTTACAGACTGGGTGTTTGAAAGGAGAGAGGACGTTTCTGTGTTTATTCCTGGAAATAATAAAACAGATTAATGCTCATCTACAAAGAAGGTATGTCTAATTTTTTTGCGGGTGCCTCTGGGAGATGGTGTGGAACAGTTAAAGATAAGAGGAGGGAACGATAAAATCAGCAACAAAGCTTTTCATCAAGATGTGTGTGTCTGAGTGTGTGTGTGTGTGTGTATGTGCGCGGCTGCATTGGCAGACAAGTCTGTGGTCCATCTCCCTGCAGTGTAGAGGATATCTATTAATAAGTTCATCTGATTCATCTATAAATATATTTCTCCTCTTTCTCCTTACACTGGCTCGCTGCATAACAAGCTTTGACAGTAGCCAGTTGGGTATAGCCATGTGTGTGGATGGCGGGATGTGGGCGTGGAGGGCTGGTGTGTATATATGTGTGTGTTGGCAGAAGTGGGGTGGGGGGGGTGGGGGGGCTGCGTTGGACGTAGGAGTCTTTGTTCTTCGGCACTAGGGTGTGCTAGCTTTTAGCACAGCGGACAGCGCCTCAGGCCTCTGTTTTGTTTGATTGCACAGAGCAGAGGAGGAAGGTTCTGCTGCTTCTAACCACATCAGTCGACACTGGGTTTATTTCCCCCCAGTCCCAGGAGCTGTGGACCAGCCAAGTGCTTCCCACAGGGTGGGGGGGGACCCCATCCTCCAATGCTCTTCCAGAGGGCTCCGCTGCGTCCCAAGGTATAGGCTAGTAAATGCTGTGTTTTTTGCGCGTGAGTACAGCAAGTTTTTCCACATACAGACGACGTGCCCCAGACGACCATCCCCAGAACCACACACTGAATGTTTAAAACAGCAAATGGAAAAGTTTCAGATACATGTTGAATCACAAGAAGGGCCCCTCTTCACATTTCAGATGTCTATGAACCAAACAGACATACATACTGTACCCTCTAACTCTCTCTCAAACTTTTTCACATCAAGGACCCCTAAACTGACACAAATTAGACCATGGACCCTCATCTGATAAGATTTTTCCTTTATTAGTTTTATTACAGAATGTGTTTGAAACCCATGACCAAAACAGTCACACATTCTCTCATTGTGTTGCTTATGGATGAAATTATAGTGAAAATAAATGATTCCCTTTTTGTCTGGAGACCCCCAGACCCCACTTTGAGAACCACGGCTCTAAACTTTGGTTTCATTTAAATAAGTGTCTGAGCTCCAAGGAGGTCAAATTATCCAAGATCACAGAGTCTAAACAAATTAAAACAAATTAATGTAGCAGTTTTTTCCCCATTAATCATCTCATGACCCCTCAGATTTATGTTGTGACCCTTTGGAGGGGACCTGACCCACAGGCTGGGAACCACTGGACTAAGCTTTATAAAGTAATTAACCTGCAGCTTACACACTGATGTGTCAGTATTAACAACACAACCATGTAATATATAATATATCAGTTACAGGGGCCATTATTCTGCAGAGTCAGTAATTTAACTTTTCTGTACTTTTGCTTAAGTATGGATTTTGAATGAGGGACTTTTACTTGTTCTGCGTTTTGACATTGAAGTAAAGGTTCTGAGTTCTTCCATCACGTCTATCAGGATGACTCATTTTAATCAGTCTTCCTTGTACAGTCTTTTGCTGTAGGCTACAGTATGCAGTCGTTTCAAGACTTTTCCGATGCATTTTTTTTCTTTCATTTTATATGTAAATTCCAGTTTTGGTTGAATGTGACCAGTTTTTCGTCATCAAAATGTGAGCTGCAGGTTTTCCCTCTGTGCAGTCAAAAAACTGTAAATCCTGTTCCATGTCCTTTTTTGGGGGGGGATATTTTATAAAACTGTGTTTCCATCTGCATATAATATAACCTCCATCTTTTCTTTTCATCTCCTTTTAACATCTACTTCTTCTTTCAGGCTGAAGAAAACAGAGCTGCTCTCTCAGAGGACGTGTTGCAATGCTTAGCCCACACGGCCCTATAGGGGTTAGACGTTAATGTGCAATTCACTTGAAAATATAAACTTCTGAGGAAAATTACTGTTTTATTCATGCACAAATTGTTAGTTTTTTTTTTTGTTTTGTTTTTTGGAGATTATTTGTTTCATATTGCATAAGGTTGTATTATTTTATGTTGGAAGATGTTTGTTGTTTTCTGGGTCTTTTGAATTAATTTTATTTAAATGTTAAAATGAATAACTGTTGTAATTGTGTTTGGTTATGATTTGGATTTTGTTGTGAAGTCTGTGTTTCTAGAGAAAATAAAGTTTTGAATGTTCTCTAATAGTTGATGTTTATAACCTTAATATGATATAACATGATTCAGCTCACTGTGTGCATGTTAACTCTGAACTTAACACCATTAATGTTGAATTAAATTAGCCTGTGAATATTTAACAAGCAGCCATGTTTCTGATCATCTGCATGTGTTAGTATTTTTACAGATCTTAATATCAACTGATAATACCCTACACAGAGAGCGTACGCCTGCGGTGTGTGGTGTCGTCATCACGCAGCCGAGTAGGTGGGGGGTGACGTGTAGAGCAGCCCTCCAGCACCCCTCCCTCGCCTGACTCCTCTCGCGGATGCTGCGACCAAGCTCCTGTGCGCGCGGGCTCTCTCAGCGGCTCAACCCCTCCTCCTCCTCCTCCTCCTCCTCCTCCTCCTCCTCCAAAGATGTCGCATGAGCTTCTCCTCTCTCCGCGGCGTTTCTTTTCTTTTTTCTTTTCTTTTTCTTTCAGCGCCCTGAACAGTTAACCGAATTCAGACAGATTAGGAGCTCGCACTGGCCGCGAGCAGCTTCCCTCGTCCAGGCGCACGGACTGGCCCCCCTCCCCACAACGGAGGTGTTTAAACCCTCAACCCGGCGCATCCTCTCTCTCTCTCTCTCTCTCTCTCTCTCTCTCTCTCTCTCTCTCTCCCTCTCTCTCTCTATCTCTCGCTCTCTGTCTCTCTCTCTCTCTCTCCTCAACCGCCGCAGAACTCCGCCGACCAACCGTCAGGTGACCGCGCGGAGCGGAATATTCATCAGCACCGTCGTCGTCTTTCATCCCTTCACTCCTCTGGACTCCAGGCAACCGGAGCTGCCGCAGACCCGGTCCCCGCTGTATCCTCGCATCTGGTTTGGGACATTCTCCGCTTCACGCACACGCAGATTAACGGGGATTCTGTCTCCCCGCCCGCGCACTGATGCTGATGTCCTTGAGCTCGGCCTGCACGGTGAGTCGGTGAGTCCGTGCGTGCCCGCGTGCGTGACTGTTATTTACCCCGGGCACTCGAGCGCCGTTTTTATTAGGGAAGATGTGTTGCCGGCGCTGAGATTCATTAATACATTGTAGGAGGGTTTTTAAGGGACCTGCAGATGTGAAACAGGCCTGATGTGGCATCTCTCATCACAGGCCTTACACTGTTATAATAGCCTAACAGCCCATACAGTATGACATACAATAATACCCTGGCAAACAGCGTTATGACATTTTGAGGGAGTATGTGTGTATGCGTGTGCGCGCATGTACGCGTGAATATGCTTGTGCGCGCGTGTGTAGAGCTAATGATACATATCCATCCATCCCTCCATCCATCCGTCCATCCATCCCTTCGTGTCCTGTGTCAGTTGATGAAGGACTGCAATCCAACATTTTCACCGAGCAGCATGCGCTTTTCCTCCGCTCGCCTCTTGGTTTTCCCGGGCCCCAGTATATACCAGGCTGTAGGCTATTGTGTATCAATTGCGTTGTTTGTCGCACCTGCAGCGCGGAGCTGCGGGGGTGTCGGTTTGATCCGGTAATGATCTCTGGCCGGACGGACCTTCACAACTCGCCCGGCGCAGGGTGGGTATGAGTTGGGCAGAGCGGGCCGGCGGTGGCCAGGCCGGTAACCTTGCGGAGGGACGTAGGGTAGGCAAGTGGCGCAACATAGGCTGCACTCTCTCTCTCTCTCCTTGCATTTTTAGCAGGCCTACAGTGTAGTCCCTCAGCTTTAATCAGAACCTACTCCTGTTGCCATATATGTGCAGAGGATGAGCAGAGGGATGAAGCTTAGGCTCGTCTGAAGGTGACCAGGAAAGGTCGTTTTGTGTGGGAAACACTGTTGCACGGGGCCATTCCAGCACACAAGTGCACAGTCTGGCTGACAATTGCCAGCTGAATTAAGTGTGTGTGTGTGTGTGTGTGTGTGTGTGTGTGTGTGTGTGTGTGTGTGTGTGTGTGTGTGTGTGTGTGTGTGTGTGTGTGTGTGGGGCTTTGGGTGGAGGTGGATAGCGGCTCATGTGGGAGGGACATGGGACACTGAGTGGGAGAGTGTGTGTGTCTGGACATGTGTGTTAGTTGTAATAGAGATACACACATCAGAGTGAACATCTTTCTTTCTTTCTTTTTTCTTTCTTTCTTTCTTTTTCCTTTCTTTCTTTCTTTTTTCTTTACATACCCCTCCTCCCCTCCACTCTTGCTCTGTCAAACTTTCACCATCATCATCTTCATCAGCATCATCATCATCCAGTGGCTTTAATGAGCTCTACAGCGATGCAGATGTCTGTGCCTTGTTGGCGGCCCACCTTTAATGGCTCCAGCCACTGACTGTGTCGAATTCTAAGTGTGCTGTTCCCACTGGGCATTACAGAAGTGTGTGACTGGCACCGAGCCAGCGACGACAGGCAGCAGCCCAGATACAAGGGCCCCGCCAGAGGTGACCCTTCAGTTGCCTGTCAGAAAGTAGGACTGCAGCTGCACAGGTGGACCGCAGGCTGGCCATTGTAGGCGGGGAGATGAAATACTGACAAGTACACACACACACACACACACACACACACACATCCTTGTACTTGTATTTTTGTGAGGACACTCTTGGACATAATGCATTCCCTAGACTCATACCCTAACCTCAGCCATAACAACTAAATGCCTAACCCTTAACTTAAAACCAAGTCGTAACCCTCAAAAAGCCCTTCGAATATGTGTCAATATCCTCTCTCTGTAAGGTCTGTAAGTGAAACTGGTCCTCATAAAGATAGAAGTACAAATACACACACACACACACACACACACACACACATCAGTAATGTGAACACACTCACCTAGCATGACAATTATGTGAAGAAGAAGTACTGACAGGAACATGAGTGCACACATGCTTGTGTTGTCACATGTGCTCAGGTTTGTGCATATGTAGCCTGGGTTGCCCCATCCAACATGCACACACACGCTCACACACACACACTCACACACACACACACACACACACACACATGTGCACACACAGTGAGAGTCACAAAGCATACGCAGCCCTGCTGGCCTAGAATCAAATCCCGTGAGGACCATCTCTCCTGTGTCTTCCCCGCTCTGTACCCCTCTCAACCTTCTTGCTGCTGCGATAAAGAGAAAATACCCCGGGGGGAAAAGAGCGGCCACTTTCTCTTTAAAAAAAATAAATAAATAAAAATAAAACAATCAAATTGCTCCGACCCTCTAAGGGATGCGGAGAAGCAGGGCTAACATTCAGGATAAATGGGCAGGCCGCTGAGGACTGTGGTGACCTTTTGTCTGACTCTTTTCATGTTCAAACACATTTTCAGCCAGGACACCCCCCCCAACCTCACTCTCTCATTTTGAAAGCGTCGTGGTGTATGACACATTTGTGTATGTGTGTGTGTGTGCGTGTGTGTGTCATGATGGAGATCATGTCTCTGGGCATGACTGGTAGTGTCTTTGTGTGTTTACTGTACATTCGTGCTGCTTGCTAAAGTGGACCGAGTTAGGAACGCGTAACAAATCGAGTGACAAAGTCTTTTTTTATATAATGCAGGCTCACATGCGCACACATATGTACACATGTGTGGTGCACACATCAAAGCTCCGCAACAAGCAGAAAGACATGGTCAGAGTTAGTTGCAGTAGTTGGAGGGTTTGAGCAGAAGAGCTTTCTCTTGTGTGAGTGTTATAAAATCAGACAGAATCAGTGAGTAAGAGACAGGGCTGGGAAGAAAATGCGCGACTGGCTGAGTAAATAAATGATTGCAGTAGCAGGAAGCAGATAGACAGGGAGAGCAACAAAATGAGGGAGTCAGGAGAGGAGGGGGGTAAAGAGGAAAAGGTAAAATGATAACAAGTAATGAGACACCACAAGACAATACAAGGCAAAGAAAAAGACAGTAAACTCATATAGATAGAGTCGACAGATAGATACAGATTAATAGATGGAAGAGCAGGCAAATGAGAAAAAGATGGAGAGCGAGAGGAAGCTTCAAAGGCAGAGCAGGGTGACTCAGTCATAAACTAACACTCTCAGTCAGGATAGAGGCATGGCAGGGCAGGGAGGGAAAAGGGAGGGAGAAGATGCAAGAGGCAGAGGAAGCTGAGGGAGAGCGAAGAGTGGAGAGGAGGGAGGAGAAGAGGAATTAATGATGAGCTCCCGTTTTTTTTTTTATGCTCGTCCTTATGTAAAATACCCTGATAGGGAAATCAGAATATGTTGTGTCATGTGTGATGCTGAGAGTATTTAGTTACAGCTGGCACTAATTGCTCATGTGGGATGAAGCTTCTTCTCAGTCAGTGTGGCTGAAGGAAGCGAGTTGCTGCTCTGCGAGGCGGTACTGAGCGGTGCTGCTATCTGTGTCAGATTTATTTTAATTAAATCAGTTCCAGAGATGGGTTGAAATGTTAATTCAGTGATTAGGAAATTGTTTTTCAGTGGATTCAACAAGAGCGGCTCGGTTCAGGAAACTTCCCGCTCTCAGGTCTCACCAGCTTCAAACAAATTGAACCAGAATCAGTCGCACCTTCGAGGCTCGTGGATGTGTCCAGGTGTGGTGTGGTGTTTGTCAGAGTGGATGCACTTGGTTTAAAGTAATATTACCTGAGTAAACCTAAAGGAAAATGCTGGAAATACACAGATACGCACATATATAAATACAATAGCCTTTAATTTTCTTATTATCACCAAAGACCAAAACTAACAATGAATCAATCTACTAACATGTACTGTGTGTGTATCAAAGCCTGGTGTATCTTATTCCTTTGAGCCATAGAGCTCCATTGTTGTCTGAAAACTATTAAAAACACATCAATGACATGTTCCTTCATTACTACGAACACACACGGTAGTTAATTTTGACTCCGTCTCACAGTACCCGTGCTGCTGCTCTAAATACTCAATGGAGAACCAAATGTGTATTAATCCGCAGCTGAAAATAGTCCTCAATTAAGGCAATGTTTACTGTTGTTTGAAAAACAGCTGTTAAAAACTACAGTTGTTTAAAAAAATTACTGAGTTTCTTTAAAAACTAAACTACATGTTTGTGAGGTGTTTTCAAAGATTTAATGGGCTCAGGACTGAGAGCCAAGGGAATCCAGCTGAGAGATGTACCTCCACCTTGTTGCTTTTGGTCTTCATTGGCTTTATAGAATAACGTCGTCCTATAACAGATTATTCAGGCAAAGTGTTGCTGTAATGATTCCCAGTAACGTCAGTATGAGATATTCTAACTTTGTTCCTTCTGAATACCATCATGCTCATGTTTTATTTAAAAGCAACGTTCAGAAGGTTGTTTGATTTTTGCAGCTTGATGAAAACAGGTGTGGTGGAATGTAATGATGCAAACCTCAGTCTAAAGACTGTGTTTTCCATTTTCTCCATTTAAAGATGCGATAATCAGTGTTTTCATGCTAGCAATGGATGATACTAATGAAAGATGTTGCTATCACCAACTTCCCCCTGACCCTTTTTGTGTCTTTTAATTCAGTGTTTTGGTTTTACATTCTGCAACTTTACAGCTGTTTTCAGCTAAAAAGTTAAAAAGCTAAACAAAAAAACCCCACATGTATGCTAGCTGCCCAAACATACTGGAGCATTTAGCTGCTAAAGATTTTCCTCAGGAGATGGTAGCGTTAATATAGAACTTAACTTTTTCAGTCTAAACAGAACAAACGAATGCTAATGTTGCTCAGTCTCAGCTGGATATGTACATAAGCTACTGTTTGCTAACATGTTAGCCACGACCACTTAAGATTGCAATGTGTGGATGTTGTTACAGTTTTTTCTGCTGCCCCCAAGTGGCCAAAAAAATCAGTTAATGCATGAGAAAAAGTGTGTCAAGAGGGGCAATGATTATACCAATAAGGTATAGTCAGATGTATCATCCTTGTACCTTGTACCGATTTCCTAACATGACTTTATACTTCAAGTCAATCTTTGGTATTTATTTAGATCAAGACTGAGGAATTGATGGTGGATTTTCAGCCACTGCATCAAAGGTGCACAGCTGACTCCAGTTGCAGCCTTGTCTCTGTCTCAGAAATGATTTGATGTGATGATAGTGAATGAGATCAATAGAACAGAGTGGTAATGTTTTATCTCTTCCTTGCACTCTCTCAGGTCCTGGTGGTGCAGCTGTAGCTACCTCTGAACTGGATCCACGTACTGTCTCTGACTTATCAGCCGCCTTTGCCTCGCTCGCCCCTCTCTCCATCCGTCCGTCATCCCTCCGTACCCGTCTGCAGAGTCCGTCAGCCCGTCCCAATGTCCATGGACTGGCCGTGACCCCGGAGGGAGGGGGACAGAAACGAAGAAAGAGCGGAGTCGCAGAGGAAACGGAGGAGAAGGAAGCTGGATTCACTCAGACGTCACGCTTCTGAAGTGCCCCTGCTCGCTGTCCTTCATCCCCCTCACCCTCCTCCTCCTCCTGTTATGGAGAATTAAAGGAGCAGTGGGAGGCTAGGCCAAGATAGCGAGGAGACAAAAACATACAACCATCATTGCCCTTAAATAAGATTAAAGAAGGGTTTAGGCGTGTTGTTATAATTACACATTTTAAAGTAAGATATTAAGGCAGAACTGAGATTCTGACTGTTGAGCACATGAACACCCCTCCACCAACCAAACGAAAGTGGAACTGAGTTGAGGACAGACTACGGAGAGAAAGGAGGACCACAACAGAAAAACCCCTAACTGACATGTCAACAACAGCCACGATGGGTGAAATGGCAAACAGCGCAGTGGAGTTTTATCCCAAAGGGACTAGAGGCGGGGGCGGAGGAGGAGGAAGGGCAGATGGCAGCCACGCAGGGGGAGACTTTGGGGTCACGGTGATGGACCTCAGGGAGCTGATGGAGCTCCGAGGGACCGACGCCCTGCAGAAGATCCAGGACAGCTACGAAGACACAGAGGGGCTCTGCCAGAGACTACAGTCCAACACCACTGATGGTGAGCAGGCATGAGGGGATACATGGGTTAAAAAGTAGATGGAGGGATGGATGAATGAATAATGGAGGAGTAGATGGCTAGATGGATGAATGGGTGAGGGCACAGATGTATAAATAGACTGACGGAGGGGTGGATGGGTGGATGAGTAGATATATGAATGGGTGAATAGCTTGCCCGCTTGCTGAATGGATGGATTTGTGGAGTGGATGAATGGAGATGGGCGAACAGGGACATGAACTGAGATTAGCTGAATGAAGGAGTGGAAGGATGGAGGACACTGCTCTCTCTCCTGGAGTCACACGTCTGTATGTGTGCTGATTTCTTCATCATCATCATCATCATCATCATCATCATCATCGAGAGAGAGAAAGAGAGAGCGATCACATGATCACACATTACTGACAAATTGTACTGTTCACAAAACTGACCAGCGCAACACTAATTCTACTTTACAAACACTTAATTAAAACACAAGATGGTCCTGAAATCATCTCCATCACACAGTAATCAGTCATTTTTATCACATCCTGTAATCCGGGCTACAGGAGGCCACAGTTTCTGGTGGAGCTGGATGCATGGAGAATATGGGTGGATGAATTGATTGATGATTAGATGAGGGGATTACAGTGGATGAATGGATGGAAAGCCAACAGAGCAAATCAATAAATGGATGACTGGAGTAAAAGTGTGCAAGGACTGACAGGAATTTCCAACTGCAACTGTTACAGATGAAAATACTTTCATTTTTCATTCTGTCTACATATCTATATCTATATATATATATAGAGTTATATCTATATATATATTCATTATAGATGAATCCAGTTAAATTATCGTTAATTTACAATGATGAGAAACAGAGAAAAGTGTCAAACCCTGAAGCTGAACTAGCAAATATTTGACCTTTTTGCTCAAATTATTAATCAATTATCAAAAGAGTTTGTGATTTCATGATTAGTTTATTACTTAGTTGACTAATTGTTTCAGCTGTGTCTATTTTAATGATAAATAAAGAATAATAACCAGAGCTGAAATTAAATGATTGACGGAAAATTAATAAGTGACAATTTTGATAATCAATTAATCGTGTAAGAATGCCAAGCAAGCCTCTTAAATATGAAGATTTACTGTTTTTTATCATTATAAACTGAACTTATCAGACAAAACAAGCTAAATGAAGATGTTCTTTTTACCATCCTCTGTCAATTTCTCAATTTTTAAACCATGAATAATCAATAGTTTAAACCAAAGTGAAAATAATCAGGTGTTGCAGCCCTAATAAACAACTGACAGTGTGAATTGAAACTGCCTAATGAATGTTTGATATTTTTACTTAATATATAAATGATCAATTTGACCAGTTGATTAATCAACTAATTGTTTCTGCAATAATTTAAAATAAAATTAAGAATGATAAAAAACACTCTCTCTCTCTCTCTCACACGCGCACACACACACACACACACACACACACACACACAATAATAAGTTAATATGATTATGCTAATCAAAAATTTGTAGTGACTATTGACAGTGTTGGTTTTTTGTGTGTGTTTGTTGGTGTTCATGCGCAAACTTGTATGTTCTAACATGGGTGTGGTACCACACTACGCCCACTCCTCCAACTAGTTTGTAACCTAGCAACACAACAGCAGAGAGAAGTTGGCTGGGAAAGTCAGCGAGAGAGAGAGAGAGAGCGAGAGAGAGAGAGAGAGAGAGAGAGAGAGAGAGATGACTGAGAGCTGTGAGATGGAGCCGCTGAGGAACAGAGAGGGGTGAATGGAGAAAGAGGAGTGTGTGTGTGTTTGAGTGTAAGCAAAGTCTATGAGGGGTGTGTGTGTGTGTGTGTGTGTGTGTGTGTGTGTGTGTGTGTGTGTGTGTGAGAGAGAGAGAGAGAGAGAGATAGAGAGAGAGATGGAGAAAACGTGAGAGAGTAGTTGGGTGTTGAGTTACAGTAAGTCTGTGTTGAGTGTTGCTAATTTGATACTGTGAGCTGGTCAGGAATCAGTGCAGCAGGTCCCAACAGACACACACACACACACACACAGAGAGAGAGAGAGTCATGTATCTGCAGTTGTCCCTACAAAGCACAGTTGGCAAACAACACACAAACACACACACACACAGACACAATTGGTGCCCTCCACACACACACACACTTCTTTGACACCGTGTTGACTTTCACAAACTACATATTGTGTGTTCTGGTGTGACAATCCAGCCAAAGCGCAAATGCAGATACAGGAAGATGTTTCTCACCTTGTAGGACTCATTACTCTGCTCAGACTCACAGCTCAGGATATTTTCTGCTCCACATATGAGGCGTTTGGCAGCAACACAAAAGCTGCTGCCTCAGTTTCGTATGACGGCGATAAGACTGATCACAGATCAGGAACCGGCAGATCAGATGGGGAAAATATGGCAGATGCATATTTTACAACAGTACAACACAAACAGACAGAGTATGACACACACACACACACACACACACACACACACACACACACATTTGGGTAAATGTACCATATGCATATACATTATGATGCTGAACATCAGCTGTAACATGATACACAGAGCAGAGTGGGAGGTTAAACCAATACAGAAGGGATATCTTTCTCTGTCTCACACACACACACACACACACACACACACACACACACACACACACACACACACTCACAGTCACACACACAGATATGGATACCCTGGCACTGCAGTATGAGACCATTATATCCACATTGAAGACAGAGAAAGGAGGAAGAGAAATTATGAGAAAGAGAGTGAGGAAGAGTGTGTGTGTGTGTGTGTGTGTGTGTGTGTGTGTGTGTGTGTGTGTGGTGATGGGGGGGTGGGGGTGAGGAGGGAAAGCTAGAACAGCTTGCCGCATTGTCAAGGACACATCAAGGGGAGATTGAGAGAGGGAGAAAAAGAGACGAAAGAAGCTGTGGAAGAGGAAGAGGAGGAAAGGAAGAACGGATGGATGGATGAGTGGATAAGGAAGAAAGAAAAGAAGGGAGGGAGAGTGAGAGAGGGAGGGATGGACTAATGAAAGAAGGATACAGCTCACTATGATTACTCAGCATAAGGTCACCTGTGTTCTCTCTCTCCCTGTCTCTCTCTGCCTCGCTCTGCCTCGGCCTGAACCCTGTTGAACGTCATATTGCTACACAACTCTTCGGCAACGCTGGGAGCTTCATATGACTCCCTGCAGCAAGCACACTGGACCAGGATGTCTCCGAACACACACACACACACACACACACACACACACACACACACACACATACACACATGGGCAAACTGACGCAAAGACAGTCACCAATCTTAGCCAACCACAGCGCCCCCCCAGCAGCCAATCAAAAAAACAAAAAAAGAAAAACAGCTCCACTTCAAAGCCACTGCCACTGAAAGAATGACATCACCTGTTGCTGGGCAGAAACCTGTTAGAGACAGGAAGCCCTGGACCTGATATCCTGGTCACCATGGAAACTGAATCACTTAGGGGTGAGGTTGAAGGGGGAGAGGAGGGTGAGGATGGAGATGTTGCGGTGAGGCTGGAGATGAGAGAGACCAGGGTTTGGAGGCAGGAGAGTAAATTTGGAGTTAGCTGCTATAATTCATGATTGGACTTTGTTTGATGCGTTTTTAAATATTTTACTGGGTAGAGAAAGTTTGGTAGATTTTCTGGAGTGAATCTTTGTTCTGATTTTGCATGTGTGTAGCAGTGTGTGTGTGTGTCTAGCTGCTAATCACTGCTAAATTGTATGAAGTGACACTGTGTGTGCAGATGTATATACACAAAGAAAGTTTCTAACAACTGTCCCTGTGACTTTCTCGCCGTCTCAACCTCCCTCTCCATCTCTCAGGTCTCACTGGGGACCCGGCGGACCTGGAGCGCCGGCACCAAGCGTTTGGCCAAAACTTCATCCCCCCGAAGAAACCCAAGACTTTCCTGGAGCTCGTGTGGGAGGCCTTGCAGGACGTCACGCTCATCATCTTGGAGGCCGCCGCCATCATCTCCCTCGGCCTCTCTTTCTACCAGCCTCCTGGGAAGGAAAGCGAATGTGAGGACAGGGCAAAGAGGGTGGGGTGGATAATTTTGGAAGGTGTGTTAGGGATGAAGCTGGATGTGAAAAACAGCGGAGATGAGAGGTGGAGGGCAAAAGAAGGGAGGAGAGAGAGGTGAGGAAGAAGACGGATCCTTGTTAAAGAGCAGAGCAGGAATGAGTCATAGAGGAAGCTGAGGTTGTAGGAAGAGAAGAGAAGAAGATGTTTAGGAGGTTGAAAAAGACCTTTGGCTCTAACAAGGTGAGAGCTAAACAAAAGGAGAACAATGACACAGAGTATTAAAACAAGCCTGTGCAAATTTTGCTCAGCATTGTGGCCATGAGCGACAATCACATGATGATCTAGTGTTTCAGTAAAGCAGGTCTATGTTCTATATTAATACTGTGAAAGTATCAGCGCCTCAGTCCACAGAGAAATGCACACAGCCTGTATTCAGAAACTGAGCCTCAAAACAAGCCCACAGGACTTCTGTAACTTTGTGATGTCACAACAAAACAGTCGACACTCTCAGACATGCCCCCAAGCCCCGCCCACCTGGACCCACCATCCAACCTTGCAGGATTTGGTTTCTCTGAGAGTTTACCTGAAATCTGCCACATTGTTATTAGATCACTCGCCGACCTGTTGTTGCTGGAGCTCCAGAGAGAAGTCTGAGAGAGGAGATTTAAAACTACACTGAGATGGTTTTTAATATATCTTCTTATGGATCAACACTTCAAATAAAACACAGGAAAAGTGTTTTAAAAGATAATTTGGTCAAATCTTTGGTTTGGCAACATTGGGTTAATGGTAAATGATAAAACATAACAGAAGGAATAGTAAAGAAGAGTCCACCATCTTTATACCAGACCAAGTAAAGCAGCAAAACCCCTGAAATCATTGCACTGATGAACTTGATTGTTTTATTGCCGATACATTCAGCTTTTCATTTGTAACAACTTGTCTTTTTTTCTTTTTTAAAGTTACATAGTGTTGCTTTAAAGATTTAAAGGTCGAGTGTGGAAAGAAAAAACAGTAAGAAGATTGAAGGACTTTTATATCAAAATATTTGCAGTCTCACCTTAGACACCTCAGTGCAGGAGAAGAGAGAGAGAGACGAACCAAAGCATGTGATGCAGCTGGACTGACACTGTGCTCTTAATGCCTCTGCAGTACCTGGCTCAGGTGTATTCACAGATTTACAAATTCAAAAGTATTTTCATTTTAGAAAGCAGCGTTTTCTGTAGATGGTGTTAATTAATCAACATATTGTTCTTGTTCATTTTCTTGTTGTTAACTGAAGATCTGCTATGAAATGATCTTATCATGTTTGAAAATGCACAAAATAAAAGGATACCAGTTCAACAGACAAAAGCCGATGAGAGGAAACATGAAAGGGATTACTAAATTGTTGCCATTAGCTTGCTGGGTCTGTTCACCACAGTGACAGGTCATGATAGGGAGGAAGTGGGCTCAGTGGACAGACAGAGGAAATATGGGACTATTGTAGCTCTGTCTGAAACCGCATAGTGCACTCTAGATAACAGCAGCGCACGCAAACTGTCCTCGCAGTAATGTCATTAGGTAGAGTGGTGAGGCATAAGTATACGCATGAACCTTTTCTTTTAAATTTGTTAATGATGAGGATACACACAAACTTTAGTCAAAGGCAGCAGCTGTAAGTAACAGCCACAGCAGTCTGCCACATTGTTTGTTTTAAGGTTAAACCTAAATGTCTTACTGTGGCTCACCAGAAAGAGTCAGGATGTTCTGATATCTGTCATCTGTCAGTTGTAGTGTCGGGTGACTTTACATTTGGATCACACGTTGTTTGTTTGGTAGCTAACCACCAACCAGCTACTTCGGATTAAATACTATTAGTTTCCCTTGTGATATCACATCTCTAACTTTCTGTGTACTTCACCAAATATCTGACTCATCACACATCTCCTCTGTCCCGCTCTCTCCAGCATGTGGGAACGGTTCAGGGGGCGCAGAGGACGAAGGCGAGGCCGACACCGGCTGGATAGAGGGTGCGGCCATCCTGCTGTCTGTCGTGTGCGTCGTCCTGGTGACGGCGTTCAATGACTGGTCCAAAGAAAAGCAGTTCCGGGGTCTACAGAGTCGGATCGAGCAGGAACAGAAGTTCACTGTCGTGCGGAAAGGAAATGTCATCCAGATCCCTGTGGCTGACATGGTGGTTGGGGACATGGCCCAGGTCAAATACGGTGAGGAGACCAGTGCAAATGCTTATTATATAAAAGAGGAGCAACTTACAAATATTTTTAGTATCAATTAATCCAGGGGTTTTCAAAGTCTGCGATTGTGGGTCTCCCTTCGGACAAACCTTGGAAAAAGGCGCCCCCTCATTTTGCTTGCTTTGTTTCGCTCAATTACTGGATGCTTATGGGATCATGATTATGTTATTTGATCCCATAGACACTGAACAAATGAGCCAAGATGGCCTAAAACTGCTGTTTGACATAACTTGAGACTAAACCAAATACATAAAAAAGGTCTGCCTTGAGGCTTTTATTAGTTTCTGACTCTGGAAAGTGGGAAGAACAGTAAAATTCCCCAAAACTATCTCTTTTACCAAATCACACACATTTAGGCTAATTTACAGGATCTCCTTTTTATGACTAATGTAATAACTTGTAATATTTTTTCCGTTCCATTCACTGAGCCTCCCCTGAAACTGTTTGGAGCCCCTGTGGTGAGGCCCGCCTCCCAGTTTGAAAACCTCTGGCTTAATTAATTTATATTTTTTCTAACTGAATGATTACTTGTAAAAAACAATGCACATGAAGTTGCGAGAAACAAAACGTATGTATTGACATTTTTTTCCTGAGCAGCAGTAAAAATCTCAAAAATGTCAATCATTGACGCTGCTAACTGCTAATACCAATAATCATGAGTAATGTGCATACATAGTACAACAAACGTCAGCTACAGAAACTCCTCCATGTAAATCAAATTTCATAAATGAAGTATGTTTTTGAAAACACTCTTCGTTTGAGCCCTCTTTACAGTATTGACTAAAAATATTAAAACTGGAGTAAGTCTGCACAAAAATGAAAAATCAGATCTTTTTCAAACAGGAAACTCTTCTTCCTGTTTGGTCTTTTCTGGCTCTTGTCTCTGTTGCTACCACTGATACCATGTTCAAACCTGTTCAGACAAGCAGCAGGAGATTGTCTTAGCTTAGCATAAAGACTAGAAACAGGGAAGATAGCTAGCCTGGCTACACTGCCCCAACATCCTAGCTGTATGTCACTTCATATTTAGAATAAGCTTCAGTGGTATTTAACTTCTCATATAACTCTTGGTAAACATGAATAAGCCTATTTCCCAAAATGTCCACTATTCCTGCTTTACCTGCACTGCTTCTCTCTGTAACATGTAGTGGTATGTATCACCCAACATGTCCACAACATGCTGAAATCTGCTTGTTAGGCACTCATGCACTGACATGTCAAAAAGAAAATTAATTATAATGTGGATCAAACACTGATCTGTGCACGTGTGTGTTCAGGGGATCTGCTGCCAGCTGATGGTATCTTGGTTCAAGGCAACGATCTGAAGATAGATGAGAGCTCTCTGACAGGAGAGTCTGACCACGTACGGAAGTCTGTGGATAAGGACCCAATGCTGCTCTCAGGTTTGTTTTCACATTGCTGAATTTTGTCCCCACCACAAAGCTCGTACTACTCAGAGGATATCTATAGAAACATCATAGACCTCAGGTCACCCCTGTAGAAATGATCTGATAACGTCCTGGATCAACTTTCTTAAACTGGACAAAATAACAGAAACACCTGACAAATAGTACTACTAAATAAATACAACTTATAGTATATATATATATAGTTATATATTTATATATATATATATATATATATAGTTTTTTAGTTAATGCTAATGCTAACATATTAATCTAATACACATTTCAATCCATAACTTTATTGGCCTAACTGGTTATACTAAGTATTTGCATATAAGACAAATGTTTTAAGACATTAATGTCATAATGTTTTCGTTTTTTTCACCTGACTCAGCAGTGTTTTTAGCATCTTTATTTTTGGGACTTTGCTGTTTTGTGTTGGTGCTGTTCTGGTTCGGTATCATCAGCCTCATTTCCAGTCAGACCAACCACATTTCAGTGAAACAGCTCTCGTAAACCTGGGTAGCATCAATCAGCAGGCAGATAGAGTTAGCGACTAGCTGGTGAACAAAATGGAAATTTTTCTCATGAGCTGGTGGAGACCAAAACAGAGACAGAAGGAGAGTGAATATTCATAAGGTGGCCAGAGCTATGACTCCAAATGACTTTCAATTTTGCTGGATGTGTGAGTAAGCAACTGTTGACTGTTAGCAACATCATGAGGCAATAATGTGTCAGCAAGGTTTACTGGTCAGGTCCAAAACAGGGGTTTGACTTTTTAATGTATGTCCAATAAACGTTTAAAAGCATCTCTGAGTTTCCTGTTACATGAATTTAAAGACTCACCATGAGTTCAGACAAAACATTAGTCTTCTACAAGACTTTGACCTAAAGACCTTTTGTCTGACCTGCTTCATGTTCACTCCAAAGGCAGGGTCATGGTCTATTGATTTTTTTTTAAAGTTTGATTTCTCCTCTGCCTGGGTGATGATGTATTTTGTTGAGCTGAGCTGGCGTCTTCCCAGCCAAGTGGCGAGAGCATCTATTGTACGTTGTTCACTAAGAAAAACATTGAGAAAGAACCTTTTCAAGAACTTTACAAAAAATTTGCAAGATCACAAGTTGTTGTTTCATATCTGTGACCACTTGGGGGTGCAGCTTTGCACCCACCACTGGTTTCTGAATTGAATCTAAAACAGTAATCTGTTTGGACGTTAAGGTACCCACGTGATGGAGGGCTCGGGCAGGATGCTGGTGACAGCTGTAGGTGTGAACTCACAGACAGGCATCATCTTCACCCTTCTGGGTGCTGGAGAGATGGAGGAAGATGGGAAGGAGAAGAAAGGTAAGTAAAAGAGTGGAACCAGTGGAGAGACACTAAATTTACATAAAATGGACCATAATGAGTGAAAGATAGGAATATTTTTGTTGAAGATGCACGGCAGCTTTTTAGTAGTTTTAGTAGTTCAAGATGAACAGATTTAATATTGAGTGATACATGAGAGGCACAAATGGTTTTGTTCTTGAAACATGGAAACCAGTAGAAGTAAACAAATGCTAACAAAACCCAGGAAAGAAGACAATCTCTTTCTCTACATCTCCATGGATGAATACTTCAAACTGCTCTCGAGTCAGTTAACATGTACTCACACACATGGATGGACAGAAAGGGTACAGGCCCAGGGGCTCGGGGAGTCAGGGGCCTCCGTTTGAGGTGACTGTTCATATTTCTTTCTGGAAAGTAAATTAAATTACAAAGACAGATATGCAAAAAGACGGCAAAAAGACAAAAAAGTGATGCTAAATAACGACAAAGAGACATGAAACGTCTATAAAGAAATGCAAAATGATGCACAAAGCAACTGCTGAAAGATGCAAAACAAACAATGAGATGCAAAACAACCAGAAATAATGACCAATAAGAGATGCAAAATAATCACGAAGATATGCTAAAAGACTATAAATTGTTGTTTTCCTTTCTTTTTATGTCGCAGTGGTGGGGGGCTTTACATGTCTGTACCCAGGGCGTCATTGTCACACAAACTGTCCATGTTCACACACTGAGTTTGTGTATGTGTGTGTGTGTGTTTAGTTAGTTGGCTTCCTAACTGATTTCAGATAAGAGCCTCAGCAGGAAACACACCAGTTTAACCTTGTAGATAATTTAGCCCACATCCTCTCCATCCCTCTCTCCTCTCCCCGTCTGCCCCCTCACTGTCACACATTCTCGCTGCTCCTCCATCTCTCTCTCTCTCTCTCTCTCTCTCTCTCTCTCTCTCTCTCTCTCTCTGTCTCTTGTTTACCCCGCTCCTGGGCCCTCTTTCACTTTCCGTTCTCTGCTATTGCTCTGCCCTCCTGTTTCTCCATCCCTCCCTTAATCTGAGAGAGAGAGTGGCTGCAGATTGAATCAATTATTGAAAGAGCAGGGGAGAGCGAGGGAGCCGGGGAGATTCAGGGAAGAGTGTTGGTTGGTCAATGCATGAAGCATTAGTCTATGCTCAAATTTGTTTTGGAAGAGCCCTGCAGTCAGAGCAAAGCTACAGACAACAATAGAGACTACACATACTTTCAGAAGCACTTAAGGTTAATATCATTACCAGTGCACTCATCCATGATTCTACCATGGCAGCTCTCACTTCTGCATGGGAATGTAGGCAGTGATATTGGCATATTAAAAAGAAGAGAAAACATTTGCGGTATCCCGGGATGCAGAAACGGGCAGAAACAAGTTGGCTGATGATGCTTATTTTACCGCTTGTTGTCCTCATTCTGTTTCCAAAGTGTTAGTTGCGTACCAGGATGTATTGCACTCATTGCAGCCTCTGCAGGCTGGATCATTCAAACAGTCATTTACTGGAGTTAATACATTATTCATAAGACTTCCACAAATGCCATAACTTGTTAGTTTTTCCTCATGCAATGTGGGTTCGCTATAGGGCTGTTTACTTTTCTTTTTTATCTGTCTCTCATTTTCAAATTGAAGTTATATTAATTTTTTTTCAGTCTATATAATCATCTGCAAAGTAGTACAGTCATACATACAAACACATTCACTACTTGAGTTTTTTATTCATCCCTTTTTGCTCTCTTTTGTTTTCCCCTTTTTGCCAAATCCTCTCATGTGCCCCCAAAACCTTCCTTCCTCACACACTCCCCAACCAGAGGACAGTACTCAGTTGCTCATCTCTACAGATGCCAGTTACAGCACAGTCACCAATGGTATGTGAGCATAAAGTTGTCTGCCCTGCTCCTTTCCTCAGCCAGTGAATGGACCCCAGTACACAGTGCAGTAAAGTGACAGTGACCTATGACGGTCTCTCAGTCTCTTGACCCAGTGTATGAAGATGTGTGTACCTTTATTACTCTTCCCTTTAGTATTGTTTCTCTGTGTTTCTTTCTGTTTCTGGAAGTGTGTCTTTGGCTGTCCCCAGATCAGAAATATGAACTGTTGATGGACACGTGAACACTTATTTTTCTGTCCCTTATCTCCATGTCTGCCTCTGTCTAACTTGCCCTCCATTTCTCTCAGGAAAACAACCCGATGGAGCTGTGGAGAACAATCAGAACAAAGGTAAGAGCTTGTGTGTGTGTGTGTGTGTGTGTGTGTGTAAAGTGAGATAAGCTGTCTTCATTTTGAGGTGCAGTGCTGAAGAAAATGTATATGTTTTATGTGTGTGTGTTTCAGCCAAGAAGCAGGATGGGGGTGTTGCCATGGAGATGCAGCCCCTGAAGAGTGCCGAGGGAGGGGAGGTAGAGGACAGAGAGAAGAAGAAGACCAACGTCCCAAAGAAAGAGAAGAGTGTGTTGCAGGGCAAGCTCACCAAACTGGCTGTTCAAATCGGAAAAGCAGGTAAATAGATTGTCACACCTGAACCGAGCAGGTTTCACACTCTCTCTACACGGAGCAGATTCTGTAGCTGTCAGTCCCTCAGAGCTTATGTGGCAATGACGTGCAGCAAAGTTATTTCTGAATGCAAGAAAATTATCATAAGGTGCAACAACTCACACGCAGGATTGCGTTTTATCATTTAGACATTGAGAAAGTGAAATACGCACTGTGCTATTCTTCATTCAGTGGGCATACATTACTTCAGACCTAATGTAAAAACACATATTCATTAAAGTCAGAACAGGTGGATGGAGTGACACTCTGATAAATCATCCCGTCTTTGAATCTCCCCACAGGTTTGGTGATGTCAGCCATCACTGTCATCATTCTGGTGCTGTACTTTGTCATCAACACGTTTGTCGTCGAAGGTGCGTGTGTATACAACTTCCCAACAAACACACACACACAATTCTCAATTCTGCTGAGTGTGACTCATCCTTTAAAGTTGTTTGGCCTTAATACGTAGTGTGGTGTGTGTTGCAGGTCGCACTTGGATGACAGAGTGTACTCCGGTCTACATCCAGTACTTTGTCAAGTTCTTTATCATTGGAGTCACTGTGCTGGTGGTGGCTGTCCCAGAAGGCTTACCTCTCGCTGTCACCATCTCTCTGGCTTACTCTGTCAAGGTAGACCCTCCAGTTTAATGAGTGCTTCAAATCTAATGGAAATATAGGAGTTACTGGTTCTTTAACCAGTTTAAAACTGTGACTAAAGATATGTGAGGACGCCATTCAGACATGGTTCTGTTGAAAGTACAGTATATTTCAGTTGAGGGGGGCGTGGCATGTCCCGCATGTAAAGGCCAGGAAAGCCGAGGGGATAGTTTGATGTTTTAGGAAACGCTTATTAGTGTTCTTACCAAGAGTTAGATAAGAAGATTGACATCACTCTAATATCTCTTGCTAACTTAGCTTAGCATAGAAAATAAAAACAAGGAAACAGCTAGCCTGGCTCTGTCCAAAGGTAAATACAGTATATACAAAAGCAAATAAGAATAAAATAGATATAGGTATAGAAAATAAAATACATGATAGAAACAGAACTTAATAAAAGGAACCAGGATGTTGGGGTCTAACTTAATGACTTTCATTCAGATTCTTAATTAGACTATTTTCAACAAAGGTGCTGTATACGATGTACATTATAAATCCACTTTACAAATCACACAAGTCATCAATAAAAACAGTGACTAATTATTGATGTTGATTAATCACTGAAGACTTTTCTTCATATACTGTATGTAATAGGCCTACACCATGTTAGCCTACATTAATTACCATTCTTTACCCACACCAGGTCAATATCAGTCTTTGCACAAGCATTTTTCCTTAAAAAATACTTTATATCTTTTCATATCTGCCCCTGAATTTTCATTTAAGTGAACAGGTACTGAAATTTTTCCTGCCTTCCTCTCTCCTTCCTTCCATCAATCCATTTCTCTCTGCCTCTGTCCTTCTACCCCACTTCTATCGATCGTCATTCACTCTCGCCCCACCCTTTTCTCCACCCCTCGCACATCCCTCTGCTCTCCATCACTATGTCATATGTAGAAAATGATGAAGGACAACAACCTTGTACGCCACCTGGATGCGTGCGAGACCATGGGCAACGCCACGGCCATCTGCTCCGACAAGACCGGCACCCTCACCACCAACCGCATGACTGTTGTGCAGACTTACGTAGGTGAGTAAGCCAAGAACTCAGAAATTAGAATAAAATAAAATTCATGAAGCCCGTATTTATTGATCATCTTCAAGAGTCATAAGGTGAATCAGAACTCATGTGGCTATTTTTGTGCTGAGACTGGAAATGTTTCATCTGCAAGTAAACTCTATCTAACTGTATATAACAGGCTTAAACAAAAAATGGTTGCATGAGTGGGTGCTGTGCTTTAGAGAAGTTTGTAAACCACTGGAATGGATTAACTAACAGACTTGTGTAGTGGGTGGGTCTCTTGTCATGTGTTGGTCTTGTTCGTACTTGACTGGAAAACAGTTATTTGTCAGCCTGGATAATTACTATATGTATCTCAGACAAAAAAGAAACATCCTTGGCCTGGTTTTAGTTTTTTATACAAGCCCCCAACTAATTATCATTGTTTTGCAGATGATGCACAATTTTATATTTGTGTTTTATACTAATAAGTAGCATCAGTGTTGCTGCTGTTATTAGTTAGGGCAATGTTTATTGGTTGTAGGAACTCCCCCTCCATCAACATTTATGCCATATCCCATAATGCATCTTAGTAGCATTGTATGGCAATTACAATATCAGTTTTTTTTACCCACCAAGGTCAAACAGAGAGGACCCTGATGACACCATTAGGGTTATTTTCTCAGACTTCTCAAAGCTCCAACGTTACACAACTGTTTTCAGAAGTTCAGTCGTACTCCGCATGATGAACACACTGAACGTCATGTGTAAAATTGGTGGAATGCCCCTTTGAATTGTGCCAATAATATACCACCTGACTCTGTACTACATGTATCCACAAAACCTCTGGCTGGGTTAAAGAACAGTGAAGAACAACATCACTACAACTCACCAATACTAGTTTAATAGCAGAGAAGTCTTGTATTTATTGCTAACTATTTTCATTGTCAGGTCTACAGATGGGAGAATAAATAAGATAAAATGTGTGCGGATGTACTGATCGCCTCGGTGTCGTTCCCTGTTCATATTATGAGATGTACCATGGAGGAAACAGCAGCAGGTGTAGATGCATGTAGGTTGAAAGTACAGATATTATTATTCATATATTAAAGTTAGATTGTTGTTGCCCAGGTGACGTGCACCACCGAGTGATCCCGGACCCTGGGCAGATCAACCCCCGGACACTGGAACTGTTAGTCAATGCTATCGCTATCAACAGCGCCTACACCTCCAAGATCTTAGTGAGTCATGCACCGACAGAGATGGAGTTGTTTTGCAGAAAGTCCTTCTCTGCCTTTGTCTGCTTATGTTTTCTTCATCCATCTCTTCTGTCCTATTCCGTTTTCCTCCCTTAAATGTACTACTCCAACTCGCTGCAATCGAACTCTCCATCAGCCACCTGATGTGGAGGGGGGTCTGGCCAAGCAGGTGGGCAACAAGACGGAGTGTGGCCTGCTGGGATTTGTATTAGATCTACAGCAGGACTACACCCCTGTCAGAGAGCAGATCCCTGAGGAGAGACTGTACAAGGTAAGAGACCATGCACCACATCCACCTTCACAATTATAATGTATTTATAGTTACCTACTGCAGCTTTAATGGCAGCCTGACTTTATCCTTATATATGACTCTTTATTTAAATAAATCTACATATGTGCGTGTGGAACAATTAACCCCTTCACACTATGTTGGATTCTCAGCCTTGACGTCAGGACTCACTGTAAACAAAAGGTTTTAGTAGAATTGTTTGACAAAACTCTACATATTTTGCCAGTATGCTTTACGATACAGGCATCAGATGTCACAGTTTAAAGCTCACATGATAGCTTGGCACGCTCGCGGTTCCCTGAAGTAGATCAGAATACACAGTTGCAGTTGCACTTTTGATGATGTAGCGGGTTCTAGAAAAGTTGTTGAAAAAGAAAGTACTAAGTGCACAGTAGCCAATATAAGGAATATAAGGAAATTAACAAGCATCTGTTGTAGTTGTTATCTGTTTGTCTAAGAATGGGCTCTATGTTCTTAAAAACAGACCTCAACTCACTGAGACACAAATCATCACTTATTCATAACTGACTTTGTTGGACAGAAGCTGCAACCACTTTCAAATGATAAGGGTGTAAACTCTCAGTTACAACATCCAACACACAGAATTGTGTGTGTGGTCAGGGGTGTGTCTGTCTGTCTCTAGTTTTTCTCTCTCTCTCTCTCTCTCTCTCTCTCTCTCTCTCTCTCTCTCTCTCTCAGGTGTATACGTTCAACTCGGTGCGTAAATCCATGAGTACGGTGATCAAGCTGCCTGACGGTTCCTTCCGCCTCTACAGCAAAGGAGCTTCTGAGATTATGCTAAAGAAGTGAGTGACGGGGGAAGATGAGGGAGGTGGAGGAGAGGAATAAGTGGATCTGATGATCACGTGAATAAATAGAGGCAAATTTTTTTTTCTTTCTGTGTCACTATTTTCTGTCCGTTACCTCTCTCCAGGTGTTCCTACATCCAGGATGCCAATGGAGAGGCGCGCACTTTCCGACCACGTGACAGAGATGAGATGGTCAAACAGGTGAGACTTGATCATTTAAACCTCCCATGTGCAGAATAGTATGTTATTCTAAAATTCATTCATGCTAACTAGTTAGCCCTAGCCTGTATCAGCCCATCTCGACACTTTCCCTTTGCGACTCACTGTAGCGTTCAATCTTTCCTGAAGACGTAGCGTTGCTCAGAGGGCATATTATGACATCTTGTATTATAAAGACAACGGATGAAGAGGATGAAGCTCTTGTCAAGCGGCAATCACCACCACCCGCTCCTGGCAAGAAAACTTACAAATAGCCAGGCTAGCTGTTTCCCACTGGGTCATGCCTTTGAGCTAAACTAAGCTAACCTGCCATTGGCTCCAGCTGAGTACACTATTTAGCGCACAGATATGAGAGTGGTGTCAATCTTCTCATTATACGCTTGGCAAGAAAGAGATTAAAATGTATTTCACAAAATATCAAATAATCTCTTTAAAAATGTAATTTTGATAGCATTGTTGTAATGGCTGCAGAATTTCAGATTATCTAATTTGGTTCAGTCTGTGTGTTGCTTTTTACTTTGTGGTTTTTTATCTGGGTACAGGTGCCACAGTTTGTGCCTCATGTCTCATGAAATAATTGTTCATTGAGATTTTTGCACTGATGATTACAATCATATCTGACAGAAGCCATTGTGTGCCTCAAAAACTAATACAAGATAAACTTTGAAAAGCTTTCAGATCATTTGAAAACACTGGCTTGTAAATGAAGATATTACATCCTGAAACTGTCATGATCACCGCAATATTCACAAAATATCTTTCACTCATCATAGATAAGCAACCACAGCTGCATCACACTAAACACCATCAGCATTACTGAACAGGATGTGAGCAAAAACTGAGGCTTCCAGTTTATATTCCAAAACTGTCATACATAAAACTGCTTAGCTAGATCACTCTAGTTGTAACTAAAATATTTAGCAGCACAACACATGTATCCGTTCCACATACAGTAGATGAGTCTGTGCAGGCTGAACGAGCATTGTTTCGCTGACTGACAGGCTGACTGACCTAAATCTGGCTCATGATGAACGCAGCTTGTGCCGTGAGAAAAATAACCCTCCTCCTCACACAACTTTATTCCAGCTCAGTTGCTCGGTTTGCATCGTGGCAGCTTTATGTCTCCTCCTCTTTACATCACATTGTCTTCCCTCTGCTGTCTACGGTCGGCCGGGGGTCTTTTCCCCACAGCTGTGTCACAGAGTATTCCCACAAAGGTACTCAAAAGACATGAACTCCCAACTGTATGCAGGCAGTTTAATCCAGTGTCTGCATCAGATGTTGTAAATAACATTTGTACAGTGAGTTAAGCAGTCTGTGGTACCATGGTAAAATTGGTGAAATTTTGTGATGCTGTTTTCTGACCAGAGCTGTAACAATTATTGATTAATAGGTGATTGAGCCAATGGCATGTGAAGGCTTGAGGACCATTTGCATTGCATATCGTGACCTGCCATCTAATCCGGAGCCAGACTGGGAAAACGAGGCAGAGATAGTGACAGAGCTGACCTGCATCACTGTGGTTGGGATAGAGGACCCTGTACGGCCTGAGGTAGGGCACTGCAGAGTGTGTTTGTGTCTTTAGTTGTAGCTTCGGCTGGTATTATGAGTGTGTGTGATCCATAATTTGTGATTTGGATCTGTATTTTAAAGAGTAACTGAGATTGCATTTTGAATTTATGTCCTTGTTTCCCTAAGGTGCCTGATGCCATCCGTAAGTGTCAGCGTGCAGGCATCACGGTTCGAATGGTGACTGGTGACAACATCAACACAGCCAGGGCCATCGCTGCTAAATGCGGCATCATCCACCCCGGGGATGACTTCATCTGTATAGAGGGCAAAGACTTCAACCGACGAATCAGGAACGAGAAAGGAGAGGTGAGCTGGGCTCTCAAGCTGGTTAAGTGCGGGGTAAACTTACTAAAAAGTTTTCTATGACTGTATTAAAGATTAACTGAAAATGCATGTTAAAAAAACATCTGCGGTGGGAGGAGCCCAGCTGTTTATCTCACTGACAGAACCTCTTTGATCAGGCCTCTAATTTCTACAGTTCAAGGTCCCATATTTTACACTTTTGTATTTTACTTTAAACCACCTCAGTGTAGTTTTACATCTCCTCTCTCAGGCTTCTCTCTGGAGCTCAAGTAACAACAGGTTGGTGAGCCAATCAGAAGAGAGGCTCAGAGTATAATTAAATAAATTATCCAAAAAAACCCAAAACATTTCACCACAGTTCTCCAGGGGTGAAGGATCTTTGGGTAAACTACTGTTCAGACACATTCAGACGTCTGATCTACAGTGAGTTATATGACCTTCACTATCATGTGGTTTTATCTTCTGTAGTTAGTGCGCTCTGCTTTCATCTCACCCATTTAACTGTATCATTTGAATTTAGCAGAATGTTTAATGGGATGGATTAGCTGCTGATTAGTGCTGTGGTTCTGCAGTGCGAATTAAAATTTAAATTTAAGTGCTGTGTGTAAATTATCATTGTGTGAGAGTGCAGTGTGGTCAAGTTGATATAAGAGCCAGTTTCACAGTGCTGCCAAATCTGCCTAACACTCTGGATCAACACGACATCTATAGTGAAACAAGGGAATAGTCAATCTGTTGTTTATTCATCATCAAGCACTCTCTCCTCCTTTTTCTCTCCTTCTGACTGACAGATTGAGCAGGAACGAATCGACAAAATCTGGCCCAAACTTCGTGTATTGGCTCGATCTTCACCAACAGACAAGCACACACTGGTTAAAGGTGAGTCTCAGGTTTATTAAGCTTAACACACACACATACACACACACACACACACACACACACACACACATTCACACACACCTAGAGCTGATTTTTCCTTCCTATTTGTGCGCAGGCATCATTGACAGCAGCGTCATAGAGCAGAGGCAGGTTGTCGCAGTAACAGGAGATGGAACTAATGACGGACCTGCTTTGAAGAAGGCTGATGTCGGCTTTGCCATGGTAACCCGTCATATTATTCACCGTTAATGTTTATTTGGTGTTAAAACCCTTCTGTAGCTACTCGTTCATGTGTTGTAGTAATCACATAGAAGTTATATACTTAATTTTGAGGAACAAGTGCTCCTTTATGCACAACCTTGAAAACATGATCCTCTTATCCCACTGTTTTAAAAAATATATATAAAATTGTCGTCCCGCACTTGGGGGCATGATATTGAGACAGCATCACTCCAAAATAATTTGGACGCTCAAATGCTCGTATGAATCATGTCATGAGTCCTCTGTCTCCTCCTCACTCCGTCTCAATCTCCGTCTCAGGGTATTGCGGGGACAGACGTGGCTAAAGAGGCGTCGGACATCATCCTGACGGATGACAACTTCAGCAGCATCGTCAAGGCGGTGATGTGGGGACGAAATGTCTACGATAGCATTTCCAAGTTCCTGCAGTTCCAGCTCACGGTCAATGTAGTGGCTGTCATAGTGGCCTTCACTGGGGCCTGCATCACTCAGGTAGACAGATCTATTAATAAACATGCCTGCTGACATACATGCATTCCTACACACACACACACAGACACACTCACCCTGTATCTGCTAAGACAAGTGCTTTTTATGCATTTTTACACCAAGATAATTTAAGCAGAGCCATACTGACACATGGAAACACATTTATATTCACTTATGCAAGATATCACCTTGATTATAATGCATATAATGCATATATATATATATATATGTATATATATGTATGCATTATTATTAATTATATGTTTTGCAGTACATTTGTGTTGAATAAGAGTTTTGAAAGATGTTCACCCTTAACTCTGTCATTTTTCCTGCTCTAAAAGAATCTCCTCCCATCCAGAGCAGTGTCAGACAAAACATAAAACTGACATGTTTATATCAAACCCACATACGTTATAAATGTATATCTGTAGTATATCTTTAGGTCCTGAAGTGACGTTTGGACAAAACAAGCAACTTGAAGATGCTACTGTGATCTCCAGGGAAATGTGACGGGCACATCCCAAAACGTTCTGAGTAAACAAGAATTAATCTATTAACAATGGGTTACAATCCCAGCTGTTTTTGGGATTACAAAGATAATTTGAGTTTAAACCAAACTCTGTTGCCATGGCAACTCATGCTGTAAGGAGCAGCTTCTGATCTGGCTCTGGGAAAGAACTAAATCCTCTTCAACCAGCTAAAGAAAAAAAAAAACAGTCAGAGTCCCAGCAACGACAAAAATATTACAGTTACATTAAAGTGACAAATGTTAAATCTTTTTTTCTTTCCTTGATTAACTATAATGGAAATAAATGTTAGAGTATTGCACTTTATAAAACAAGGCTTCTAGCAAATAGAAAGTAGGTTGCTGCAGTATCATCGCTGATATATAACATTTACTTTTAGCATCTCCGCCAGCCCACATAAAATACATGTTGTGTGGCTCCTGAAAACTTTAAAGTGGATGTGAAAGAAGCAGATCAAGTGTCGATGCAAGAAGGTGGTATTTAGTAACACAAATATTAGTGAAACAGACTCCAGGAATTTCCGCAATATCACTTAGTGGTTGGAGAAAAAAGAAAAACCTGAACCTAAAACCTGCAGCCTCACAGCAAACCTTAAACATAACTAATACTTGCCTAACCATAACCCTGACCTAAACCTAACCTTACCTTCTTCACCTTACAGTTTAATGATTTACATTAAGGGGACTTGCTTTGTGTCCCCATTAGGAATACAAGTCCCCGTAATGTGACTGTGCAGCTTTAGGTCCCCACAGCAACATAATACCTGTACCACACACACACACACACACACACACACACACACACACACACACACACACACACCTAACTTTTAAACACTGTTATTAACTGCAAAACATTTTATCCCACTTCTGCTACTTGACACTTGTTTTCAGTGTCACTAACTGAGCAGATAATCTGCAGAAAAAGAGCAAGAGAAAGAAACACACACAGTTCATCACCACAACAGACCTGATCCCTTTTAACAGATCATGACCTTGTGGAACAGAAAGAAACTAATTAAATGAACTTATGTTCTGTTGATTATATAACCTGACTGACAAATGAACAGACGTTAATTATTCATTTGGACACAAAAAAAAAGCTTTTAATGTTAATCAGAGTTGGAGGGACGCAGCCTTTTCACATCGCCAGTGCCGGGGTCAGGGAAGTCAGATTCATGTGAACACGGTTCGTGACACAGGCCTCTGGCTGCAAATCTCCCTGCAGGACTCTCCTCTGAAGGCGGTGCAGATGCTGTGGGTGAATCTGATCATGGACACGTTTGCATCTCTGGCCCTGGCCACCGAACCCCCCACCGAGGCCCTGTTGCTACGGAAACCCTACGGCCGAAACAACCCGCTCATCTCACTGACCATGATGAAGAACATCCTGGGCCATGGAGTGTACCAGCTGGTCATCATCTTCACCCTGCTGTTCATTGGTGCGCGCACACACACACACACACACATACACATACAGAGACAACTATGCAAAGCAATTTCATCTATTAGTGAAATAGATTTATTGTGGCATTATGTTCAGGTTTTATTTTCAGCCTGTTTTTAACTAAAAAACAAGAAAAGAAAACATGGTGCATTGGTGAAGACACACACAAACACACAACCTTAGCTGCTGCAGGGCTGAAGTTTATTTGTCCTGCAGCAGATCAAACACACTTCCTAATGAACACATCTCTCGCCTCCTGTCTTTACCCTCCAGGCGAGCGCATGTTTAACATCGACAGTGGCCGCAACGCTCCGCTCCACTCCCCCCCCTCTGAGCACTACACCATCATCTTCAACACCTTCGTACTCATGCAGCTGTTCAACGAGATCAACGCCCGCAAGATCCACGGAGAGAGGAACGTCTTTGACGGCATATTCTCCAACCCCATCTTCTGTTCCATCGTTCTGGGGACATTTGCTGTGCAGGTGAGGTTGATAAATCCTTTAATGACATTTAATGGTTTTCTCTCCTGTCAGGTAGGGAACATTTTGAGAAGTTGGTGTTGTTTTCCTTTTCTTAGATTTGATTTTGGCATTTGTGATGGTAGAGATACAGACAGGAAATGTGAAGAAGGAGAGAGAGAGAATCAAACTTTATTTGTATATCACTTTTCATACAGGTTAGTGCAGTTCAAAGTGCTTCACAGACTGATGCGCCAAAAAAAGTCAAATAAGAGCTAACACTGAGATGCAATAAAGTAGATTTTAAAAGCTACAATAACATAATAAACAAACAAAAAAACACTCATATTATCAATGATAAAATAAGAGATGAAATTTACTAGTGGAAGTGACTAATGACTAAAAACCATACTCAATTAAAAGCCAGGCTGAAGAGGTACATTTTGAGTTTACGTTTAAAGATTTCAACACCTCCGACTGCTCTCTGAATCAGCTGTAGTTGATTTATAACATTTATGATTAGACCAGATAGAAGAGCATTACAGTCACCAAGGATGACAGATGGTACAGTTCCCTCACTGGAATCAATCATGGACGATGAGGTTATGTTTTACAGTGTGCCTTAGCCGTCTACTGGATGCCTAATTGTCACATTGCCTTTCAATGTGTAACCTGATTCTACCCGGTGATACGAGTCCAACCTTCACCAACCACGGCAGGGCTGTTTGTTCTGTGAGTAAACAAAAACACAGACAAGCAAACAATGACAGAGTGAGACATGGAGAGGGAAGAAGAAGAAGAAGAAGAAGAAGGGTATTTTCCAAAGCTCTTCAATGCTTGGTGGCACTCTGGGGAAGAACAAGAGAAGAAACAGAGCTGGAGGGAGACAGCAGTGAGAGAGATAAAGAAATAGTTCAGGGGAGTTTGGAAAAGAAGAGATGAGAGAGAGCTAAACACTGGAGGCAGCTTGAGAGAGGTGAAAGAGAGGGAGAGATAAAAAGAAAGATGGATGCCTCCTCGCCGCAGACAGTTATTGTTATTGTGTATGTGTATGGTCGTCCCACTGAGATTGACTGATGATGACGACAGTGTCACTCTGATAAAGTTTCCTCCTGGTGTAAATGATCATGTTGATTTTTAAAATCATCTCCTGCGAGGCAGCTACATGGTGTTATACGTTTAAAGATGCAGACTGGAAGTAAAGTACAAGGCTGGCTTCGTTATGTTGGAACCATTACTAATACAGACTACTTCTTAATGTGTGTTTTACACAGTGACATAAGCATGGGCTGAGGCCATGTGTTCCCAGAATGACTTCACTCAAAAGCTTTCCAGTAACACCACAGTGTAACATGATTTTTACTGTATTTCCTGGTAAATAGATTAAATCAATATGAGTGTTCTTGAGAGTGATCCTGAGCTTTGACTTACGTATCTAAAAATTATTTTTTAAACATACGACTTAGAGGCTTTTTATAAAGAGGCTGAAAAGTAGCTTTGATCAAAGTCTAAGTGTAAATCTCAGTCAGTCCAATCGAAATTGATGATTATTCCACACAGTCATTTTCCTTGTCAAAACCTGGTTCTTACATTACCCACAATGCAACATGGCCACTGACAGTTCATTGGGAGATTCAGGTGTGTTATGCTAATTGCAGGTAATGTAGCTTGGAGCCTCAAGCAGAGATGAGGAGCGGGCTACAGAGGTCTGGTCAGTTTGCGTCTTTCAAACTCCACGACCCCTGATTTCTTACTTTCCAAACTTGTGTCTTCAGATCCACCTGACAGGACATTTATGAGACCTCACACACGTCTTTCTGGAGACATAAAGTATTTATACAGCTTTTTTTCACCCATGTAGTCGTACTCCCCAAAACCTTGAAATACAAAATAAAATCGGTGTAATTCCCCTTTGAGGCCCGACTGAGAGAGAGAAAGAGTTAAAAGAGTATTTATATTTACAATTTTACAATTTTTTACAGTTTCCTGCCTCGCAGACCCTCTTCAGCTCACTAATTAACAGGGTAGTCAATAGCATGTAACTGCCTGTATAACCACAATGTGTTGACCACAACATGTCCATTACTGAGCTTTAGAGGTGCCAGGCTAACTGTTTCCCCCTGTTTCCAGTCTTTGTGCCAGGCTAAGCTAACTGTCTCCTGGCTCCAGCGTCATTTGAAGCAGACATACATGAGAGTGGTGTCAGTCTTCACATCTAATTCTCAGCCAGAAAGCGAATATGTGCATTTCCCACCTTTGAATAATTTTAGGGCTGAGACCAAATTAGACTTTTTAATGTGTATGTGTGGGATTTATTCCTAATTCTAATAATGAGAGAAAAACGACCCCACACTTTTTGTGTTTTGACAAATTTAAGACGAACATTTTACTCTGTGCAGCTTCATACACACCAGCCCAGATAACATAATGTTCTCCTGGTATATACTGTACGCACACAAGTGAAAAGACAGTATGATCCTCAGCGCCATTAAGGGTTAGGTATACACCATGAATAATTAAATACAATACTCAAACAAAAAATGTTGGCATGTGTTTCTGCACATACACAGCAGGGACTACAGTAATAATGTCACCTGGTGTTTCCTACTCGAAGTCCTGACAGAGTAGCGGAGATGTTGACTGTGGTGGGTGCAGCAGAGATAGATGGTGCAGTGCTGGTTCCTCCCCTGACTCTGTGTTTGCATGTCTGACAGTAATGATATCCCTCCCTGTGTCTCTGCCGCAGATCGTGATCGTGCAGTGGGGAGGGAAGCCCTTCAGCTGCGCCCCTCTCAACGTGGAGCAGTGGCTCTGGTGTCTTTTCGTGGGAGTTGGAGAGCTGCTCTGGGGGCAGGTAAGCAGCTCTTTAGCCTGCTGAGTCAAACCACACTGAGCAAGTGTAGGCTGGCAGGCCTGGTTTACCTAGAGCTTCCCCTGAGGTGAGGCTAAGGAAACATTTTCACACTGACACTTCTGGTCTATTCTATTCTCTGCTGAATGTGGCAGTTGAAATAATCAGTTTTTATCTGATCCACTGTGTGTATGGGGGGGGTGGGGGGGGGCCTGGAAAAGCTCACAGCTGTTCAGTATAACACCATACAAGCGTATTCTTTCAAATGACAAAGTCACAAACCTGGCTTCCAGGTGATCGCCACAGTGCCGACGGAGCGGCTTCCATGCCTGAAGGAGGCGGGGCTAGGCCTGGAGCCCGGGGAGGAGGAAGGGGAGGAGCTGGCAGAGGATGAAGAGGAGATCGACTGCGCCGAGAGAGAGCTGCGCCGCGGACAGATCCTCTGGTTCAGAGGCCTCAACCGCATCCAGACCCAGGTACTGTTTGACCAGACCTTCAAAAACAAACCATAACCAAAAGTTTTTCACAGGAACACACACGCACACACACACGCACACGCACACGCACACGCACGCACACACACACACACACACACACACAGATATCCAGACACAACAACACATCAACCAGAAGCTCCACATGGTCATGACACTCGAGCAGTTTGTTTAAGCTGAATTACAGAGAGACGGGGAATGTGTACAATGAACACAGGAATCAGAATATGAATGACTAATGTTTGCACTTTTTAAAGGTCCCGTATTTTACACCTTTCCTGTCTTTTTTTGAAGTATTTGTCTATAAGAAGATATATTTGTGGTATTAAGAACCAAAAACCATCTCAGTGTAGTTTTACATCTCCTCTCTCAGGCTTCTCTGTGAAACTCTAGCAACAACAGGTCTTTGAGCCAATCAGAAGAGAGGCTCAGAGCCACTCTTCTGATTGGCTGACTGTTTTCTGAGTGATTTAATTAAAATATAGCAGATTTTAGCCAAACACTCAGAGAAAGCAAATCCTGTAAAGTTGGATTGGGTACAGGTGGGCGGGGCTCGGGGCATGGCTGAGAGCATTGACTGCTTTGTTGTGACATCACAAAGTTACAGAAGTCCTGACGGCTTGTTTTAAGGTTCAGTTTCTGAATACAGGCTGTGTGCATTTCTCTGTGGACTGAGGCTTTGATACTTTCACAGTATTAATATACAACCTAGACCTGATCTATAATCAAAAAAGACTTGGAAATCTCACTTTATACAATATGGGACCTTTAAACCTGGTGCTTTATGATAACATATAAATTGCTTTTGGGGGCGGGGGATTTTTTCTGACTTGTGCAGCAACATTGCCTAAATAAACTGCTGGTGTCATGACCTTTACAAACTAACATAAGAGACTTTTGGAAAGAAAGAAAAAACTCCCTCAAGACACATGTTGCATTATTGACTCTTTTTGACAGATGACCAATTTTATTTAAGTTTAAACCCTGTTATCTGAATTGTTCTTACTCTTCAAAAGTCAATCTCTCTCATCTTGTCTGTGCTGTTCTTCTGACTTGTGCCAAACATAACAACTCCACTTTTTTCTCTCCAACACAGCTAACTTTTCTGCTCTGGATTCTCTGACTTGGTATTTTAGACGATCATAAACATCATGACAGAGGATAAATGCTGCGATTGTGTGTGTGTATGTGTGTGTGTGTGTGTGTGTGTGTGTGTGTGTGTTGCTGCAGTGGCACTTGTGCGTGTGAATGTTTACACATTGTGCACAGGCTGTTGCAAAGTAGACAGGCTGCTAACTTGCTTGATTACTTAAACTGACTGATTGTCACACTGCGTTGTGTGAGAATGGAAAGCAAGAGAGCGAAACAGCCTCCTGAACAGTGTTGGAGAGCCAGTCCAGACTCTCGGCTTAAGTGCCTGTGTTTGCGTAAAGTGGTCAGTTTTTCATTAAGAGCGTTTCGTCTGAGTGTGCAGACAACAAGTAAACATGCAAGCAAACACTCAGCCTTGTGCACACATGCAGTCATCAGTTATAATCTTGTTTGTCAGTAATGTGCAGAAAGCAGTTGTGATACGTATCACTGCACATTTGCCATCAAAGGGAATTAAAGTGGTGTTTCTGTCATTTCTGCTGTGACGGGGAATGTTTTAAAGGGACACACACATGCAGGCACACGCACTCAGACCGGCCTCTCCTGCCCTCACTGAGTGCTGCTGTTTTGTCTCTGTCCTGCAGATGGAGGTAGTGAGCACGTTCAAGCGAAGCGGTTCGTTTCAGGGAGCGGTGAGACGGCGCTCCTCCGTGCTCAGTCAGCTCCACGACGTAAACACTATCTCTACCCCCTCTCACGTAGCTCTCTCCACCGCAACAGCCAATACCAGCCCAGCCCCCGGGAGTGAGTCCGCCGAACGCATGTACACACATGCACACACACACACACACTCACACACACACACACACACACACACACACACATATACCTGCATACACACTTGCAGTCACCTTCTCTCTCACACACACAGACACCCATTCATGACACGAACACACACTCTGCTGCACGGCACGTGGACTGCAGTATTTTTACTCTCTATGGTTGTGTCCCCTCCGGCTCGCTCGCTGCTCGTGTGTGTGCAATGTCTCCTCTCTTCTTTTCTCTTATTCTCCCCTTTTCAAACAGCACCCAGTCCTGACCGGCTGTGTAGTTCTGGTCTGATCTGGTCTGGTCCAAATCCAGTCCCGGTCCCAGTCCAGAATCTGTTTTGTTGTTGAGTGTTGGTCGGTACAGGAGGTGGCTGGCTGTTCTCTCTCTGTCTGAAGTGTCCTGACAGAAATGGAGAAAGAAAAGACTCATGTTTGAAAGAAGAAATTTAAGCGGTGAAATAGTTTGAGTTTCTCTAACGAGTCAAGGACACATCTGAAAGTTCAGAGAGGGAATGGCAGCTCCTCCTGCACCATGTGTTATTTCCTGTCTGTGAATGAGGTCAAGCGTGGTTACTGTGGTTGACCCCGGCTATAAACATCTCTAATCTAAAGGAGTGGTGTCATTTCTCTTGTCTAAAATCCAAGACAACTGAGCATTGCTGTAACAATTATGTGACTCCTATTATAATGCTGCGATAATGCGAGAATTCACTGCCATAGAATTCATACTCATTACCAAATGGCTTTCACATGGCTTCTGCAATTCTCTAAACTGTAAACCTTCGAGTATAAAAGCCCCATAACACACTGCTGTTTCCGAGACTTCAGTCCAAAAAAAAAAGTTTCCTCTTCTTCTACTGCTCTTACTTTCTCTCTTCTTCTTCTGCTCCTCTCACTTTTGTTCAGTGCTGCAACTGTTGTCACCTGGTTATTTCTGTAACAGTATTTCCAGCTCTGACGTCACAAGTTTTCACTCCCCCCGATGTCTCCAAAAAGTCCTGATTTTTCTCTCTGTCCGGTCTGTTTTTTCCCTCCTCTCTCTCCATCACAGTTCTCTCCTCTTTCTTCTATATTTTACGAGATATTACAGGTTCCCTGTTTGCAGAAATATTCTGGGAAATGTGTTCTAATTGTTCTTCATAAGTAGAGTTATTCTTTTGTAGAGGTATTTAGATTTTAGCAGATCTAAATACAGGCTCTTGTGTAGCATACTGATAAGATTTCTTTAGTAGGTTTCTCTTCATTTTTTTCTATTTTTCTCTTTTATTGGTTTTTAATTTGTCCTTTACCTCATCCCTTTTTGTCATCCTTCCATCTCCTTACTAGAGTAGCGTCCACCCCTCATGTTTTCTCTTGATTTCTCAGTATGTCAGTTCTGCGCGTGCCTGTTTGCAAGTGTGTTCACGTGTGTGCATTTGCTGACACATCCGAGAGCCGTAGTTTGACTTCTGTGTGTTTCTCTGTCAGTGTGCGAGTGTGTGCATCTGTGTGTGCGTGCGTGTGTGTGCATGCATGCGTGCGTGCGGTTGTGCTCGTTTCTTCATTTGATTGTCTTCATCCGTCTTCTCAGTTGCTTCTCCTTACCTTCCTTGCTCCCTCCCGTCCATCCTTCCCTCCTTCCATTCCACGCTGCCTTCCTCTCCACCTTGCTCCACCCCCCTTAGGTGTAGACACAGAGAGGCCCATGTTGGCACTGCTGACACCTCACTGTTGTGGTGATTCTCTGCACAGACCCTAGGAGTTACCTGGGTGTTGTTTAAGTACTCTCCATCACTTTATAATTGCTGCAGGATTGGCTGCCTGATAGAAAAGACAGGTGTTATGACAAAGGTGTTGACGGAGGGATTTAAATTCAATGTGTGGAACCAGGGTTCATATCCCACCACTGCGAGCTCATTGCTCATTTGAATTCTTTTTCCTGAATCCAGAGACTTGTTGAGTCCAAATCTGTTACTCAAGAGCAAATTATTATTTTGAAGACATCTTCTTGTGGTTCACTTCCTGATGAAAAACCTCATGGATCTGGACAAGCAAGTGGGACAAGATGAGAACATGAAGTTTGAGTTTAATGTGAGCAGGGTTTGCCTATCTGAACCACTTCCTGTTGTACGGACGCAGCCTGTGGTCAGATAAAATGTACAGATGTTACTGTTTGCGTTAGCTTTCAGGATGGGGTTAACACATAAGGCAGAATTCAGATCCAGCCACAGTAAAGTGTAGCTAACTTCATCTGGTGGTATTCTATAGTTTTCTTATTGTCAACACATCCCATCGAAAGACCAGAACCAACATTGAATGCATCCCATTAACAGTATTGCCTGTGTGTCACAGTCTGATGTATCTCATTCCTCTGTCACAGATCCCCATTGTTGCCAAAAGCCATTAATAAGGCTAAAAGTCTAAAGCCTTGCTAACAGCTCTGTGAGGCTGCACTAGACACAGCAGTGCTTTGAGTTACTGTAAATGCTTATGTCAGCATGCTAACATGCTCACAATGCTCACTGTGACAGTGCTAACATGCTGATGTTCAGCAGGTTTAATACTCACCGTCTTAGTTGTTGAATGTTAGCAAGTTAACATTTGCTAAACAGCACTAAATGCAAAGTACAGTTCAATAGACAAAAAGTTAAAGTCATTGAAGTAATTTAAACTACATCCAGCAGGACGCTCCCTGGTAGCTTACCTGATACAGGTGTACCACATAGCATGGCTGAGTCCAGACCGCTGTGGCCTGGGCTTGAATCCAGACCGGGTGCCTTGCTGATGGTCCATCAAATCCATCCACTAGAGACCATTTTGTGATGGGATCACACAAGCTACAGAACCTGTCATCATGTTGCTGATCGGACCCAGTACTTAGTATTTATGACTACAGTATTACATGAGTACTCAGTCCTCATAGGTTGGACGACACTATCTTTGAACCCGGCCTTCATCTTGATCAACTACACACCTGTAAAGTTTCATGAATATTGCACAAAAAGTGTTTCCATTTCACTTTTGCGAAATATTGCTTTGTCGAATAGTCTGAAAAACCACCTCATGCAAGTGTATAATTCTTTTTACATTTTTATTCAACATTTGAGAGTTTTCTCGCAGTTCACGTGTTTCCATTACTTCCATGACTAGACGGTTAGGCCCTAATAACACACACTAGTTCACCAAATCCTTGACTGAAAACTGTCCTTAACAACTGCACAATTGTGTTAATTAGTAAAATTGCTGACTTTACAGTACATCTGTTTTAGGAAATTATTCACCCATTTTTTTTTAACATTTATGACCCATTTTTAAAGTTTACATCTTCAGTGAGAACCTGGGAGCTTGAGGTGATTGCTACAGACAGAGTAGGGAAGAGCTGAGAGAACACACTGTTGGTTATGGTCTTTTTATGGGGTTTGGTGACCAAAAAGTGAGTAAAGCACGTTCCTATCATTGCTTTAAGTCTGATGTGGGAATACACAAGCAACAAATACACTCTACAAATGATTACTTACAGTATGTGTTATCAAGACACACTGACCTCTCCCCACAGTAAGCTTCAGGGTCATTACTTCAATCCACTACCCAGAGTTCTTTGCAAAGCAGACCCAGCCCTCATGCTTGGCACCATGCCCCGTTGCAGTATGATGTGCGTAAGTTCTGACGTCGACACCATCACCCTCCTTGACTTTTATACTTTTACAGCCAAATCTATCATCGCTGGGTAAGAGAAGAGTCCAGGGATATCTGAAAGAAACATTTAAAATATTAAATAGATATATTAAAATGATATAATTATGCGCCTCAGCTTCACGCTTTCATCCACCTGAGCTGTGCTCGACCTTAGTGATCCCTCTGGATCTTTAGAACTGATCTATGGATCCAGTTTGTTTTCATTTCAGACTGGGCCACTTTCATCTACCTGCAATGACAGTCAAGTGGAGAAAAGAGATGAATATGAAGGGGAATATAGGACTCAGATCCATCCTCAGCTCCTCAAGTCATTGTTAAAGTTCTCCCATATTCAAATGGAAGATTTCAGCCTCAGTTTTTGCTTATTCAATGGGACGTGAGCGGGAGACATGAGGAGGGTATTGGCCTGAGGAAGGTGTTGCTGAGGATTAGAGCTCAGTCATCACATATTGAAGGGTGGGTGCTGCTCAGAGTTCGGACATATGGTGAGAAATGGGAGCCATTAACCCGTCATCTACCTCACAGCTTCTCCCTGTATTTATGTTGCAGTTTCTTCTCATCAGCAGTTGTTTTGCACACAGCAGCCTCTCTACCTTCCAGCGCCTTTTCTCCTCCTCGTACTTTTAACCGTCCATCGTTTTTCCATCAAGCACTGCTGAACGAGCCGACAGGGAGAGAGAGAGAGGGAAAGAGAGAGAGAGAAAGTGGGTGAGAGAGACATAAGTAACACAGCAGTGCCCTGACCTCCTGGCCTCTCTGGTCACACTGTGGGCGTTATATACTCGAAAGTTTACTCTTTCCATGGAGACAAAATGAAAACAAACCAAAGCGCTGATGAAGTGAGAAAGTAACATCCTGAAACCTTCTCAGTCTGCATGAGGTGTTTTTCTGCTGTCTGACAGGCTCTTTGGAAAAACAGATAAGCACTGAACCTACTGCTTGACCGTCTGTCTGTCCGTCTGTCTGTACGTCTGTACGTCTGTCTGTCTGTCTATCATATATGCCAGAGTCATATATAGAGACTCCTCCTAGTTTGGCCAACTGCAGCACAGATCTCCATTCAGCTGCCCGACCATCCGCCTCTCATAATCACAGTTTGGATTCCAGTCGGTGTTGCAGTCGACATAAAGCTTCCTCTCCGTTGATCTCATTGGGCCAAACTGTCTCTATGTAGGGCTCTGCCTGCCTGTGCCTGTCAGTATATTTGCATTGAACTTGTCTCTGTTTCTTTTGAGCTCATGCTGCTTCTTTTCCTCTGTTTGGGCTTGGGGGGGGAAGGGTGCATGGACCAACTGCCATGGCAAAGGAATGTGTTTACGCACGCATACACCATACACCATACACTGCATAATGCACCTTGAAGCACACTCATAGACCTCACTCTGATGTGTGTGTGTGTGTGTATGAGAGAGCGACAGAGAGGGAGCGTGAGCATGACAAAGATCTGATTCAGCATGACCTGGCTGCCTCTCTATGTGTGACAGGGCTGACGCCTGAGCTTTGCTCTGGCCTTTGAACCAATCACCCTCTGTTTCTAGTAATCTAACCAATCATATACTGTTCTGACCTGCTGATTCTCAGTGATGTCACTTTTCTGTTTTGCAAGACTTGTTTTTTTTAATATCCTGCAGCAACTTCATCATCAGCATCATCATCATTTCAATCACTCTGCTCTCCTCACTGCTGCATGGCCGCAGTACAGTTTGCACATGTGCATGTGTGTGTGCGGGCGCGCGTGTGCATAGAAAAGCTGACTGACTGACTCACTGTCTAGTTGTCAATGTGTTTGCGTGTATGAAGCAGCTCTCTTTAACAAACAGCACCCATGATTGACAACAGTCCGATGCATGCAGACATCAACCTCCAAGCTGCACGATGTGGAAACAACTCAACTGTTGGTTCACTCAGTTACGCTGCTGCTGCTGCATGTGTGTGTGTGTGTGTGTGCGTGTGTGTGTGTGTGTGTGTGTGTGCGTGTGTGTGTGTTTGTGTTTGTGTGTGCGTGTGGTCACTGCTATAGGTTCTTGCCAAATTCTTATTTTATTGTACATTAAACTAACACACTCGCCATTCCTGCTTCTTCTCCATTTGTGCCTAACAACAACCCTCATCTGTGTGCGTGCATGCTTGTGATCCAGTGTGCTGAGGTATGAATGTTTTCCCCACACATACTCTAAACACACACACACACACACACACACACACAACTCACGCCATGTGTGTATGATATGAAGCTTCTGTGGTCTTTGTGATGGTGGCTCTCGTCTTGTGATGTCTGACGGGTGTGTGAGAACTGACAAAAACATGTCATTAGCCAACTCATTTTAAAACACTTGTTTTTTTTTCACTTTCATCTGTTGGACACAAACAGGGTCAGGTGGACTCTGAATTATTCATTATTTATTTATGTTTGAGAAGTGACTGTGATAACTTGAAATGGAGCAAGGTGAGGTTGTGGATAAACTTTAAATTTGGTGATAGTTCCAAACTTATGCCAAGACGTTGTCCTGTCTGAACAAAGTCATAGATGTTATCAGACAAATTCAGCTCAAACCTTGTCCAAAGTCGTCTTCCCTGAACAGGACCAGCTGTTCACCTTCTCATACGAGAAACTGGTAAAATCATTGGCCCACTTTGTGCTCTTGTTGAGGAGTAAACTATTCACCTTATTGTGATTCTCTCTCTGCTATTTAGATTGAAATAGTTTGACTTTTTGAGAAAGATTTATTTGCTTCCATGCTGAGAGTTGGATGTTAGCCAGTTCACTTAGCTTTAGCATAAAGACTGGAAGTGAGGGGAAACAGCCTGGCACTGTCCGAAGGTAACAATGTCCAGCTACCAGCACCTTTAAGGGTCAAATTGTCCTTGTCAATAATTGTGTGACATATTGTCCGACCATGTGTTAAGTGTTAATGAACAGCCACAGTGAGAAACCTTCCATCATAGAGAAGGGGAGACGCTGTAAAATCAGGGAAACCTGTTGCGGACAGTCTCTCCAGGAAGACATGCATAGCGTTGCACTCGGTTGTTCACATGAAAAATTACAGTCGTAGTTTTACAACAAATGAAACCCTGCTTACTGTCCCACCTCTGCACAGCTGGCCAATCACGGTGCAAAGATTGTCGGTTTCCGAAAGTTACAGATGGACACACAGGCCACACAGATCTGATGTGGAATAGGTCTGGAGCTATTCAACCACCGAACATGTAGTTACTCCTGGCCAAGAAATAGTCCGCTACATAGACATCTGTAAAAGCTAGACTTGTCATTTTTACCACTCGATTTTTGTATAAGAGATAACTTTAGGCAGAGTATGTTACTTTTGGACAGTCAGGCTAGCTGTTTCCCCGTTTCCAGTGTTTATGCTAAGCTAAGCTAACTGGCTGCTAGCTGAGGCTTCCCAAATGTCAAAATGTTCCTTTAACTTGTGCTTAAAAAGACGGTTGCACCTTGTTCACAAGCATTTTGGTTCAATCCAGCCGATTAGAATATTTTCAGCTCTCAGAAACAAAATAAACTTGATCTTGTGTAAAGTGACTGTAGCCACCTGGCCCTGAGTGTCCGTCTGTCTGTCTGTCTGTCAGTCTGTCTGCCTGTCTGTCACTCTGTTTGTCTGCTGGAGGACACAGGTCTGTCTGTCTCTGGGTTTCCCTCCCCCCCCCCCCCCCCCCCTTTCTTATGTCTGACTTTCTCCTCTCTCTTTCCTGTGCTCTCTCTTTCTCGTCTTCTTTCCTTTTGGCAGATGCGAGTGGTGAAAGCATTCCGTAGTTCGCTGTACGAGGGCCGGGAGAAACCGGAATCCCGCAACTCCATCCACAACTTCATGGCCCACCCGGAGTTCCTCATCAACGACCTCATCCATAACATTCCGCTGATCGACGACACTGACGTGGACGACGAATCAGAGCTCAGCAGATACCAGCACCTGCACCCGGCCCTCCGCAAGCCGCCACCCCCTCCCACCCAGNCAGCCCCAGCCCCCGGCCCGCACCCGCCCCACCCGCCCCTATCGCCAGTATAGCCTCCCGGTGACCCCGTGCAACCGAAACAACAACAACAACAGCAGCAGCAGCAGCAGCAGCAGCAGCATCAGTTCAACGGTTACCCAGGGCAACAACAACAGCGCCAATGCAGTTGCTCCCATCAACCGGAGCCCCCATCACCACCACCACCACCAACACCACCATAACCATCATGGCAGGGACAGGCCGGTGAAACCTTCCGCCCCTCACCTGGCCCATCTCTACTGCATGGAGACCTCCTTATAACTGAGCTGAACGTGGGTCGGGGGGGAGAGGAGAAGGGGAACGGAGTCTTGGGTAGGGGGAGGAAAGGGGAGCGGAAGAGAGGGCTGAGGACACACACATGACATTTTCATCCGATCTCCCTGACAACAAGCTAACAGGAGGGAGTGAAGGACGAGGGAGGTACAGGAGGGAGTGGACAATGGCCGGAGACTTCTACTCGCAACTCCCTGAGAACATTGCGACTTTTCCCTCCCTTCGCCCCTGCTCCGGCCCTCTTAGTCCGACCCCCTGACACAACAACCGCCCACCCCTCTCCACCCTCGAACCCACCGCGCCGTCCGTCACCCTCTCCGAAGAACCCGCCCGCCTCACCCCGCCTGACCTCATGCACACTCGTCACACATACGCACAGGTCTGTTCTCGCTGCGTTGCCCTGAGCGACGGTGGGTTGAGGGAGGGAGGGAGGGGGGACGGACATCCAAAAAAAACAACAACAAAAAAAAACAAAAAAAAAAAACAAAAAAAAAACACGACATCCCTCAACGCTTCAGCAGAATAGGGCCATGTGGCTATGGGGGCTGACTCACTCTGTTTCTATTGGTGTTCATCATTAGTGTTGTCATCATTACCCACCTACCTACCTGCCATGGCACCATTGTCACCACCGCCATTATTTACCTGGCTACAATCTACAGCCACTTTAAAAACACTACTTTGCTTGCTATATAAGTAAAAGGCTTTGTTAAAGCTTTAACTAGACTTCAGTCATTTCCATCCTCTGATCCAATCATTTCTCAGCATAATGGTGCTCATTCATTTCTTTCTTTTACATTGGTTTATTTATTTATTTCCTCCCTCTCAACATTTTTACATTAAGGTTTTTTTTTTTAAAAAGAAAAAAATATATATATGTATGTTCTTTTCTTTCATTCCTCTCTCTCTTTCAGTGTGTGTATGTGTATTGTCTTGTCTCTTCTGAAAAAAAAACTAAGAAAAACATAACAAAAACAGAAATGGCAAACAAAGATCCTGTTCATTTAAACCTAGTAAGTAGAAATGGCTGCAAAAAACAACCTATGGGGGGAAATACATATATATATGTATATGTATATATATAATTTGAATGTTTGGGAAGCGACAACACAGAACTCTTCATGTTCACCACCTTTTCTTTTTCCAGCCCAACCTGCCCGACCCTCGAATGCCACCCCATGAGTCCACATGACCAGTTATGTGTAATACTGTCCATCCTGCTCTGATATGAGACGATACAGTGTGTGCGATCTCACATTGATTTTGATGTATACATGTATACATACAGTAGCCCCATACAGCACTAACTGAATTTCCAGCCTCCTGCCATGTTGATGAAATAATGAGTAAGTATGGGTAACATCTGTGGACATCATCTGGGGCCACGCCCACGGGTGGCGTCCTCTTCCAGTCTCTTTGTTTCTGTTTCCTGTTCCATCACCTTCTCTCTTGCTGTTCCTCCGTTCTGTTGTGTGCTACGCTCACTTTGTCTCATCTTGTCCCTTGCGGTCTTTTCGTCGCTGGGTGTGCGTGTGTATGTGCGGCAGCTTTTCTTGGAAAAAAAAGCTGAATGCTTGTGAAGCATTAACCCTTTAAATGCCATCAAACACACAATGCACAGGCGATGGCCCTTTAAGACTAACATGCACTCACTTCAATCCCCGCTCCTGCTCATGTGCCGTTGGGTCATCTTCATCGTGTACCAGTGCCCTCTGCACGAGTATGGTGGACAAAGAGATTATTTCATTTGGTCTGTCTGTCATTTTTACTGACAAGAAAAAAAAGAAAAGAAAAATCAACCACTCAAGTGATCAGGCCCATGTCTAAATGTCAGTGTTCAGTTTTAGCTTTAGGCCCAGAGCCCACTCAGCTCTATCAGGTACGAGCATGAAAGCTTATGTGTCATGTGTGTGTGTCCTGTACTGTGCGTTCCCCACCATCATGATGTACAATATGTTCATTGAGATACCTTAAAGGAACAGTTCGACATTTTGGAAAATTAGCTTATTTTCTTTTTTCACTGAGAGTTAGATGAAAAGATTGACACCACTCTCATGTCTGTGTGCTAAATATTCGTTTTTTCAATTGGTTGATCATCCAACCATTTTATCCTGTTTATCCAGGTCCAGGTCACATTTATTAAGGGTCCCATTTTTTTTACACTTTTCCAGTGTTTTCAGTGTTACATTTTATGACTGAGAGTGGGGACTGCTTTGTTGTGACATCACGAAGTAACAGAAGTCCTGACGGCTTGTTTTAAGGCTCAGTTTCTGAATACGGGCTGTGTGCATTTCTCTGTGGACTGAGCGCTGAGCACACTTCCACAGTATTAATATAGAACCTAGACCTGCTTTATAATAAAAGAAGACATCTCACTTTATACAATATGGAACCTTTAAACTAGTTTTTTATCATTGGAAATTATTTTTTACACAGCTGCAAAGTCACATCTGGTCAATATGACAATGAAACAGGTATTTAAGTGTGCTTTTAAGAAGTTCTTAAAAAATTATGGTCGCAGTCAACTCTGCAGAAACCTTACAAAAACGAAGTTGAAGGGATTTCATAGTCAGGTGAATAACCCCCCTGTAAAAGTGTAGTTTTACCCTTTGAACAAATGAGAAATGTGCTAATGATTTTGATACTTGTGAACAAAGCAAGGCTAGCTGTGTCCCATCCTTATGCTAAGCTAAGCTAACAAGCTTCCAGCTTCAGCTTCACACTGACGGGACAGACTTTAGAGTGGTATCAATATTTTCATCTAACTCTTGGCAAGAAAGTTGGTTAAGTGTATTTCCCAAAATGTTGAACCACTGCTTTAAGACATACTGTATTATGTTGAAGCTGTCCAGTGTAAAGGGACATAACGCACTGCATGAGCACACCCCCTAAAAAAAACAACAACAAAAAAAGAAGAAGAAGAAAAAGAAGAAGAAGGAGAAGAAAATCACAGCAAACACTTCGATAGCCACCCATTTGACGACGGGTGCAACGCTCGTGACATCACAGCCCACCGTCACCTCGTCGAGCTCCGCCTCTACATTCCATGTGACATACATTCCAGACGACTGCATCACATTCCAGACTGGGTGTGAGAGCGCCCTCCTGTATCCCATGTTGCACTAGGTGTGGGTGAACCGCTGACTTCATGTTGCCTCGGAGCGTGACTGCAATGCAATGCAAATCTGGACCCCCCCTCTCTCCCTCTCCCTCTCTCTCCCACCCCCACTCCTGCCCCCCTCAGTTATCCCCCGTTAGCTTCCCTTCACCACCAGAGAAAGTTGAGGGCAGACAATATGCAACAGACTGCCATATCAACGCCTGTTCCCAGCCGTAGGGTTAGAAACACTGTCTAACAGGGACGGTAACACATGCAAACACAGCGAGAGAACATGTCTGTCCTGCTAGTTCTGTGTCAGGATGTGCGCAGGGCTCTCTGGGAACACCCTTTCCTGTACAGAACTCTGTCTTGAATGCTCATCATCATCGTCACCACCCTGACCTGACCTGTCGGAGAGGGCAGGTGGTGACATTGTATTGGTCTGTCTGTTTTGAAGCATGCATTTGGTATCATTAATGTCACTCTTTATGTGTTGGTAAATCATTTAGGCTACTGTCACTACTGTGTGCTATGATCTCTCCACATCTGCTGTCTCTCTCTTTCTCTACAAACACACACACATACTCACACACACACACACACACACACACACACACACCCTGTTCAAGTCTAACCTATTCTATTTCAGCACCTCTTAGCACAGCTCTCTCAACGCTTTCTGCGGTAAACACAGAAACACACAGACACACACACACACACGCACACACACACATACACACACATACACTGACACACAACAACAGGGGGATAATCTACAGTGGTGTAAATTTGACTGTCCAGTTCCAGCCATCTCTGTCCATCCGTCCAGCCACGTTACATCATGATGTTGTGAGACAGTTTCACAGAAGGCAAAACACAATGTGAAAAAGAATATATTATATTTATCAAAATTATAAATTGTACAACTGCACCACTACTGTACAGATCGCCCAAATGTGCACATGTGCATCTTTGATTTACAGGTACTATGTTCCTGTTTTTTTTTTTTTTTTTTTTTTTTTTTTTGATGTTTCTTTCTTTTAATCCTATTTCTTTTTGTAAAGAGAGGAACAACAAAATGGAAGCGCTTGTATATTATTATTATTATTATTATTATTATTGATTATTGATTATTGATTATTATTATTATTATTATTGATTTTCTCCACCGGTGCTCCCACTGATGGAAAACGACAGTTGCACATTCTCCTGAGCATATTCTGAGGGCTGTGTTTTCTGTCCATTGAACAGCCCCTGAAGTGTGCAGAGGTGTGGAGATGCTTAAGAGTCTCTTAAGACCAGAGACACCACTCTGTAAATAGAGAATAGGAGATACAGACGTACCTCATTATGATCTAAAGGACTGGACAAAGTGGGGACCCAGGGAGGATGGAGAACTGGAGGGTGATGCAGAGCTAGAGACTGCAGAAGTGCAATGCCCCCCATGCATTGTTTAGGCTGCTCTTTTAGATCTGCTACAAGTATTTACTGCCATGTTACAACGGGAGGAAACTAAGGTTTTACATTAATCATTATACATACTGTTGTAAATATTGTGTGTGGAATGGTCCCCCTTCTTGCACAATGCAGTGCTGTTCTGCAGACAGAAAATGCAGCCTTAACTGTGCTGAAATGAAAAAAGACCAAAAAAAGTAAAAAAGAAAACATAAAAAAAACATAAAGACTATTGAATATATTAAAGAGTTACCTGCCTGTTATTTAAGCGAATAAATATCTATATATGAGAAAGAACACACCTGTATACTGTAGACTAAATCTGTATGGAAATCTAAGAGAATTTAATGGGAATTAAGTCCAACACCTTTTGTCTGTATGAAAGAAAAAATACATCAAAGTATTCTACAATAATAACTTTGACAAAGTCTGTGTGGTCCTGTGTTGTTTGTTCACAATGATGCAAGACTGTACCTGCATGTTAAACCTCTGAAACAGTGACACGTTGCCTGGGTAACTGAAATTTTCATTCAATCTGACCATATCAAGACTGTAACTGTAACCTCAGACTGACCCTGTAGACTGCACAGTAGCCTCTTCATGCAAATGTGAGTTTGTTCATCCATCAGTATGACATATTTTATAGTAAAAAAAAAAAACCAGTGCACAATAAAAGGCATGTTGTGATGAAAGTGCAGGGTCAAATGCACAGGGGTAATTAATAAAATTAAAAAAGGCTGCACTGGATTTAGTTGTGCCACTTCCAGGCCATTTTGAAAAGATGTCCACCCACGTAACTTTGCTGCCCAAAAAAGATAACATGTACAGAAAGAGTTTGAGGTAATCTACTGTATCAGCAACTACCGCAGATGTGGTTTGGGATAGTTTGGCTTCTCTCAATTCTTTCTGACTTTCCTACTCTGTCTGGAGCAGTCAGCCCTAAACTCCCACTGAAGATGTAACCATTAAATATAATAATATATATAATAATTTCCTAAAACGGATGGTCACTGTAAATTTTTAAAAAACAATTTTTACTCAAACAGGAGGAAATTGTGAAAGTGTTGAGGACAGTTTTCAGTCAAGGATTTGGTGCACTAGTGAGGAGCAGGACAGTGTGTGTGGGGTTAAGTCAAAAATAAACTACAGTGTGTGTGTGTTCAGTGGTGTGTCTCCCCTCCTCCAGCTTAAAATACAAACACCCTATTCTGCGCTAACTGTAACTTTTTATTAAACAAGTTATCATAACTTTTAAAAACCAAATAAATAATAAATACCAATTATATAAAAAAATACCAAAATAAAGTAACAGGAATAGAAAGAGTCTCTGTCACTCTATGCACACAAATAACACAGAAAATAAAATTACTAAACTGCACAAATCCTACATCCAAAAAATGGATTAAGAGAGAATCTAATTATTATACTATTACTACTACTGTAGACATCAAACAAGACATACACATTCTTACTTACTTACTGTATTAAAACGTTTTTATGACATTTTATGCCATTAAAACGGCATGAAACGTTGTAAAAATGTCATTGTATACTAATTTATAAAACGTCATAAAATTTTTTTTCAAAAAAACGTCATAGGATAGTATGGCATAAAAATGTCAAAAAACGTCATAGTATAGTATGGCATAAAATTGTCAAAAAATGTCATCGCACAGTATGTCATAAAATTATCAAAAAATGTCATAGTATAGTGTGACATGAAATTGTCAAAAAACATCATAGTATAGTATGTCATAAAATTTTCAATAAAACGTCATAGTATAGTATGGCATAAAATTGTCAAAAAACATCATAGTATAGTATGGCATGAAAAAATCAAAAACCATCATAGTACAGTAAGGCATAAAACACCACAGTATAGTAAAGCATAAAATCGAATAAAAAACATCATAGTATAGCATGGCATAAAATTTTCAAAAAAACGTCATAGGATAGTAAGGCATAAAATACCACAGTATAGTAAGGCATAAAATTGTCAAAAAAAACATCATAGTATAGTATAGCATAAAATTTACAAAAAACGCCATAGTATAGTATGGCATAAAATTGTCAAAAAATGTCATAGCATAGTATGGATTGAAACGTCAAAAAACATCATAGTATAGTATGACAAAATTTTCAAAAAACGTCATAGTATAGTATGGCATAAAATTTTCAAAAAAAGTCATAGTATAGTGTGACACAAATCGTCAAAAAACGTCATAGTATAGAAAAGCATAAAAACGTTATGTGTAGTATAGCATAAAATTTTCAATAATCATCATAGTATAGTATGGCATAAAACTGTCAAAAAATTTCATAATATAGTATGGCATAAAATTTTTGAAAAAAGCCATAGTATAATATGGTATAAAGCGTCATAGTATAGTATGGCATAAAACGTCAAAAAAACGCCAAAGTATAGTAAGGCATGAAACTGTCAAAAAATGTCAGAGTATAATATGGCATAAAATTGTCAAAAAACATCATAGTATAGTATGACATAAAATTGTCAAAAAATGTCATAGTATAGTATGGCATGAGAATATCAAAAACGTCATATTATATTAAGGCATCAAACGCCACAGTACAGTGAGACATCAAAATGGCATAGTATAATAAAGCATAAAAATGTCAAAGAACGTCATAGTATAGTATGGCATAAAATTTTCAAAAAAACGTCATAGTATAGTATGGCATAAAAATGTCAAAAAACGTCATAGTATAGTATGGCATGAAAATATCAAAAAACATCATAGTATATTAAGGCATGAAACATCATAGTATAGTAAAGCATGAAATTGTCAAAAAAAACGTCATAATATAGTATGGCATAAAATTTTCAAAAAAACGTCATAGTATAGTATGGCATAAAAATGTCAAAAAACGTCATAGTATAGTATGGCATGAAATTATCAAAAAATGTCATAGCATAGTATGGATTGAAACGTCAAAAAACATCATAGTATAGTATGACATAAAATTTTCAAAAAACGTCATAGTATAGTATGGCATAAAATTTTCAAAAAAAGTCATAGTATAGTGTGACACAAATCGTCAAAAAACGTCATAGTATAGAAAAGCATAAAAACGTTATGTGTAGTATAGCATAAAATTTTCAATAATCATCATAGTATAGTATGGCATAAAACTGTCAAAAAATTTCATAATATAGTATGGCATAAAATTTTTGAAAAAAGCCATAGTATAATATGGTATAAAGCGTCATAGTATAGTATGGCATAAAACGTCAAAAAAACGCCAAAGTATAGTAAGGCATGAAACTGTCAAAAAATGTCAGAGTATAATATGGCATAAAATTGTCAAAAAACATCATAGTATAGTATGACATAAAATTGTCAAAAAATGTCATAGTATAGTATGGCATGAGAATATCAAAAACGTCATATTATATTAAGGCATCAAACGCCACAGTACAGTGAGACATCAAAATGGCATAGTATAATAAAGCATAAAAATGTCAAAGAACGTCATAGTATAGTATGGCATAAAATTTTCAAAAAAACGTCATAGTATAGTATGGCATAAAAATGTCAAAAAACGTCATAGTATAGTATGGCATGAAAATATCAAAAAACATCATAGTATATTAAGGCATGAAACATCATAGTATAGTAAAGCATGAAATTGTCAAAAAAAACGTCATAATATAGTATGGCATAAAATTTTCAAAAAAACGTCATAGTATAGTATGGCATAAAAATGTCAAAAAACGTCATAGTATAGTATGGCATGAAATTATCAAAAAATGTCATAGCATAGTATGGATTGAAACGTCAAAAAACATCATAGTATAGTATGACATAAAATTTTCAAAAAACGTCATAGTATAGTATGGCATAAAATTTTCAAAAAAAGTCATAGTATAGTGTGACACAAATCGTCAAAAAACGTCATAGTATAGAAAAGCATAAAAACGTTATGTGTAGTATAGCATAAAATTTTCAATAATCATCATAGTATAGTATGGCATAAAACTGTCAAAAAATTTCATAATATAGTATGGCATAAAATTTTTGAAAAAAGCCATAGTATAATATGGTATAAAGCGTCATAGTATAGTATGGCATAAAACGTCAAAAAAACGCCAAAGTATAGTAAGGCATGAAACTGTCAAAAAATGTCAGAGTATAATATGGCATAAAATTGTCAAAAAACATCATAGTATAGTATGACATAAAATTGTCAAAAAATGTCATAGTATAGTATGGCATGAGAATATCAAAAACGTCATATTATATTAAGGCATCAAACGCCACAGTACAGTGAGACATCAAAATGGCATAGTATAATAAAGCATAAAAATGTCAAAGAACGTCATAGTATAGTATGGCATAAAATTTTCAAAAAAACGTCATAGTATAGTATGGCATAAAAATGTCAAAAAACGTCATAGTATAGTATGGCATGAAAATATCAAAAAACATCATAGTATATTAAGGCATGAAACATCATAGTATAGTAAAGCATGAAATTGTCAAAAAAAACGTCATAATATAGTATGGCATAAAATTTTCAAAAAAACGTCATAGTATAGTATGGCATAAAAATGTCAAAAAACGTCATAGTATAGTATGGCATGAAATTATCAAAAAATGTCATAGCATAGTATGGATTGAAACGTCAAAAAACATCATAGTATAGTATGTCATAAAATTTTCAAAAAACGTCATAGTATAGTATGGCATAAAATTTTCAAAAAAAGTCATAGTATAGTGTGACACAAATCGTCAAAAAACGTCATAGTATAGAAAAGCATAAAAACGTTATGTGTAGTATAGCATAAAATTTTCAATAATCATCATAGTATAGTATGGCATAAAACTGTCAAAAAATTTCATAATATAGTATGGCATAAAATTTTTGAAAAAAGCCATAGTATAATATGGTATAAAGCGTCATAGTATAGTATGGCAAAAAACGTCAAAAAAACGCCAAAGTATAGTAAGGCATGAAACTGTCAAAAAATGTCAGAGTATAATATGGCATAAAATTGTCAAAAAACATCATAGTATAGTATGACATAAAATTGTCAAAAAATGTCATAGTATAGTATGGCATGAGAATATCAAAAACGTCATATTATATTAAGGCATCAAACGCCACAGTACAGTGAGACATCAAAATGGCATAGTATAATAAAGCATAAAAATGTCAAAGAACGTCATAGTATAGTATGGCATAAAATTTTCGAAAAAACGTCATAGTATAGTATGGCATAAAAATGTCAAAAAACGTCATGCATAAAACATCATAGTATAGTATGACATGAAATTGTCAAAAAACATCATAGTATAGTATGGCATAAAATTTTCAAAAAAACGTCATAGTATAGTATGGCATAAACCGTCAAAAAACCTCATAGTATAGTATGGTATGAAAATATCAAAAAACATCATAGTATAGTAAGGCATAAAACATCATAGTATAGTATGGCATAAAATTTAAAAAAAAAAACGTCATAGTTTAGTATGGCATAAAACGTCAAAAAACGTCATAGTATAGTATGGCATAAAATTTTCAAAAATACGTCATAGTATAGTATGGCATAAAAATATCAAAAACATCATAGTATATTAAGGCATAAAAGGTCATAAAAACGTCATAGTATGGTAAGGCATCAAATGAAATTGTATTGGAAGGCATAAAAATGTCAAAAAACGTCATAGTATAGGACGGCATAAAAATTCCAAAAAAACATCATAGTATATTAAGGCATGAAACATCATAGTATAGTAAAGCATGAAATTGTCAAAAAAAACGTCATAATATAGTATGGCATAAAATTTTCAAAAAAACGTCATAGTATAGTATGGCATAAAAATGTCAAAAAACGTCATAGTATAGTATGGCATGAAAATATCAAAAAACATCGTAGTATAGTAAGGCATAAAACATCATAGTATAGTATGGCATGAAATTGTCAAAAAACGTCATAGTATAGTATGGCATAAAATTTTCAAAAAAACGTCATAGTATAGTATGGCATAAAAATGTCAAAAAACGTCATAGTATAGTATGGCATGAAAATATCAAAAAACATCGTAGTATAGTAAGGCATAAAACATCATAGTATAGTATGGCATGAAATTGTCAAAAAACGTCATAGTATAGTATGGCATAAAAATGTCAAAAAACGTCATAGTATAGTATGGCATAAAAATATCAAAAAACATCATAGTATATTAAGGTATAAAAAGTCATAGTATAGTAAAGCATGAAATTATCAAAAAAAACGTCATAATATAGTATGGTATAAAATTTTCAAAAAAAACGTCATAGTATAGTATGGCATAAAAATGTCAAAAAACGTCATAGTATAGTATGGCATGAAAATATCAAAAAACATTGTAGTATAGTAAGGCATAAAACATCATAGTATAGTATGTCATGAAATTGTCAAAAAACGTCATAGTATAGTATGGCATAAAATTTTCAAAAATACGTCATAGTATAGTATGGCATAAAAATGTCAAAAACAACGTCACAGTATAGTAAGGCATAAAAAGTCATTAGAGTTACCAATAAACGTAATATGTATATTTATGGACTATAGTGTCCTCACAGAACCCACAGAGTTACAGGGGGTAATATGCAATTTCCCTTCAAAAAGGCCTCAGACCAGCCTTGAACCCACAACCCTCTGATTGGGAGGTGAAAGCTCTAACCACTAACCCACAGAAACAAATCATTGTTATGTCTTCGTATGTGACATATAAAAAAGATATAGTATTTTAAGGCAGAAAAAGGCATAATATAGCAGGCATAAAATTTTCAAAAAAACGTCATAGTATAGTATGGCATAAACGTCAAAAAACGTCATAGTATAGTATGGCATAAAAATGTCAAAAAACGTCATAGTATAGTATGGCATGAAAATATCAAAAAACATCATAGTATATTAAGGCATGAAACATCATAGTATAGTAAAGCATGAAATTGTCAAAAAAAACGTCATAATATAGTATGGCATAAAATTTTCAAAAAAACGTCATAGTATAGTATGGCATAAAAATGTCAAAAAACGTCATAGTATAGTATGGCATGAAAATATCAAAAAACATCGTAGTATAGTAAGGCATAAAACATCATAGTATAGTATGGCATGAAATTGTCAAAAAACGTCATAGTATAGTATGGCATAAAATTTTCAAAAATACGTCATAGTATAGTATGGCATAAAAATGTCAAAAAACGTCATAGTATAGTATGGCATAAAATTGTCAAAAAACATCATAGTATAGTATGGCATGAAAATATCAAAAAACATCACAGTATATTAAGGCATAAAACATCATAGTTTAGTAAAGCATGAAATTGTCAAAAAACCTCAAAGTATAGTATGGCATATAATTTAAAAAAAAAACGTCATAGTATAGTGTGGCATAAAACGTCAAAAAACCTCATAGTATAGTATGGTATGAAAATATCGAAAAACATCATAGTATAGTAAGGCATAAAAGATCATAGTATAGTATGGCATGAAATTGTCAAAAAATGTCATATTATGGTATGGCATAAAACGTCAAAAAACATCATAGTATATTAAGGCATAAAACGTCATAGTATAGTAAAGCATGAAATTGTCAAAAAAAACGTCATAATATAGTATGGCATGAAATTTAAAAAAAAAACGTCATAGTATAGTATGGCATGAAAATATCAAAAAACATCATACTATATTAAGGCATAAAACATCATAGTATAGTATGGCATAAAATTGTCAAAAATACGTCATAGTATAGTATGGCATAAAAATGTCAAAAAATGTCATAGTATAGTATAGCGTAAAATTGTCAAAAAACGTCATAGTATAGTATGGCATAAAATTTTCAAAAAAACGTCATAGTATAGTATGGCATAAAAATGTCAAAAAACATCATAGTATATTAAGGCATAAAACATCATAGTATAGTAAAGCATGAAATTGTCAAAAAACGTCATAGTATAGTATGGCATAAAATTTTCAAAAAAACGTCATAGTATAGTATGGCATAAAAATGTCAAAAAACATCATAGTATATTAAGGCATAAAACATCATAGTATAGTAAAGCATGAAATTGTCAAAAAACATCATACTATAGTATGGCAAAAAATTTTCAGAAAACGTCATAGTATAGTATGGCATAAAAATGTCAAAAAACGTCATAGTATAGTATGGCATGAAAATATCAAAAAACATCGTAGTATAGTAAGGCATAAAACATCATAGTATAGTATGACATGAAATTGTCAAAAAACGTCATAGTATAGTATGGCATAAAATTTTCAAAAAAAAGGTCATAGTATAGTATGGCATAAACCGTCAAAAAACCTCATAGTATAGTATGGTATGAAAATATCAAAAAACATCATAGTATAGTAAGCCATAAAACATCATAGTATAGTATGGCATGAAATTGTCAAAAAACCTCATAGTATAGTATGGTATGAAAATATCAAAAAACATCATAGTATAAATGTCAACAAAACGTCATAGTATAGTATGGCATGAAATTTTCAAAAAAAACGTCATAGTATAGTATGGCATGAAAATATCAAAAAACATCGTAGTATATTTGTCAAAAAAACGTCATAGCATAGTATGGCATAAAATTTTGAAAAAACCATCATAGTATAGTATGACATAAAATTATCAAAAAATGTCATAGTATAGTATGGCATGAAAATATCAAGAAACGTCATTATATTTAGACATCAAACATCACAGTATAGTTAGACATCAAAATATCATAGTATAGTAAAGCATAAAAATGTCAAAAAACGTCATGGTATAGTATGGCATAAAATTTTCAAAAAACGGCATCACATAGTACGTCATAAAATTGTCAAAAAACGTCATAGTATAGTATGACATAAAATTTTCAAAAAACATCATAGTATAGTATGGCATAAAATTTTCAAAAAATGTCATAGTATAGTATGTCATAAAATTGTCAAAAAAAACGTCATAGTATAGTATAGCATAAAATTCTGAAAAAACATCATAGTATAGTGTGGCATAAAATTTTCAAAAAACATCATAGTATAGTATGTCATAAAATTGTTAAAATGCGTCAAAGTATAGTATGAATTAAAAAATCATACTCTAGTATGGAATAAAATTATCAAAAAATGTCATTGCATAATATGTCATAAAATTATCAAAAAACTTCATAGTATAGTATGTCATAAAATTGTCAAAAAACATTATAGTATAGTATGGATTATAGTCGTCATAGTATAGTATGGCATAAAATTTTCAAAAAACGTCATAGTATTGTATGTATTACAATTGTCAAAAAATGTCACAGAATATTATGGATTAAAACGTCATAGTATAGTATGTCATAAAATTTTCATAAAATGTCATAGTATAGTATGGCATAAAACGTCAAAAAACATCATAGTATAGTATAGCATAAAATTTTCAAAAAACGTCATAGTATAGCAAGGAATAAAACATCAAAGTCTAGTAGGGCTTAAAATTCTCAAAAAACATCATACTATAGTATGGATTAAACGTCATAGTATAGTATGGCATGAAATTGTCCAAAAGCGTCATCGCATAGTATGGCATAAAATTGTCAAAAAAGTCATACTATAGCAATGCATTAAATTGTGAAGAAACTTCATAGCATAGTAAGGCATAAAAAGTAAAAAAAAACGTCATAGTATAGTATGGTATAAAATTGTCAATATACGTCATAATATAGTAAGGTATAAAACGTCACACTATAGGATGGCATAAAACGTCAAAAAACGGCATAGTATAGTATAGCATAAAATTGTCAAAAAAACATCATAGTATCGTATGGATCAAAACGTCATAGTCTAGTACGGCATAAAATTGTCAAGAAACGTCATCGCATAGTATGTCATAAAATTGTCAAAAAATGTCATAGTATAGTACGGCATAAAACGTCAAAAAACGTCATAGTATAGTATGAATTAAAACGTCATAGTCTAGCATGGCATAAAATTTTCAAAAAACGTCATCGCATAGTATGAATTAAAACGTCATAATCTAGCATGCCATAAAATTGTCAAAAAACGTCATCGCATAGTATGTCATAAAACTCAAAAAACGTCATAGTATAGAATGTCACAAAATTTTCAAAAAACGTCATAGTATAGTATGAATTAAAACGTCATAGTCTAACATAGCATAAAATTGTCAAAAAACGTCATCGCATAGTATGTCATAAAACTGTCAAAAAACGTCATAGTATAGAATGTCATAAAATTTTCAAAAAACGTCATAGTATAGTAAGGACCACACCACCACAGCCTGGGGTTTGAACCCAGAATCGTCTCACTGAGGAAACCATTCTAACCATGACACCACTGTGATGCCCCATAAATAAATCATCTTATTGTAAGGCATAAAAACATAAAAAAAACACATGGTGACATTTTCATTGGATTTTCCGGCAGATATTAAGCTTTTTGATATATGCACCATTTTATGTTTACTCCTGTTAGCAACCTAACTACTAGCCTACAGAAGATAGATGCCAGGGTTAGCTTGCTAGTTAACCCTAGCTTACATGGTTAAATAACAGCAGTTGACATTTTTCTGGTGACTTTAGGTACCACTTTGACATCTGACATGACGTGAGCCTTCAGATAGCCCCCACCCTTTCATCAATCAAATGCTAGCATGCTTACATCGGTTGTCCTGAAGACGTAGCCTCTTGGAGGGCACGTTGGAATGGATATAATTAAGCAATATCACACTAGAGGAAAAAATGTTTTACTGTCAGCACGTTATTGTCTTCGGCAACCAGCCGCTGACCGAATCACAGCTGTGCAGATATTCAGTACAAAATCACGAACTAGATTGTGATATTGCTTTTTCACAACATTTCTACTAGCGCCATATTAGTTAAATAAGCAACAACAGATGATGATTTGTTTGTTTATTTTATAAAAAATAGATCCGCAACTGGACTGTTGCTGAGCAACACAAACATTTTCATAAACTGAATAGTTCACACTAGCTTGCTACTTTGTCGACGCGTTACCTCAGGTGTGCGCTGAAGTATCCGGGCTTGTTCCCTTCATCCTCTTCTGACGACCATATATAATTTTATTCAAATGTTATTCATCTTCAATATATTCATCTGTGCAAAATTTGTCACAATCGAGGACAGCTAACGACCGTTAATGTAACTCTAATTAACGGTTGATAGAACACCTGTAAAGCGGAGTAATACATGTAGTTAAAAATCCCAGACGACATGATGGATGGATGGATGGATGGATGGACGGATAGATAGATAGATAGATAGATAGATAGATAGATAGATCCTTTATTTATCCCCTAGGGGAAATTCATGTGATGTGCAAATGAGCCTTAGAAAACCGATCGCGCAACATTTTCTTTTCTTTTTTTTTCTTTCTTTTTTTGTGAGCGCCCTGCCTCCCCTCGACAAGACGGCTGTGCATGTTGCCCGTACCCGTCATTATGTGTGTTCATGTTAATGAAGGATCATGCCACCCAGTGAGACAGTGCTGTCACTGACGTGATTTTGGACAGTAGTATGGTTCTATTGATGTCAATGTCAGTCAGCCGGTCCACCACTTTGGAACAAGTAAAATATCTCAACAAAACATTTACCAGCCACGACAGTGTTGCTAGTATTGTTTTGATCTTGTGTGTGTGTGTGTGTGTGTGTGTGTGTCATCGTTGAAAAATGTGGTTCTGGACACACTGTAGCAGGAAGTACAGTTGTGGGTTTTGAGGACTTTGGCAGGTGTTTATATGTCTGTCCTTTTGTGAACAGATTTTTGTTAGTGCATTAGTCACAAAACTCTACAGCTGTGCACCTGAGATCAAAATGGTGTGGTCTGACCCACAAGTACTGCGTGGACATGTTGACAGGATGGTCTCTAATTGGATGTTTTGAAAAAAAAAAATTGAATAGGTTTTTCCAGTATTTATAAAAATGCATAAAACTATCTGGAGTGAGACACCTTTAGTAGTTTGGGGTATAATGCCTCAGGGTGATTGTTCCACCCACCTATACATTTTCTATATAATCTATTTTGTGTGGATGTGAAATTCAATAAGAAACTATGGGATAAAATAAATGTAAAAAGAATTGGATATTTTTTGTTAGAACATAGAAATAGTGACAGAAATCAGTTTTTCTTTAGATCTAAAAGAAAAACCTGTCATTCGCACAAAGTTTATTTGAACTAGATGTGTCATCAATGTAATTAGTTCCACTGGTGCAGCTTTCCCTCACAGGACAAGTCGAGACATTTGCTGTTAAAACATCTTACACTGTGACAACCAGGTTATATGAAAACATGTATGAGCTAATTTCCAAACACACGTGACAAATAGGAAGACATGTTCACATTTTCCTGTCTCCAAACATCCTTAAACAGACTATGTTGATCAGGTAGGTGAACAGCACCACAATTAAGAGCTGTACATTCGTTCTGGTCAATAAATCAGAGTTGGTGGCTGGATAAACCTGACATGTCCGTTATTTTCCTGTCTAATTGGATCTTTGATGAGATGACCTTTGGCACTTTCACTCAGATATCTTCCAGGAGGTGGCGTCTCTGCTGGAACTGTGGAGACTTCAATCAGTTATCTAAACCCTACAGTCATTACCAATGTTACTGAAGTCCAGGTATGCACGGTTTCCCAGTCTACAATCTGACTCGAACTTGTCATAGTAGGACAAAAACAATGGCTCCATTATATCTGCATCCTAGTGAGCCATAAAAATGTGAGTGAGGCAGCATGAACCTTACCAGTACCCTGAAACTGAAGCAGCTAAATGGAATTCAGCCATCATTCATTTTCTTATTTAAACCTGTACTTTTCCCACTGTGACATGTCAAAATGTCTGGTGGTGTGTGTCTATTTATTAATCCAACCCAAAATCTTTCAAATTATTTAATCAGATTCCAGTCACTGCCGATCCAGACCGCTATGACCAGAGTGGACACTGAGCAGTCCAGAGCCCAGTGGGGTGCGATGTTCTGTGTTGTGACATGTTCCTCTCACAATCTTCATTTAAATTTTCAACAACTTGTGGCAAAGGGGGTGTTCTATCATTTTCACCAGAAGGGAGGACCTTCATCATTCATGCACTGATAATGTGCTGGTTCATGGTTCCCCAGATCACTGTCAGAAGGTATTCACCACTGCTGACCTGGGTGGGGAGCAGCTCACGTAATTCGTTCATCTTTGATTGCTCATTTTGGCTCATTGTTGTTCATATTATCACATATAACAGCAGCTCAGTAACTGTGAACAGGAACATCTTTTATGTCCAAGATGTATTTTGTAATTAGACCTGTACACTGTTAGTTATTTAAGTTTTTTTTTTAAGGTTGTCCCAAAGCCTTTAACACTTGGAAATGAGACAGAGCTCTACCTGGGCTTATTGTGAAGATCAGTTGACTCCTGCACTTTAATGCTGAAATCCAGTATTTATTTCCAAATTGTTGCTGCCAGTTCTCATCCCAGATGAGGCTAAATTTACACTAAAGGCTAATCTGCTGCACACAACAAAACTAGTAAACCATCCATGAAAATAAACATCCAGAACAGGATGAATACTGACCCAGCATCTGAGATGGAAAGCAGGTTTCAATGTTAATTGTTGTCAGTAATGTAAGCTCAATAGCTACTCAGCAGTTTACTATTTATTCAGTTATGGAATAACATACAAATGAGACTCCATTTTCCAATCATACTGTTATTAAGAGGTCTTAGCCCATGTACTTCAAGTCAAACACCTATTACAGTGTGACTGTCAATTGACCACAAGTTTTTTCTAGCAACAAGTAAGCTCTTGCTGTATAAAAACTCAACTCGCAAAGATGAAACCTTTTTAATTTAAATACGCAGCAACAACGAACAGCATGCTCAGCTTATAAACACAGCTGCTTCATCATGGTGTTTAGATGAAATCAGACTGCTTTGAAAAGTCAAGGGGGTTGTTATGTTCCAGGTAATCTCAGAGACATGAGTCAGCCAGTGAATAGCACTGCCTTCATCTTTGTCAGGGGAAGAAAAAATGAAACCCAGAAAAACAGAAAAAATAAACACTGGGTTTGTGAAGCTGCAAGTGCAGAGAAGGATATGACCATTGTTTTTCCAAGATTAAAATCATGCTATTTCTTTTTAAACAAATATGATTTATCACTAAATATTCCACTTTTTGACATGTTTATATAGATCTCTGAAAAGCTGCCTTTTATGTCTCCATCAAAATGAAATGAATACCAACATTCAGTGAAATGATAATCTCCATCTTGCACTACTTAATATATGAGCCCATGTGAGGTTGCTCTTCAATGGTTTTGTGAAATACTCATTTGCTTCTTGCCGACAGAACACTGACACCACTCATACCTGTATGAGTAGTCAGCAGCCCTTAGCTTAGCATAAAGACTGAAAACAGGGAAAGTTTGACAGTCTAACTTCATCCTTGTCAAATAAAATCAGCCTACCATCACCTCTAAACACTGACTCACTTATATCACTTATTTAATCTGTACAAGACCACAAGTGTAAAAGGACAGCTTACAGCGTTACAGGGTTTATGTGCAGCAATATTTTTCAGGTGGTTGCAGTAACTACTCCACTGGTTGTCTGTCACAAGGTGTGTGCGTGCATTTTAAAAAGGAGGTGGTGGTCTTTTTTTCCTTTGGAGGATCAGGCCAAGTGTTCATACTAAGCTCAGCTGACAGGCTGCTGTCTGTGGCTTCATGTTCTAAATACTAACATGAGACAGGTTATTCATTTTACCATCTAACTTTTAACAAGAAAGCAAATGAGTACTTTTCCCCAAATTACGCTTTTAAATTTGACAACAAAAAAGAGCCGATATTCACTACACTGGCTGCCTATTTAAAACAAGATGTAGGTCTGTGCAGTTTCAGGGTCTTTCCATGGTGGGGTGGTCAGTCACACTAAGACACCCCATCATGCCTTTATGTGAATGGCCACAAGCAGCTGAGCTATGCTGACTGCATGTTTCTGCTGCACCGCAAAGCAGAGTGAAGTAATTTACTATTTGAGCCTGTTGCCTGAAGCTCATCTGACAGCTTACTGTGGCTGTTCCTGTAAGGCTGATACCTGTGAAGTCTGAACAGAAGACAGAAGTGATGCTGAACCTTTAGAAATCTACACTACATCCACACAACTATGTTTTACTTTTTAAACTACTTTTACCTTATTTAAAATGGTGTGTTACAATGACAATGATCTCCACACAGACAGCCGTTTTAGCTCTACATCAAAAAATAATCTCCCTCCATACTAACACACCTGAAAATGACTATTCACATACACCAGGCAAGTGCAAGCTGGTGTAAACAGGAAGTTGATTGTATACTCTGCAGTTGGCCAGTTGCAGAAAATATTACAAACGAGGAACAGCAACGACACTTGTAGTGATAAAATGAGAACTGCACAACAGCAGCTAGCAAAGACAACAAGGTCAGTAACGCTAGTAATTTGTTATCATTGCTGGATTCACCACTGTTAGTCATGACTGATAAGACCGAAACAGGGAGGGACCATCATTGTTTCCAAAAGTTCTCTGCAGGTGCTTGTCCAGACTACAATGCAACCCTGGAGTTTTCCAATTAAAACAGTGTTTCGAAAAGTCTCTGATTCAGGCGCTTGAAAATTGGAGTAATATGGATGCCAGGCATAACAGCAAAATAAATGCATTTTAAAACTAAAATGTAGTAGTGTGGATGCAGCCTGAGCTTTCTCTCTTTACTGACACAGCAACACAGTTGCACACCAAAAAAATAGGGGTGGGGGTGAGACCATCACAGGCTAGCTGTGGGAAGCCCAGGCAGGACCACAGCAGTGGGGAGTAGTTATCCCTTGCTGTAGGATAGTGGGAACGTGTTGTGTATAATGTAATTGATTTGAAGTTAATGGGCTAAAACATAGGCAGTATGATTAATCTCTGTAGGCCCCCTCATACTGTGGATTTTTTTACTTCCATCAAATGAGGTCTTGGTCATTTGTTTTGACAACCTTTACCAGACTTGACCCAAATGATCAGGAAAAGTAAGACGTTTATCGGCAGAGAGCTTTGCTGTTTAGAAAGAGAAAAAGAGATGCATTAATATCAACAGTACAGAACATGACACAGTAGATATTTATAACTCAAAACTTAATGAAAATATGATTTATTTTGTCCAACATTTCTCAAGGTCATTTACTTCAAACAAAGTATAGTATTCCAAGTTATATATACATTTACAGTTTGTTCCACTTGATCAAAATGGAAAATTCCATCACTTAAAGCAGATCATTGAGGATGTATTCACTGAGTACATGTAAATATATACTAGACATAATTCTGAGACTTAAGCTTCTGGTAGCATTGCTCCAAGTAATGGAGTAGCTGTAGTTAACCCCCCAAAAAATGCTGCAAGAGCTATACTGACTATACCTACAGCTACAGATGTTGTAGAGTTTTGGTAAAATGTCACATATACCATTTGTTACCAATACTACCTTTAAAAAAATACCAGGCCACGTTGCCAGCAGCTTGTCCAGCCTCTTCGCCTTCCACCAGCAGATTCCACTTTAGCATAAAGAAAAATAGGTGGCGCTAAATGAAAATATTCTTTTGTACAGTGGTGCAGGTTCACAAAGAGATCAGTTCTGACCAAAATAAAGTATAAACATACTTATCTTTTTCCATGGATTATTTTGTTCCAATTATACAGCTGATTCAAAATCTCTCTTTGTGGACCTTCACCTTCATCTTAACATCTTAGCATTCAGGATACTTTGATTTAACTCTTAGTTACATGTTAACTAAAATAAAATCAATTCCTATAACAACAAACCATTAACAAAAGAAATAATAGAGAGACTCAACATCCACTAGCTGGGAGCAAGAACTGTCTAACAACAGAAGTACTAAGGTTGCTGCTGATCGCTTTGGAAAATCAACAAAAAAAAAGGTCTTTTCTTGTCTGATCCTTACCATGGAGTCAAGCAGGTAAAGGTGTTCAGAAAGCCACTCATCCCGCATGGTGGATCAACCATTACCTAGAAGAAACTGTCAACAAGGTTTAGCAGTAACGTGTACTCAATCCATCATCACACAAAAACACATGCACATTCAGCAGTTCTTAGGTAATCTTAAACTCAACAGTGTTCATCCACCTTCAAGAAGTTCAGTACACTGAGTCAGTCTCAATATCTGAAAACAGAGATAAGTACTTGACCCTACATTGTGAGCGATGTGCTTGCGCTCTCTGCACACTTAGTGCAGAACTCCACTGAGACATGGTTCTTGTCCACATGCAGACACACGCCACCAGATGTCTCTTTCTCCTCCACTTTCACACGCTTCCTGGGTAAGGCATAGTCGTGGTCGTTTGAGTCGGGCCCCTGGAAAAGCGAGGAAGATAATTTCATCCCATTCACACCGCTCAGCCTGGACAAGAGCTGGCCTAACATGCTCTCATTGGCCAGCACAGCTCTTAGGTACCTGGTTTCATCTTCCAGTTCTTCCACTCTCTTGGTCAGCTGAGAATTTTCCTGTTTAAGCATGTTGTTTTCTGTTGACAGGATGCCGACTTTCTTCTCCAAGCTGTTGACATATTCCTTCTTCTTGAGACGGTTCAATCTGGCAGCAATTGCATTTTTGTTGATCACATGGCTCGACTGGTTTTGTCTGTTCTTGATCTTCAAATCAGATGACATTCTCTCTGGAGATGAGCCTGTTGAAGCTTCAATCCCAGAATCTTGATCCTTGGCACAGTATACACCAAGCTCATCCAACTCCATATCGAAGAGTGGTGAGTCTCTCTCAAGTGTCCATTTTAAGTCTTCATTTCCAAACAGATCATCTAGCTCTATTCCACCAGTGTCAATGCTGTCAGCTGGGAAACCCACAGAAGAACCTGGCAGATCCTCTACAGTTTCCACCGCATCCACCACTTCAACTTCTAGGGACATTGTGTTGTTGATAGTACGGCCTCTTCTTCTGGTTATCATTCTGGCTTGACAGTGGGGCCGCAAGCACGCTGTCCAGAAGATATCCTATAATTTCTCACCTGCAGAGACAGGCAACATATACTGTTAGTGTGTAACCCTGTAGATATGAACTAATACATTTATCATGAAAATGAACAATTTTGCTAGTCAGTGTAGGACAATACAGGCTGTTAACTAAAAACCCTTTAGTGCTTCTCACCATGTTGTTAATAAACAAACTCAGCAAGAAGCTACACATTTCACTTTAGACTTTAAACAAATCTGTGACTCTGGTTAATTGTGATCAATTAGTCATTATTGACATTTAATGGACTAAATGCTTGTGATGTTATCAGCACTAACATTTTCACAATCAAGCTCTGTTAAATTATAGCTTATGTAACCCATTTAATTATTCAAGACTGATTTTATCCAATTGCTCAAAGTAACTAAATAAAACGAAATGACACTCAGACTAAGTCATCTACTTAACATAGTTTGCTGTAGACATCCTCCATTTTCTAACAGGCACAAGAGTATCTAAGGTGTGTGTTGGCCAAACGTATTACCAACGTAACTGCCTTGCTGCTTAAGCTAGGCCTAATAGCATTCGCACTGATACTATACGACAATTAGCAACAGATGCGCTATAATTACCCAAACAACAAATACTTCTCATTATTCATGTTATCTGTTATTATACTTTGCAGTTTATTGGACCAATCGGCAAAGAATGACAGCCGTTATTTGTAACGTTAAACATTAGCGTTAGCTTGCTGACAAGGCCTTGATTGTGCTAGCAGCACATATCTCTCGCGCCCAGCCAACGTTAGTTGAATGTGGATAATATGAGCGTATATTAAGTCGTTCCACAGGATTTTCTGCTGCATTAAAACAAAAAGTCAACATGTGCAATAACGTAACCGACAAGTCCCCGCTCAATTTTGATTAGCTACACCAGCTGAAGTTCACTTAAGCCATGAAGCGTCAACGTTCGCAGAGCTCGTGTATGACGCAGGAGGTTTTAACGGCACTTCCTCGACGAACAACTTACCTTGATATATGGAAATGAATATAACAATAAGCTTCGCGATTTGAATCCCTCGATGAAACAGTTGCTGGCACGTTCTCAACCGCTCAAAGCTTGAATATAAAATGACAGTAACGCGGTTATAAAACCGAGACTGACGTCGACCTGTTGTCACTTCCGGAGAAGTTCTTCAAAATAAAAGTCCTACTGAGCTTTGTTCTGTGGACAAGAACTCAATTTTAATGTTGAGCAGTCATACAACCTCATACCTAAGAAATGACCAGAGGTAAATAAACACCTCTGTGACAGACTGAAAAGAAATTACAAATTAAAAGATTAATAAAAGCAGCAGTTCTTATATCATTATTGTGTTGTATTGTATTACATTTTATAAGGGTGTTTACATTTTTAGGTCACCATGTAAATATAAGAAGTCTCTTAAATTGTGCTTTATGTCTGTATTTCATCATTTATACTTGTGCTTTACCACTTTGTCCTAATGCTGCTATGTCACCCATTAAAGTGATACAGAGGTATTAATGGACAGGTAACATTTTTAGTGTGTTCTTTTTTACTATTTAAAAGAACTATTATACCAAAGGGTACATAAGCAGACACTTGTTTTTGAAAGCAGTGCTGCTCTCAGTCTGAACGGAGGTACTAACAGTATGCCTGCTCATGCTGCAATTAGCCATTCTGAGGCACCCTTTCCAAACCGGTATGCTGCAACTCAGCTCCATCAATCCTACACTGTAAAAAGAACACAATCATATTACTTCAGTAGAGAAAAGTTTTTATTGAACACAAGTGCGCAAAAGAAGATGTATTTTGTAAATCACCTCGTGCTTACAACAATATCCCGTTTCAAGGGCTTTCAAATTAAATGTATCTACACAAAAACCCTTTGTAGGGACCAAAAACAGAGAAAGTTACCTTGGCATGGCAGGTGTAAGAGAAAAAAAATCTCACTGTACACAATAACAGCGAATTAACCATATCCCAATTCTATCTCACATTCTTGCTTTACTATGTGAAGTATATGTTTCATATGATGTTAAATGTCTGCACTAGTTCCACTTTTGTCTTAGCCACGTATTGAAAATATTGTAGACACTGCATACAACATGAATGCTTTTATAAATGCTTTACATCAGGGCTGCAAATAACAGTTATTTTCAATAACAATCTGTTGAATTTTTTATTAACTGATTAATGTTTTTGTCTATAAAATGTTTGAAACTTTAACTGAAGATGTCACCTTGGGTTCTGGGAAATTATAATGGCAATTTTTTACTATTAATTGAGAAAATTATCATTAAATTTCAATAAAAAAGAGTAATTGGATGCAATTATAAATTATATAACAGAGAAAAGGAATAAATCCTCACATTGGAGGAGCTGGAACCAGTGAACGTTTGGCATTCTTGCCTTATAAATGACTCAGAAAAGTGATTTTGAGCTGACTGACTGATCAGTTAATGAACTGCTTTACATATTTATCATCCCACAACAAATTGTTGAGTATCATATTCAGTATCAAACAATTTGTTTCTTTTATCCATATGTTAAGAGAGCACAAACTAAACAATGTGCCAGTACCTAAAGGCCTTTATTTCCAGTATTACAACATGACTCAAAAAAGTTGTAGTCCAGATTTCAGCTTGTTAACATCGCTGTGGTTCCAAAGAAGGCCATCAGCTGTTCTCACTGGAGCAGAGACTCCTGGGACGCTGTATGTTGTGTTGCTCTCCATCTCCACTGGCTGGTCAAAGACAGTCATTGTTGAGTAGTTTTCTACCATGAGGGATGATGGGTCATCTGACTGTCCAGGGACTTTACCAAGAGGATAGTTCTTCCACAAAACTTTATCAGCACACAGCTGCCATGGAGACCCTCTGAGCAACTTTGCCTTTTCTGCCTGAACATCTGCCCGCTTGTACTCCTGGGAAGACTCACTCCTCTCTGACTCAGCCCTGGAATGCCAAGGATGGCTGTGGTGCCGTGAATGCTGCAGCTTCTCATGCAGACTCTCCAGTGTGTATATGGGCTGTTGTTTCTGCTCTGGAGAGGGATCAAATTCTGAGTGTGTGGTCTGTGTGTAGATGGAGCAGAGCTGAAGCAGCCTCTGTCTGGTTTCCAGAGGGAGAGGATGCTCCATATCATCCAGGATTAACTGGAGCAAGTGAGGCGTGCTGATACAAGGAGCATCCAGGCATGCCGAGAGCAGCTGCTGCCACCGCAGCTGGATGCGGTTTACAAAAATCCTGTCCTTCATTCTGGCCTTCCTCTGTCCCTTTGTTTCAAAATGGTATTCAAATTTGTTGCTGTTACAGAGCATGACTTCTGAAATCCAAGCAGAAAGGTAGAAAGCCCTGTGACTATTCTGGTCTTTGGTGAGCAGCTTGAGTTCAACAAAGAGCTTCTCCAGGAGCAGGTGAACAAAGGCTGGTGAGTTGAGCATCTTCAGGAGGGGCAACCAAAAACGCAGGAAGGTTTGAGGGAGTCTGGGTTCAGTGGGACTGGGACTGGCACTAGCATAGGTTTCACAGCCTAATATTTCTAGTTGCTCAACAGTAGGAACCAGAAATCCATCCTCCAACAACACATCCATCAGCAAATCACTTGACTCCAAAGCAAATTGCTTGATCTCCCCAAGTAACCAGCTCATTTCTGCAAAGGGGGCTGGCCACAAGCTCTTCTCTCTGTCTTCAGGAAGTCCGCCGAAAGCCTGGAACTGCTCTTTTTCAAAAGAAATCAGAAGTCCCCGAGCATTTTTGTAGGCTTCCATTTCTTTTTGCCTTGCAATGAGCTCATCCTCTTGGTGTTTTAGGTCAGTCTCCTCATCTTCTCCATCTGACTGTGATTCCCAGTCCTCATTAGGCCCTCCTCCCAACTGCCTGGACCAGTACTCATGCTGGAGCCACTCCAGAACCACCTTACATCCCTTTCTACACCATTTCAAGGTAGGGAGCTTCCTGTGAGTGAAATCATGCCTCAGGTCTACAATCCACTCTGGGATGTTAAGGTTCCCAGCCAGCCGCCTCAGTGGTCGGGCTACTCTCCCCTGCTGTCGCTCAGTGATCAGGTTCACAAACCTCACCAGAGCCGCTCCATAGAGCAGGACCAGATCACCTCCGTCCAGCTGTCCTGACCGGTCGAGCACCTGGCACCTCACCAGGTCCGCTGTGCAGTCCACTGCCACGGGACAGCTGCTGGCATACCTGCATTTCCAGGCTGATATCCTCTGCAGTGCGAACCTCTGTAAGGCGGAATCCTTGGAGTAAAGATACTCTAGAACCTGATCCCACTCAGCTTTGTTGACCCAGGCAACCACATGGCGTTTTTTCTCTGAGCTCCTTTTCTTCATGTTAGTGGCGGAAGCGGCGAACGATAGACTCAGGTTAACACTTTATACATATGGAAATGATTGTCCCCTATCAGACACTCTATTAAATCCCTCGAAAAATAGCTGTATATGGCAGCGTGATCAATTGCGAAAGCAACGGTTTATTCAGTTACCGATAGCACCGCATCCCGGAAATGACGTTTCTTCTTCCTCACGTTCTATGGCGGTTGGCAAACAGCGAAATGGTGCATTACCGCCACCAACTGGAGTGGACCAGGAATTTAACTAGACGTGGTTGACTCTTATTATATATACAAATAAAATAAATAAAAAATATTAAGAACACTGAACTATAGTACTCGTCAACACTTTTTTTGCAACAGCTCATCTAAATTAAAGGTTCAGTTGAAGCAGATCATGTTCTAACGTTTCTCCTTCATAAAATTCACACATTCCTGAATTATGTTCTCCCATTTTAAATAATGCACTGTATGAAAAATCTGTAGGCTTCACTGTCTGCATTCCTGCTTCTCCCTGTGCTCCTCGTCATTTTGTACCTCCATCTTCCTGTCACAGACAGCTCTGGAAATTCATTTTTAACCATGTTTTCACTTCAGGAATTACTCGTGGATGTTTTTCAAGACTATAGAATTACTACAGCAGGTGACGCTAGTGCTCCGCCCGGCTGCAGTACGCCAAGAAACGAAGAAGGAGACGAAGAAGAAGTAGCGATTTGTTTGGAAAATGGCGGGCGCTTTGACAGACAGACAACTTGTACGAGTTGTTTATGATGCCTTGCAGGTAAGAGAAGTTAAAGTAACATAAAAATAGTTTCAAATAACTTAAAACAACGCGCGCTTTTCTTACGTTTGGTTATGTTGTTACTTATTCTCATAAGTACCGATAGTTCATTTATTTTTTGTGCTCGGTTCATGTAGCGCCCCATAGTCTACGTGTGTCCGTGATTCTTTCACAAAACATCCCTACAAAGACAGTTTAAACCTGTTATCCAGCAGCGGGTTATATACACGAAGTGCCCACTGTCTGTCTGCCATGATCAAATGCTAAACCGGCATTTAATCCAACATTTCCAAAGACTTTTTCGGTCTTGTGTCAAAGTCTGCCTACACTTGTTTTGGGGGATGGAGATTTTCCAGATATATTTATTGGAGTATTTTTGGTGATTTTTCCATTAATATATAGAGACATGCTGTTTGCTGTCTCCAATTAATACCAAACACAGTAATGTCATGTAAATATTTCTGTATCATTTTATCATATTCAGAACATAACACTTATTTAAAGTTTTCAAAAATATAATGCATCAGTACATCCAAATCATTTATTAGCCTACCTGAACCAAAATCTTATTGACTTTGAACACTGAAACTGAATAAAGTCTGAACTGCTGCATGAACTCACATGAACCCCTGATATATTACTGTTGTTGCTGGTTTTATTTTTGCAATAAGAGAGAGTAAGGTATTGTATAAAACTGATTACTCTGCGTTTGTTTTGTCTTTGTTCAGGCTGCGTCTTGTCCCTTGGTGGAGGGTTTGTACCTGCAGGAAGCAGACAGCATGCTGCAGCTGCTCTGTACTCCCTCACAGCACCGCACAGACATACTGGCATGGATCTGTGGCAGGTACAATAATTGACAGGGAACATCACAACTGTTCTCATCTATCAAAATAACATTTTTTTATAAATATAAACACACTCCTCTGCTCTGTCTGACCTGTCACTTTACAGTATCAACCCAAATTTTGCCACTTCCAAGGTGATGTCAATGAGATCCAAAGACCCAGATGCTTTCACTAAAGGTAACAAAAGGCCAACTTTCTTATACAGTCTTGTGTTTGATGTGTTTTGATAGAAACCTTGTTGAAGAGAGGAAAATAATCTCAGTGAAAGTGCAGTGAAGTGAAGTTTATATTGATATATTCTGTATTCTATTCTATTTTTTTTCTTCACATTAAAATAACCTCTTGTACTGCTGTGGTCTGTTTTTGTACAAAAAGAAATGGCTGTGCTTGGGCAGGAGCTGATGCTGTGTAGAGCAGGTGACCTCGACCTGATCAGGGTGAGAGGAAGCATAAAACTACTGTGGATGTAATCAGTTTGCAGATAGAGATATTCATTGCTATAATGAACACAAATGTCCTGTTTTTTGTCTGTGTCATTTATTAAAACTTTTATCCAGGGTGACGTGAGTCCTCACAGGCAACTTCAGTTCCTGGAGCAGCTTTTAACTCTAGTCCCAGGCTGCAGTAAGTCTGCGGGGCACAGAGCAAATGAGGAGATGCTACTGAATGAACTCTGCGCTGATGAGAATCTGCCTCACCTCACACAAATGCTTGAACCCACGTTCGACCCCTGGCCTGGACACATCAAGTATATGTACTGTATTTGATTATCCTCTTAAACACATATCATCATAGCCCCTACTGTTTTTATCTGCTGCATGTTGTCATTCTCTTCTAAATCTACTGCCAATAAGAGACTTGTTTCATGGATCTTCATGTACTGCATTATTTCTTCCTGTTGTCTTTATACTTGTCTCCTCCAACTCCTCTTACTGCTTTTCCTTACCTCACAGGGCTTCACGCAAAGGCACTAAGTCATCTTCTAAACCAAGTAAAGAGGATGCTGATGTTACTGCCCTTCTACAGTCAACTCAGTCAGTACTGGAGCAGCTACAGTCAGAGGTATGTGTCGATGTGGCCGGTGACGCCTGCAGTATTACAGAGCCTTCAGTTGAAACAGAATGTCTTTGTTAACATACACCGTGGTCATCATTACTACCTGAATGTCTGGTAGCAACGAGTGCTCTGTTCTCCTCAGTGTGAATTCCTGAACAATGAGGCGCAGAGTCCTGGTGTCTTTTCTCCAAGCTCATTGCGCGTGGCGGCGTGTGACCTTCAGCAGCTGATGGCTACTTTCAGCCATGTTTACGAAACAGACTTGAGTGCTTACTGCAGTAGAGACCCCCCCAGCTTCAGCACAGAGACCGATATCTTCCAGAGAGTACACCAACTACTGCTGACCTGCAACACGGTATTCTCATATGCCTGAAATCTGTGTCAACATGAGCCTGACCTGTGGGAACAAGTCATACTGACACTTCTTCCTCTTGCGTGGGTTCTTAGGAGCTGGAAATGCTAAATGAAGTATCAGAAGCTTCTGCATCCACGAATGAGGAAGTGAACCGGCTTCAAACGCAGCCACGCTACTGGAGAAGAGGAGAGAAGCACACATTACGTAAGTGAATATTCTTTCACATACATGCTCACAGAGTTTGTTGCACAACGTTAATATATTTTTGTTTTTTCAGCTGACCAACTGGAAGAACTCTCCCGGCGAAGTAGGGAGTTTCTCTCGCTGCTACATTCCTGATGGCAACAACTTCAAACCATCAGGGTAAATGTTGATTGCCTGCTGGAGTGAGAAAAGCACTCAGAGTAATGCAGTAATTATGGACGGAGAGTCTGATCTGTACTTGTGTTAAGACTTTAAACAGAATTCTGTATGATTCTGCATAAAATGTTAACCAGCGCAAGCTGCTGTTGCTCAGACGCATTTCAGCAGAACTGCACTCATCTTTTTGTAAGTGAAAGCTAATACAGTTTGATGTGGTTCCTGTTTATTTAAAATAAAGTTTGTTGGAAACACTCACATAATACTGGCGAAAATATATTCCATGTAATAAGGATTGCAGTGATCTACAGTGATGAGCGATGGTTTCAGTGGGTGGGTGTCTGATGTGTTGGGATGATAAAATCAGAATGTAATATTCCTCCTTTTTCACCCTAACTTGTATTGTCCTTTGCAGAGCTCAATATGAATGTGCATATTGTATTTCTGAATAAATAAAATATTTTAAACTTCATTTGTAATTCAGGTTTGATATTATTTGGTGTCATTTATAGTTCCTTTACTTTCATTTTGTGGTTATTCTTTAAGGCTGCAGAGATTAGTTGATCGACACAAAATGTCAACATTTTTGATAAGTGATGAATTGTTTTAATTTAGTCAGCAAAAAAAAAGCTAATCATACAGCACTTCAGGCTTCACCCTCTGCTGTTTTATATCATTTTGAAATGCAGTATCTTATGGGTGGATAAAACATGCAAGTTAATTGCATCACACACTTGATTCACTGAAAAACTAAACCATCTCAGAGGAAAATCTCAAGGACTGTGCTGGTGAAAAGTTTGACACGATCTATAAAACTTTGGATATAAAGGTCAAACAGCCTGTGTCATGCAAATCTGCTCTGACAGGTTCACAGGAGAACAACACGCAGCAAGCTCAGCTTTGATATTTAATGTTACATTTATTACATACAAGTATGTACACCGTTTAACTCTATATGATCCCACAGTTTCAACATCTCTCTGGTGTAAAAGAGTTCATTACAGTGGTAATAATCATCATCTGGACTGAAACAGGGTTTAAAGTTCTGTAGGACTGTGTTTCAGTCTCTGACATGCCAATAGATGCTGAATCCTGAGTTGTCCTCTCCATCTCCTCATGGACATCTCTCTGGTCCCGGAGCATGATGCTGTGTCAGTCCTCGAAGCCCCGCACCACCTCACCACACCAGAGTCAGAAACCTTTGCTGGTCAACCATTCTTTCAGCTCCTTATCATAGTGACCTTTGATCTTCAGGGTCATGGTGACCTCATTGACCTGTGTGGGCAGCTCTTTCCCAGTCACCTCCATCAGATACTGCTTCACGTCCTTCTCCAGAGCCCAAATGTCCCCCTCCACTTTCCGTACGAGCGTTGTCCTGCGGCTGCCGTGGGTCAGGTCGGTGTAAACTGGGATGTTGTGCATGCGTGAGCGGCGGATCATGTACGGCAGAGGCGGCGGTGAATCTGCCGGAGGGGTCCAGCCAGACGGGGTAGGACCAGCGTGTTTAGGCGGAGTGGGGACCCGTGACGACGGGATGAGCCGCTCTACGAACTTGTATTCCTCCGTGGACTCCAAAATCGTCGTCTTTTTTTCTTCTGCAGCAGCGCTACAAACGAACCTGAGCCCGGCAGGAGGTCCCGGTGTCCGGCCGTGTAGGCTGAGGGCTCCTCGCAGCGCCCTTCGGAGCACGGTGGAGCGGTGAACAGTGAAGCAGGCCGCCATGTTGTGTAGAAGTGTTGAAGCAAGTGACCCGGAAGTAGTCACGAACTTCCGGTAGCATCAAGCAACAATTTAAATAATTTTAAAATAATGATTTAAATGATAAACATATTTGTATGCTCATTTAATTATATTTAGAGCATAAACCAGTTCAGTTTTTCTTCTCTCCCCTTTCTTTTAAATATCACAGCATAGAAATAGAATAGAATGAAATAAGAATTAAGTAAATAAAACAATAAATATTATTATACTAAACTTAGAAACCTCTTGCCACAGTTTTTTGTGTAGTAGCAGTACCAGAATACATGTGGTACAGTTTCAGGGGTGAAAAAGTGTAAAAGGAACACACATACACAAATATTATTAAAGCTTTAAAAAGGTAAATTATATTACTACAACTTATACTTTTCTCCTAAGCCTTATTATATTTACAGGTAAATATAATAAAGCTTAGGAGAAAAGTTGTGTTTGTAGATAGTTTTCTATACCAAAAGAGCTTGTTTTTGAAATACTGATAATTTAACTGGGAATTGTGTCTATTTTATAAGTAAGGTGAGGCCACTAAAGTGGTAAAAAATATATATGAAGTTACAGTTGTTTATCAAAATTAATTTTATCCAATTCATCTCATAGTTGCAAACCCAGTTACAAGCCATGCTAGTAATCCAGCATATGTATATGTATATTGTATTTATATATTGTATTTCCTGTTTAAACGTTTGACTACACTTCTTGAACCAGTTTGCTGCCTCTTCCATTATCTTCAGTTACTTAATAATCTGTGTTTTTTCCTCCTATGACAAGTCAAATGTCTTCTGTTTAAAGGGCCTGTTCATTAACAGAAGATGTAATAACAAAGTCATTAGAGTCTCTCTCTATGTTTTCCTGCTCCCATTAGTGTTACAAAGTGTTACAGGAGTTATCTAGAATGTATTTAACATTTCAAGTATTAGTGGTAAAACGAAAAAGATTATGTAAAACTTTGTGTAGCAGTACAGTGGCCTCTATTGGAAAATGTCAATTCTAATAGAATAAATATGCATATATGCTGCATATATTTACACAATTAACCACTTTTGCATTGATTTAATTCTAGTAGATTCTTATGAATGTGGAATTTTATCAAGATAATTATGATTTCAATGAAATAATAGTGTTTAGACTTATTCATGGAAATCAAACATGTTCAAAACAATTCAGGAAAGAATTGGCCCACACCTACTGCCTCCTGAATGACATAAGTAATGAAAAAAGTAAGTGGCTATAAATCAAAGCTGAGGAGTGTACTTTCTTATCATTGGGATATCATGTCAAAGCAACAACTTCTTATGATTATTATGAGAACCAGAATAAGACCTTCATATTATTCATGGGAAATAAAGTGAAACTCTAAAAACATAAACATGAACATATTATTGTTTAGAAGTGACATGTAAAGTAAGCTCTGTTGTGATTACAGCACATGTTGACAATACTGCATATATTTACGTGTTACCCACATTTGCATCGTTGTATCTGCAGCACTGAAGAGACACATAGAGGGAGGGGCTTTTTTCGGCGTCCCTGTAACTGGAGGAGCTGCCTGACTTGTTCGTCCTGTCTACACCCTCCACTTTCTGTGCGTCGTGCAGCTGTGAACTCTGAGAGTCTGAGAGAGGACAGTTTCCTGCGAGCTGCTGTGGAGTTATCAGAAAGAGGAGAATGGACAGACTGAACGGACAGGACATACCTCTGAATAAACTGAGTGATATAGAGGTAAGCAACACAGACTGACAGGCTTTCTCCCTTTACTCTTCTATTCACTTCTATAAAGTGTCTGTTGTGTGTTCCTGCTGTACATAACACTGAATAGTTTAACTTGTTTACAACTAAAACATGTATATCACATCATGAATGTATCATAAAACATTGTAAAATCTATCTATCTACCTATCTATCTACCTATCTATCTATCTATCTATCTATCTATCTATCTATCTATCTATCTATCTATCTATCTATCTATCTATCTAACCATTCATAATAGATGGATGTCATTTACAGTACATCCTTTCATTTGGCTTGGAGTTATCACACTTATTGGACATACAGTAAAAAGTAAACCTTACTTAATTAAAAAATAATAATTGAAAATTTAATAGCATTTACAGATGGCTATACAACGCAGTAAGTGAAGATGTGTTTTATTTTTTCCTATTATCAAAAGGAGGGGGGCAAATAACTCTGCTTTGGCCCATGGCACCCACAATGGGTCCCACTGGTGCTTCTTGACTTGTAACCCCTTAAAACAAAGCGGTGACTTCTATTGAGCCCCTGTAATGGGATGCATATGTTTACCAGTGTTGACCAGTTCAACTGAAGAGTGATTTTTTTTGTTTTGTTTGAATAATTACAATAGAAATGCAAAGAAGAAAGTCTGTCGACCCCTCAGACTAGACTCGTGACCTCTCGTGAGGGTCCTGACCCCTGGTTTGGGACCACTGCTCTAGCGTCTATTTACAGGAATGTCAGTGTTGACAGAACTCCATGTGAAATCATTGCTTTTTCCATAGTTGTCAGCTGTGCATAGAGGTGAATGAAAGCTTTGTGACTCAGAGAGAGTTTCACCCAGGTGTGACGTCTCATGGGCAAAGCCCTGAGAAAATACCTTTACCAGTGAAGGTAGGTACATTGTGACCAAGAGGAGTTTTCTACCCAGAACAACAGTTTACCTGTCCTCAGGTTTCAGCACCTCAAATACCTCCTGCTCATTTCAGTCAGTCATTTTCAGTTCATTCTGTCTGCACATGCAAGTATCAGTTCATGTGGCAAATTGTCACATTTCTAGCTTTGTAGGAAGAGAACATGCATGTCGTGTCTTGTCTTGCCTTTCTCTCCACCCCAGGTGAGTCATCACCTGTTACTCTGCCACTCCCACTCCTTCTCTTAAAGCCACACCTGGGTACACAGTAACAAAGTACATCACACCTGTCTGTGCTTGGAATAAACCACATGTACAAAGAGAACAAAAGAATTGTATTGTTCCTTCTAGGGATGGGCACTTGAAGAAATGTCTTTGTTCAATCATCTGGGAAATTAACGATCAATTATCGATTCATTATTCATTTTTTATAATAAAAAATGCCAATGGCAGAAAATACTAAAGAAAGCATATTTTTCCTCATTGAAATCCTTATTCCAATAAGAAATTATAGTCCAACAACAATCCTCCTAAACAAGGCAGTTAAAGTTTAATTGTTTAACTATTAAACAGAACAAAAAAAGATATGTGTTGCTCCTAATGACAGCAGAGCCCGAGGCCAAACTTCTTCACAAATAACAAGCAAAGCTACGGTGCTTATACACGGCATTGCAATGTTTACACGAGCTTTGTTATTTTTTAGCTCGAAATGTTCCCACACCAAACTTCGCCTTGCTCTCTTCATGTTTACCTGCGATGCCTACGGCAGCTGAGTATTCATTTTTTCATTTTTCTCTGTTGAAAATGTAAATTGCGCCCTGGCTGGTTGCTGCCACGTAGGAAATTCATTGCATTGCCTTCAAGACACACTACTAGACACACAACCTCGTTGATACACATGTTAAAATCGATCAGATTCCACGTGATTCACAAAATTCTTAACGATCAATTATCGATTATCGATTAATCATACCCACCCCTAGTTCCTTCAGAGAAAGCCAAATCATTTCATCCTCTGCTGTCAAAGGTGGATGTGTATGTATGCAACAATGGCTGTAATGTAGCTCCTGTGACTTTGTTTTTTAACAGGAGCTGAATCTTGACTTTCTTCCTATCCTATCCTCTCTACATTCGCAGGCACTCAAAACCCCCTCTGGAAAATTGAATCGCCCCATCAACATAAATCACTATGCCACTAAAAAGAGTGCGGCCCAGAGCATGCTGGACGTTGCCTTGCTGATGGCCAACTCGTCCCAGATGAAGACCGTTCTCTACGTGGGGCCTCAGTACCGTTTCTACATCCCCCTCATGGTCCTGCTGTCTCTGTCCATCACGTTACAGGTCATAGTGGGGCTGCTGCTCGTCTTTATTGGCAAGTAACTCAGAGTTTGCATCTCCAGTTATCATTCCTCCTACTCCATCTTTCTTGCACTTTAAAAAGCACACGTTTTATAGTAAGTATGAAAAATCCTCTAAAAGACACCAACACCATCAACACAGCTAAGAAGTCACATTCAGTGACTCGAATTAGCTGAGGTGATGCTGAGCAGACAGCTAGCGACTAGCCAACTTTGACAACACCCACCTGTCACTCAAAGCTGCCACGCCCTCAATTATGCATAACTTTCTTAATAAAATTTATACAGGTGAGTTACATAAAAATTCACCCCCCGTACAGTTGTCATGAAGGAGGAAATTAGCTATGGAGACCAAAACTGCTTTTTGGACAAGGCTGTAAACATGTTTATTTCTGCTGTAAAGTTGGACAAATTAACATGGGAGTCTACGGGGATTTACACGCTTTTGGAGCCAGCTTCAAGTGATCAATTGATGAACTACTGTTTTTGGCACTTCTATGTTCATAGTCTGTCTATTTGTAATACAAATAGTACAAAGTTCAAAGGTTTATCCTTCCTTTCTTTATTTTTTCATCTTTCTTGCTCATTATTTTTTTATGTGTCTAATTTTGCTTTTGCTTTCGCTGTTATGTGATTCTTTCCCAGCAGTGAAGTACGATCTGAACGACACAAGGAAACACGCCAAGTTGAACACGATGAACAACGCAGCAACTGTCTTTGTCTTCTTCACAGTGCTCATCAACATCTTCATCACAGCGCTTGGCTTTGAGGGCCACGCTGTCAGGTAAGTCATTACAGGACACACACTTACACACAGCAGGCTCTCTTACTGTTGTAAACTCCTGTGACTTTGTTCTTCTTTTCATTCCCAGGTCAGCAACAAAGGTGGTGGCAATCCAAGAGCCTCAGATCCTACCTCTGCCCCTGGACGTTAACATGACTGGTGTCATATAGACCAAAAATAATACATCTCCTTGTTCACATTATCTCAAAGCCTTGAAATCTTAAGGGTTGTGGTGGGACGGCTGCCTTCTTGTAACTTCTGTTTGATTTCCTTCATCAAATTATGGCTTGTTTCAGCACAGGTTCACCAGCTGGAACAAACCTTTAATTCCTGAATGGATTTAATGAATCTATCATCACATTAGTGCACGTGAGAGGCTTCTGTGGATCCAGTCGGAGGCTGATATAGCCCAAGGATCACCAAATAAATCCTCATCCTCAGTGACCATCAACCACATCTTCAACTCAGGATCACAGCTGTTGAATTCAACTCAACCAAAGATTAACAACCAAAAACCTCAGTTTGAACTGATAACCACTGGTTCATCTTCCGTTGAGACTCAACAGACTCTGGATCTTGTAAATATAACAGTGTTTCTGTACAAATGTTAGATTGGTAGAATTAAAGTTGCATGTAAATTTTCCACATTAAAATGTCTAAAAATTACTAGACCTATGTTATATCTTTTTTGAGTTTTGTACTTGACTTTTATCCAGTTTTAAGTGACATTTTAAGATAGACTTTTACACCTTATATATTTTTTAACCAGATGAAGGATTTTAGTCATTGGATATCTGGATCTTAAGTGATCAGAGAAAGAAAAGCTAGACAAATGTTAGACAGGGCAACTCCCAGCCCCTGTGTCTGCTGAACATCAGGGTTAATCACTGATTGCTAATGTGAAACTGCTTTAAACAGGAGAAGCTGAGCACAATAGTGAAGACAAAAACTCACATGATCCCATGCTATTTCTTGACATCACCCAACGCTGTCTTTTGTTATTGTTTTGAGAGAATTTACATACTGACTCTTTTACACTTTTATGACTAAATTAATTAATTACTAAAACCAGTAGAAAATCTCACTGCTGTATGTGTGGAAACACATCTCTTATTCTGTTAATACTCGACTCTTACTTTCATCTCAACATTTTTGCATTGTTTGGTCCATTCTCTCATCTCCAGTGTTATTATAAAAAGTTCAGACTCTCTTTTGTAATCAGCAAAGTTTTTTTTTTTAACGTCATACAGCCCACCGACCCATCCAGGGGCCATTTGAAGGTTCTGTACATGTTCTGACTGAATAAACTTAAAGGTTTGTCAATGCAGACAGGCTGTACCTCGTTAGATCGGTTAATCTCTAGAATTCAAATATTCAGTTCATTTTGCACCTTAAGCACGGAAATATGATTTACTAGTATCTAGTAGCATTGTGTACCAGCAGAGCTGGTGACTGCCTACCGTTCAGACAAGTAGAACTCTGATTCTCGCTCCATTCCTCCATTATGTGTATTCCTGTAGTCCGTAAGGGTCCACAGAGTTTCTTCATAAAAGTATTCCAGGTTATGAATTTCGACATGAGAAGTCCAAAGCAGAAGATGGAGCAACTTGTATCCAGCTGAGCTTCCCTCACTTCTCCTCTCTCTCTCTCTCCATCCAGCTCCAGCTGCTGTGTTAGCGGGCCTGCTATTGTTTGTTAGCTTTCTGGCTACAAAATGGAGGCCTCCCTGTAAAGATCCAATCAGACTTTTTTCCTTTTTTTTACAATTATAAATTAACTTTATTGAATCAAATATACATAACAATAACATAACAATTAAACTACATTGTGTATACATCATAATCACAATCATACAGTAACAAATACAATAAGAATACGCCAGGGGGACTAAATGTTAATAACAAGAAAAATAAGAAAATAAATATTTAAATAAATATCTTGTAAAGTTTAAATTGGTTATATGTTTTCACAGCTTTTTTTGTTTGTATGTTCAGATATTGAGAAAATGTATTGTTTGGCTTTTTGCTTAAGAATTTGGATTTCTGAATATAGAATTTGGTTAAAGAAATAAGCAAATCACATAAAATTGAGAGCAGAGACTCCTGTCAAATTCAATGAATCCCAGCAATACATTTTTCCAATATAAAGTGGTGATATATACAGTATATGATCAGCGATAAAACGTGACATTTTACTCCATAGTTGTTTTGTGCGCGGACAAAGCCAAAATAAATGAATCAGCGTTTCTCTCAAAACCTCACAAAATATACAGCTTAGTTACAGCTAGAGTTACTGCATATGATTAGTAGGATAAAACCTGTGAAGCATTTTGAAGGATATTTCTTTGATTTTGTTGGTAAAAAATACTTATGCAGCTTTCTCCCAACACATATCTCCAACAAAGGAGGACCAGTAAGATACGGCAGAAGGTGCACTTATAATAATTTTTTGAAAAAGTTGACGAACAGCCTTATTTTTGTTCTTAGTTTGCCAATAAAAACAGGTTTTTCCAAATCCGGTTTCACTTCTGGGGGCTCAGGGGAAGATGGTGACCGAACCGAGCTGACCAATCAGAGCAAACTGGGGGTGCGGGCGCTTCAGAGGCAAGGCCTTGTATAAAGTTCATCCTGTTGGTAGTTATGTAATATGACTTTTTTTTTTTTTACAGGCAAGGACTGAAAAATACAAAAAAAAATACCATGTATGAGCTGATTTAGTTTAGGTTGAGTTGTAGTCACATGCAAAACAAGCACATTTTCAGAAACACGAATGTTACTTTTCAAATGAGGTCTCATAAATGCATTTTGGCCTTACAGTTCTCTTGTTCTAAGCTTATGACATTTACATATGCAAATGAATGGAAATTAGGCAGGTGGGCTCAGCATATGGAAAACAGTCTTTGGTTTTTAATTGGTCATGATGTGGAGGGCAGCTTGGACACATGAAAGACAGTATCACAAGTCTGTTGTGTTCCATAACATCATATATATCTAACAAATAAGAACAAATCACATAATAGAGAAAAGCTGCATAAAAGACATGACATACACAAAACTCTGCATGGCTTGAAAACATTGTACAACATTTTATGCAAGAAAGCAAAGAAATTAAAGGAGAGGAGCAGCATTATTCTTTAGTTTTTTTACTGTTAGCAAATCCCATGAAAATCATGACCCAACAAACCAGGTGTCGGTCTGTCTCCGTACTGTCTGACTTTCCTATTCTGTCTGTGGCTTTCAGCCCAAAGGAAATCTTTGATTATATAGTTTTTAATTTCTAAAAAAAGAATCAATAATGTCATAAAACATCTGGGCATTGTAGTTTTCAGCAAAGGTTACCCAGTGCATTTGTTGGGGACTATTTGCTGCTCTAGTTTGTATATGGGGCAGCAGGGGGTATTAGTCTGTTTTTTCTTTTTGACATTTCATGGGATTTGGTGACACTAGGAAATACAGAACATGGCGAGCCTTTAAAAGTTCATGGAATGTGGTATCATTAGCATTTCAAGGGTCCACAGTGGGAAAACTGTGTATTGGAATAAGAAAACAATAAACAACAAACAACAAACAACAAACAAACATTGAAAAACAGTAATCCCCACCTAAATATTACAGGAGAAGAAATGCCAAATGAAAAACAACCCTGACATCTTAAAAACAGATGAGATCACTGAACCCCAAAATAATTTTCTTCATTGTTTATCACGTGACAGTAGGCGTAGTAGACGACAGCTGCTAACACAGCTAACAGCAGCAGCATCCGAATCGCCTTCCACATGCTGCCCCCAGACTTTCTGACCGGCTCCTTAGATCGCACTGTGCTGTGATTGGCTGCTCTGTTCGTCATCTGGATGGGGGGCCTGAAGCACAGGAGGAAAGAGCAGATTTAGACAAGGTGGTGAACTAATTTGATCAAAGACACCATTAGTTTATAGCTGCAAGACTCACTCTGTATCTTGGTCTGATTCGTCGTCCTCATCTGACTCTGCGTTGCCTCTTCGTTTCAGCCTGGGAGGAAGAAAATTTTACATTTAAATTTCAATGAACTCATTGAATTTATGCAGCTGTAAATGTTTCACATTTTTAAATCACTGCATTTTCATTTATTTTATTGAGGTAATTATTAAGACTACAGATGTATGAGCCCTGCCACAGTTTACATCTGATTTGCATAAAGTGCAGCTAAACAAGATCTGAAGCTGGACACCTCAAAACTAAAGGTTTTTGCTGCTGAACTTGGAGTTGTGGTTGACGAGAGGACACTTTTGCACCATGTGTGCATTCTTCCCACACTGGACTGAAGCTGCTGTGAGCCATTAACAGTCAGGGACAATAAGCCGGACGGAGCAGCAGGTAAAAAAGAAAAGTAACGAAAGTTGTTCTGAGAGCTGCTCTAAAGTATATTTATAATGCATCTTTTAATTTGTGTTTCTCTCGCACTCTCTGTTACTCAATGTCTCTCTGCTATGGTCTCTCTCTCTCAGTGTGTGTGTGTGTGTGTGTGTGTGTGTGTGTGTGTATGTGTGTGTTAAAGCTGTACTCACATGTCTGCGTAACCCTCATGTCTAACCTGTGCAAAAGAAAGCAGAATAGTTTGTGAGGTTATTTACAGTCAGAGAGCAGAGGAGTAACAAACCGACAGGGACAAGCTGACAATCAGGACTCACCGGACTGTGGTATGTGATGTAGGTAACTTCCTCCTCTGTAAGAAAAAAAGAAAAAGAAAAAGAAAAGAAAAAACACAGTTTCAACCTCAGTAAAATAGGCATGTATTGACTCTTCTGTGTATTTGTTTTAATAATATGATAAGATGATGATGATAGAAATGTAGTGTTCACAGAGAATGAACAACAGATGGCAGGATGAAAGCTCCTGGTGTTGAAGACTGTGGTTCACATTTACAGACACACCTGTAAATATAATTCTGCTAATTTACACCCATGTTATGTAAGATCAACTCTTCTATTGTTAATGACGTTCAATGCTTCTGAGTGAGCGCATGTTCAGGGTTGGAGGAAATGTTGCTCTTACTTCAGCAGTCACTGCCAGGTCAGGCATCAAATCAAAGGCCACAGTACTTTGTGTAGATTTCAGGTGGTTATGCATCTACACAGAGCGTTCATTATTGTTTTTAATAATGGGCACAAAATGACCTGATCCAAACCTTGGGAGGCCTCAGTCAATACTGAACGACTTTCACTCCGTGTAAAGGAAGACAGAAAAGTCAGCAGCAAAAGATTTGAGTTGAAAGTATTTTTTTTTCCATTTATTGAAAAATAACTTGCACTTTGGACACTTGCTGACATGCAGGGCAGAGGTGAAGCACGCCATCCACTAATCGGAAGGTCAGTAGTTCAACTCGCGGCCCCTCCAGTGTGCATGTCCTTGGGCAGGATACTGAACCCCAAATTGCCCCAGATTTGTAATAGGTGTGTGAATGGTAGAAGAAGCGTTTGTAGTGTAAAGCGCTTTTGGTAGATAAGACTGGAAAAGCACTGTATAAATGCAGTCCATTCAACATTTTGTTGACCAGCTACAGACCGGACCACTGACATTAACCTTTACCATTTCAGCTCTTTTCTTACATTATCACATTTCCCGGATTTAGATTGTTTTTATGTGTGAATGAATTGTTAGTGTGTAGAATTATTGTGATCACTGATTAATTGTTTAAAACATTTTTTAAGGAGCAAACCCTCCCTTGTTCCAGCTTCTCGTTTATGCGTTTTTCCTATCATTGTTTATTTGATGTGATAGTAAATTGATTATCTTTAGGTTTTGGATTGTTGGTTTGGGCTGGGGCTTTGACTGAGAAAATAACTGACAGATTAATCAATGATGAAAATAATACGTAGCTGCAGCTCCACAAAAGACATAAAACAAGAGCTGTACGTCAAGTCCAGTAAAGAGACGAGTAGCTGTCCAAATGAATTATTAAAAGTAAGCGTCAAATTTTATTATATCTTTGCCAGTTGTGAAACATTGACAGCTTCAAGTTTGAGATGACACAATAAACTGCAACTTTCAAATGTAGGAAATTTATAGACTCAAAAATGAACAATCAACCAAGTGACAGAGCTTCATACCTTCCTCTCTGTAGTAGGTCTTGTCAGAGGAGGTGTTCACCGGAGCGTTCTCCATGGCCTTCTCAAGCTTCTTCTCATACAGCTTTCGAGTGGAGTCTATGTTCACACAAACACATCAACAAAAAATACATTAAGGTGTAATGTCTCCTATGCAGACAGACGACTGAGTACAGACAAATATAAAGAAGTAGTGGAGCTAATTAACATGAAGAACATGACTTTTTCCACTCAATGGACACATCTGTTACACCAACATTCAGTGGTGGAAGAAGTATTTTGATCATTTACTGAAATAAAAGCACCAATACAGCAACGTGAAAATACTCCATTACAAGTAAATCCTGCTTTGAAATAAGATGCGTAAACTGATGCACTGAAATCACTTTTACAATCATTTTATGGATTACAGTTCTCAGTCTAAGCTACGATCGGGATAAAGTGTTGGTTCTGAGTCCAGTAATGACAGTGATTAATGACTGTTTGGAAATGCTGATTTTGTGTGTGTGTGTGTGTGTGTGTGTGTGTGTGTGTTTTGGGTTTTTTTTTTTTACCTACTATGGGTCCATGTTTGATGCCATACTCATCAAGCAACTTGCTGATCTCCTCCACACTTTTCTCACTCAAAGACATCTGCTGATAGATAGATAGATAGATAGATAGATAGATAGATAGATAGATAGATAGATAGATAGAATGGACAGGGAGAAAAGGGAGGAGACTGGTGAAGTAAAACTGCCCGCCAAACTACAGTCCAGCAGGAATAGGCCTAGAAATTTATCTCTAAACCAAGTATTTCATTGTTAGGACACATTTACTGCTTTACATTAATAATACTGCGAGAAAACGTCAGAGTAACGATATACAACAGACTTCGCGTTTTTTTTTTTTTTTTTTTTTTAAATCTCGCGCAAACGGTTAACGCAAGCCACTGAAGAAAGAAACGGGTAGATTTACATGTTTGAAGTTGAAATTAAAATTATTTCACTCACCCTTGCGAAAGATTAGAGAGTTCTGTGTTAAAAATGCGGCCAACAGCAGGACGAAACTGAGCAGACTGGAGCGGCAGAGTGGGCGTAGCTTCCATGGAAGACGTTATTTGTCACACCTACTGCTGGACTACTTCTGGGTCAAAAACTCCTTCATTCAGTCTGTTGTCGAAATTTTTTTTTGTACTGAATATTTTAAGTAATGTCCAGTGTCTGCAGAGGAGTATATGGCAGTGTTAAACGTAACACTGTGACGTTTTAAAAACTACGGCCGTTTCGCACAGAAGATAAGTGACAGAGGGAAAAGAGAGTGCTCTCATTTGTAACACCTGTGCAGTCAAAATAACTGCTATTAGGTTCAGTCAGTGTTAAGGACAGACAGCTATGATGTTACATTGTATCAATACAAAGAATAGAAATGAAATGAGATACATCAGACTAAGCGCTGAAACTCCATACTGAAATATACTTTCCTATTAATACTTATCCAGAATTATGTTTATTAAGTTTCTTTAATAACAAATATTTCCTCACCAAAAAAGTTACAGAGGTACATTAAAAAAAATTAGGCATTTATCCTACAAATCATAGAAGTGTAGAAATTATATTTCTGAATATATTTATTTTATGAATGTATTTATGTGAAATTTTCTTTGCTGTGTAGGACTATTCATTTAATGAAAACTAAACAACAACAAAAAACACCAATTCAGGTCCTATCCTTTGTCCTGTTTATATTTTATCTATATGCTATATCTATATTTTCTATTTTATTTTATTTATACCTACTGTGTTCTTGTTTTTTATTTTTCATGATTTTGCATGAGTGTGTACAAATCAAATAAAGCTGGAAAAAGTAGGCTACTACAAGCCAGCCACTACTACTACTAAAATGAATAATGATTATGATAAAGATCCCCATCTATTGACAACTTACTTGAATTTTGGTGCTCTTCTTAAAAATGTATTTGATACTACATGTAGTTTCTTCCTGAGTCTCTTTGAGCAGCATTTATTCTTGTTACAAGTCACTTGGCTACATCAAGTTGGCCTTAATTAGGCTATAATTTAAACAAATGTCCTCATAAATGTTCAAAAGCTTTGTCTAAACAATGTTATGAAGTTATTAAGTAAGACTTTCCATCAGCTTCCCTCTCCTGCAGCGGCCTCTGGAGGTAAAAGTGAGTCAGGCCTAATAAGGAGTTGCAGTTTTCCAGGAAGGGCGTTGGCTGCAGACTCCAGTAATGTACACATTTTCCACTCACTGGAAAACATCTGTTACACCAACATTCAGTGGTGGAAGAAGTATTTTGATAGTTTACTGAAATAAAAGCACCAACACAGCAACGTGAAAATACTCCATTACAAGTAAATCCTGCATGAAAAACCCTACTGAAGTAAAAGTACATAAGTATTAAAGTAAAAGTACTAGTTTGGTTCATCTGACTGATTCATTATTATATGGACACCAGATAAATCTGAGGGGTCATCAGGTGATTAACGGGAGAGGAAAGAACTTTTTCTCTAATCTTTGTTATTTGTTGTTTTCTGTTATCTGAACATCTGAACTGTGACCCTGATGACACACTGATTTTTGTGAGACATGAGAAGCCAAAAAAGTTGGAAACCACTGGTTTAATCACATGTTCTTTTTTAAAAGATTGATATATATAATCTTAATCTTTAAAGTAACTAGTAACTAAAGCTGTGAAATAAATGTAGAGGAGTAAAAAGTACAATACTTTCCTCTAAAATGCAGTGGAGTGGGTGAATAATGTCGCATAAATTGGAAATAAGTACAGTACTTTAGTAAATGTAAAGAAACTATATGCTAGAAAGTTTTTAAAGCTTACTATAATGTCATTAGAGAGCATCACAGATACACTGTAGAGTACAATATCAATTCATTTTGATTAAATTTATGTTTTCTTGTTTGGTACTTGTCATGATTTAGACAGTAGAATCTTAATTTATCATTTCATTCAAAGTGAACAGGACAAAGTTTTCATTAATTTATAAGGACACAAAACAAACAAACCAGTAGATTGACAGAAAAATACTTAGACAACTTTATTGTGTATCAAAATACTGTCTTACAAACACTTTTAAAGCCTTTATTTAGGACAAGATTCATTTTTTTTTTGTTCTGAAATATAGATTACGCACAAAGCGAGCTGGAAGGATGAAGGGAGGGGGGTGGGTGGCGGCTGAAGGGGTGAGATACAAACACTGAGCAGAAAACAAAGCAACATCTGTTCTTTTTGTTTTTGGTCATCGTGTTTTCAGGACATGACAAACCACGACATCGTCTTCAGCCCCTCTGTCCAGCGCAACTTTAGAAACTTCCCTTTTTAAACCTTTTTAATTTATCTGACAAAAGTTCCATAGTCGAAGTTGAACCGCCACAATCGCACCGCAGGTCATGTCAATGTTTTTTTTTTCCTGAATCAGAGGCTTTCTGTATCTGAAGAGTTTTACAACCTAATGAACATGCAGAGCACATGTTGGGATCACACGCGTTAAAACACACAGAAAGCGGCGTTTCCCAGCAGCGGTGTCAAGAGAGCGTGTGAGACAAACCACAAGCTACTGTGAAATGTGTCTTTCTCCTCTCTGCTCACTTTTTTGTCGCCCTATCTTAAATTTTCTTTTCTGTATTATTTCCCTACTCTAATCCGTATTACGGTTTTAAGAACAGCAGTGCCTAAAACTGGATCACACTAGCAGCAGGTAAAACAACTGGGTTAGTTAAGGAAAATCATGAACACCACATGCTGGAGTGGACTGGGCCAGTGCTGAGCATTAACTGGGCACCAACACTACAAAGACTACCCCTGTGTTAGTAACAGACAAGCCGTTCATCTGACTTTTACACGGATTTATACGGACAATTAAAGGTCTTAAAACAAAGTGTGTCTTTCATATAAACCCAAGGGTCAGGAAAGCACATTACTTCTGACTCTCTTTGTTCATATAAAAGCTCATATAAAACTGAATCCATTATTTTGTATATAAGAGTAGCTCCTCCAGTGTAAACTGTAACCTTCCATCCAATGCCGGGCTCAGCTGGGCCAAAATCTACTGTTGCTACACTATGCTAAGCTAGCCTATCACCATACACTAGTTCAGACTCATCTGCAAATGTCCACGACGGAAAATGTAAAATAGCCTAAGGCACAATCGACTGCTAGTTTACAGTAATGAAAAAGGTGCTTCTTTCTCCTCCCTAAATTTACTGAATGATGTGATTAACAGAAGAATGAGACAAGAAACAGAGTGAATGACAATGAAGAGAGGAATATTCAGTGTCTATGCATTTATCTTTGGACTGGGTTACAGTGAAGATGTTGGTTTGAAAATATTCACTAGTGGAAAAATACAGATTATCTGGCTGAGGGTAAACACTGATGTGAGACTTTTGTTTTCTAGTTGGTTAAATAATCATAAAATAACAAGCAAAAAAAAAAAAAAAAAAAAAAAGCCAGAAATCTTAATTTGTAACATGGAAGGGGCTTGGAGCTGTAAACAATGATTGGTTAGGTTGATTTAAACAGTGGTATAAGTTTCTGATTGTGGGGCTGGGTTTTAGACAGTGATGTGGTAGGGGCTGCCAGGGATGTGTTCGTCTCCCCACTTGACCACCAGGATGTACTCTCCCTTCTCTTTGAGCTGGTAGCTGACATTGTACATGCGGCTGCCCAAATGTTTCACTAGGATCTCCTCACAGGGGACCTTGGGACCGTCCACACCAACTAGGAGCATATTACGACCTGTGGAGACAGAACCGATGAGAATTAGCATCAATATATTATTATTAGCTTATTATATGACTATAAATAAATGAGACCACTTTAAAACTTAGAGCTAGTGTGATACTGTACACTTATATTGAATTTTATTTGTGCCTCAATTAGCAAGCAATGGGATAGTTTATACGCTAATTAACATTCTGATTAACAGCAGATGGGTTGCGAGTGGATGACATATCATTAACATATGAGGAAAATATTAATTAATTTTGTAAAGTGTGAACATATTCTAAGCTTTGTTTTTCTTCAGGCAGAAATTAGACTCTGTGTTTAGACTGCTGAACTCATTATGATTTATTACTGATTGTGACAACAGCCAAACATTATTATGAGCTTTTAAATTGTATGTATTTGGGAGGCAGCGGTGACATTCACAATTTAAATATCAGACCAAAAAAGAAGAACTTTTACTTCACACACACCTGCTTTGCTGCAGTCAACACTGAAGCTGTTCTTCTGACCGATGAAGCCCTTGGTCAGGCCCAGGCCCTTGGCCACCACCTTGCTGGCATCTGACTGGGTGGGAGCACCCTGTTGAGAACAGCTGATGGCACGGGTCACAGGGTCAACCATGACAGAAGAAGTTTCGTGCATACTGTGGCTGGCCACGAGCTTTGAACCTGGAAAATGGAGAAGACGGTATAAGTTAATCTTGGCGGTAATTATATTAATTTTTATTTGTTCTATTTTTAAATCCCCCTCACCAGTGATCTTGGCCTTGAAGGGGCTTCCCACGATGTGGTAAGGACCGCCATATTTGATGGAGATTAGGTAGTTGCCAGGGGCCATTGGGGTGTATGTGACCCTGTAGCCCTCGGGGCACTCCACACAGTCCATCTTCACCTTGGAGGGCCCGTCGATGGTCACAGCCAAAGCGCCAGGGCCTGCGTTGCTCGTGTTCACCACAAATTCACAAGCAGTTCCTGGATGCAAATGAGACAGAATGATGAGGATGGAGGAGATGATGGAGTTTAATGTAATGAAATACACTCCTGTTTTACTATTTCTGTTGTGTTGTGCACAGCAGCAGTGTTACCTGTGGTGCCTCCCTCCAGTCCTGGTCCATAGGCAGACACCATGCCGGGGTCTCCAGCCTGGCCCGTCTCTCCAACTCGGATCTTAAACGGACTACCAGGGATGTGACTTCCATTAAACTTCACATCAATTAGATAGAGACCGTTCTCTCTGGGGATGAACCGAACTGCGTACTTATCTAGACAAACACACAGGTGAAAGGTAAGGTGCCTGAAAATCTGTTCTCCGGTCCATCATTAGTTCAGTGTGAGCAGTCGGAGGATGTTTAGATGAGTTTGGATGTCATGTCTGTGGTTACCTTGGTCAATCTCAGTGACGCAACACTCCTCCAGAGCTCCAGATGGGCTGTGGACCTTTGCGTCAATCACACCCTTCGCCCCGTTAAGGCTGACGGCAAATGATGCTGGCTGGTTCACCTTCAAACCCGACTCCTGCTCGACAACACAGACTAACACACTCAACACTGTGTCACCCACAACTGACAATCAGCAAATACTTGTCATTACCGTCTACTGAATAGCATCATGACCACCACAGTATCATTTTCACATAACTTATGCTACTATCTACCTTACCTGGAGGTCGCTAACAAGGCTAAAGAGGAGGGCTGTGTAGTGAAAAAAAGACAGACGAAGCAGATGTTTGTGTAAGAAACTGAAGAAGACGGAGAAGGAAAAAGTGAAGAAGAGCCAGTGTGAGAGTTTGACAGATTATCTGTGAGTATATCTGTGTGACTATGTGTGAGCACATCTGTGAATGTGTGAAAGTCAGCCCATTTATGACAGAAAAAATATATAGGTAAAAAGTTAGGCAGGATAAAAATCAGAATACTCAAGTCCACATTATGAGAAAGACAAATGTTTGATTATGAGATGATGATGTCATCATTTGAACTTACTATCTCATGATATTTACTTATTAGCTCATAATTCATATTTATAATGAGTATTTCTATTCTTATCCTGCATAACGTTTCATCTATTTTCTTCTTTTTCTGTCAGAAATGAACTTACATAGTGTTGTATTTACTTGTGAGCATCAACAGAGGAAAAACAGCCCATGTCAGACCTCTTTAACCCTTTAGCGCCCCGTATCACTTTTAGAGGTGGGAGGCTGTTGAGAGCCTTTAGAATGAGGCACGAGAAACACACACAGTCCTCTAGTTTCCCAGAAGCCCTTGCACTGCCCAACAACACAGCAGCAGCAGCAGCTCATCCTATGCCTGTACCTCTGAACTTTACTCATCGCAACTCTAATCATGTTGGCCTGCTAAAACATTCACTACTTGGCTACATATTTGACTTAAATATATCAGCATCTGCCTTTGTTACCAACTCCACACCTCATGAGCTGAAAATATTTGTTTATCATGTAAAACCACAAAAACTGGACTTTAAAACTGTCATTAAGGTAAGACTTCTTACAAGTCTCTTGTACTGCGTTGTATTGTGTCCACACCTGGACAAAGAAAGTCAAAGTACGAGCTGCTGCTGCTGCATTGTGGGCAGTGTACTGTGGCCTGGTGTGTCGGCACACGGACGTGTGTGTGTCTCAGAGCCTCACCTGAAGACTGGCAACAGTGAGGCGACGGGCGTCGTCTGATGGTGAGGCCACGGGGACGATGAAGGGGCTGTCAGGGATGTGCTCTTCGTTGAAACGAATGGACACCTCATAGTCTCCTACAGGGGAATAGATTTCATGTCAGAAAGTCACTAAAACACAGGCCTCCACAGCACACATACAGTATATAGATTAGATTCCTTCACAAAAAATTACACCATTAATGCCAAAAAAGGACAAGAGTGTAGAACAAAACAAAAAAACAGCATTAAATAAAAAATAACACATTTAAACATTAGTGAATTTCTGTCTGCAGCACATGCTCAGTTATCATCCATTCAACCTTTCCCTGTCTCTTCTCTCACCAGGCTCCTGCACGATGTAGGACACTCCACTGGAGCCATCCTTGCGATCCTCAAAGGCAATTTCAGCCTTGCTTGGCCCCTCCACAGCAATACTGAGACCCCCGGCTCCAGCCTCCCTCGTCCAGATACTGAACTCAGCTACACATAACACAGTGGCAAAAACAAAGTTAGGTACATTGTGTAAAAACACATCACAACATAAATACACACAATACTAATAATAAAGCCACCGCACTAACCTGGTACTCCAGCTTCTGCTCTCTCCAGGCCTGGCCCTCCAGCACGAACCTTATGAGCCCCGCCCTCTCCAAGGGGGCCGACGGTGAATTGGAACGGACTGCCGGGTACGTGCACGCCGTTGTATTTCACACACACAGTGTGCACACCCGTCTCAGTGGGGACAAAACGAATGCAGTAGGTGTTGTTCTCTCCCTCCATAATGTCAGCTTTGTGAATCTGGCCAGACGGGCTGGTCACCTGAGCAGTCATGTCCGCTATGCTGATCTCTGCAGAGACAAATGTTTGAATCATTGAAAACACGTGAATAAAATGAGACTCTACTCTATATGAGGCAAGATTCAGTGGTCATTTATTCCAAAGGTAACAAAATCCACCAACCAGCACTTCTAAAGTTATTTACGACAGTAGCACAAGTGGAAAAGAGTCATGATGTCAGTTACAAAGCAAAATGTTGCTGAAGTATGCTGACATTAGCTAAACCGCAACCATTAGCTAATAGTCATACTAGACCAAGTAAGACTGTAGCAACAAATCTGCTGAGTGAGAGATGCAGTTTACTACCAATAAATGGTATCTTTTAATTTGACAATACAGGTATAATGCTAACTGCTAAGACATACTGTAACAGAAGTCAATTACACAGCAATATCAATCTAAATTTTAAGACTAGCCAACACTAGCCGCTATAAGCTACTGGTCATACCAGACCAAATAAAAGTGTAACAGCAAAATGAAGTTTGATGCTGAACTCGCAATGTTTCTTCTAGACTGGTAAGTAAAAAGCTGCTAATGCTAACATTAGCTACGTAGCAATAGCAATAACTTACAAAATAGCTCAAGGTCATAAAATGAACAATGAATAACAGACAAATGCTTTCTCTTAATTCATCAACACCAAGGTTACCATTTTAATGGTGAAAAAATGATTTCTGTGACAGATGCAAAGCACACCAACTGTGTTACAATGTGGAGTTTCCACCATGACCATAGAGATGTATTGTAATGGCATTTCCTGTTTTTATCACCTGGGATCTTGAGGCTGAGGTCGCACTGGCTGCCTACGTTGGCGACTGATGCTGCTCTCCTCTTCCTGGTGATGCTCTCCTTCATCCTGCCCTCCCCTGTTACCTTCACCGTGAATGCGCTCCCTGTGCACACACACACACACACACACACACACACACAATGATTGAGTCAGTTTAGTGATTCAGAACAAAACTACTCCGTAACCTAATACCTGGCTGTTTCAAGGTAAGCACCTGGCACATGCTGGTCTGCAAACTTGATGTTGATGATGTAATTTCCAGGTTCAGTGGGGCAATAAGTGACCTTACAGGTGCCGTCCTCCTGGTCTTCAGTGTTAATATCTACTTTACTGGGTCCCTCAATGGACAGGCTCAGACCACCATAGCCTGTACGGGAAAAAACATGACAGAGGTGTAATAAATATAAAATGTTGATGACTTAAAATTAAACATAACAAACTAACACGTGGAAGTATTTTTATCAAGTGTGTACCTGCATCACGAGTGTCGATAATGAACTCAGCAGGCTCAAAGGTCCTGGCCTCACTCAGGCCCTGGCCGCTCACACGCACACGGCTGGCATCACCGATCTCTGACTGGTTGATCATGACAGCAATGGGGCTGCTGGGAATATGGCGACCGTTCTTCTTGATGTTCACCAGGTGCTCTCCAATCTCCTTAGGAACAAATGAGATGCCTGTGACAGACCAGGCAATAAAACAGGGGGGGAGGTTTAAAACAAAGAATAAAAATATAAACAGCTTCTTTTCATTTCAGTCAATTTCTCTTTGCTTACACCAAACACGCACTCACCGACATGTCCGTTACGAAGCATCTTCAGCAGACAGGGCTCCTCGCGGCCCGAGGGTGTGGTGAGGGAGGCGGTCAGCTGACTGAGGTCAAGCTCTCCAATGTCAAGTGGGATATCTGCAGCTGAGCCCACCTTCAGATGGGACATCCTCATGGAGTCATCACCTGGAGACAAAACAATGACAGGTAAGTTACATTTTGACAATTGACTGCATTATTACTATTTTTATCAACAAAAAAGGTTAAGCTTTGGCCTAACTGCCAGAGTTTCTATACACAGAAGGCACAACCCTCGCTGTATTGACATTAAACACACAAGCAAGACGGGTTTCTTCATCTTTTCTTGACTGAGGTGTTTGCTTGGTAACCTGAACTTTAACAGGCCAGCATCAGAGCATTCCCAATGTTCCCAAATATTATCCAAAAACTTGTTCCACAGCAAATGGACCGACTTTGAACTGGAATTCAGGAGTTAATAACAATGGTTTGGTCTGTGAGAATAAATAATATTACCAGTGATCCTAGCAGAGAATGGGCTGCCAGGGATGTGCTTGTCATTGTATTTGACCAGGATGCTGTAGTCTCCGGGCAGGACAGGCAGGTAGGACACAGTGCATGTCCCATCCTGGTTGTCCACACAGCTGATGTCTGCCTTGGATGGACCCTCAATGGCCAGAGACAGACCTCCTACAAAGACATAATATGAACATAGTGTCTTGTGTGATGACATTTGTCCCTGTATTACCAATTTTATAATATATGGATTCTATAAATGTCTGCTACTTACCCTCTCCAGCGTCTTTAGTGTTAACAGTGAAGACAGCAGGTTTGTTGACGGTCCCATGGATGAGGCCTGGGCCATAGGCACTGACATTACCACTGTTCATGTAGTCCACGTAGAACTGTAAGGGACTTCCTGTGAATGACAACAGAGAGAAGGAGGAGGGACGGAAGGAAGAAAGAAGAGATGATTTTTCATGCACCTTCGAGGTTATAAATTCCTCTTGTATTTCAGCCAACACTTCAGAGGTAAGTTGTACCAGGGATGTGGATGCCGTCGTATTTGATGTCCATCTCGTGCAGACCAGCCTCAGTGGGAGCGTACTTGACTGTAACAGTGCCGTCCTTGTTGTCTGTGATGTCAGGCTTGGCCACCTTGCCTGACGGCATTCGGACCTCGCCTTCAGCAGCGCACAGAAAAATACCATGAGACACATGTAACATGGAAATCATCGTGTAAGACAGACTGGGGTCCAATCTGTCCGTGTTCGTTGTAAACGGAGACTTGTTTTTGTTACCTGTGATCTCTCCTTTCTGGATAGTGAATGGGATGACCAGGTCAAACGGTCTCAGCCCTGCCACATCCAGACCATTCATTCCCATTGGTCTGTCTGTTGCCTGGGAGACAAAAGCCAGAGATACACTGTGAGGAGGCTGTGGTGATGTGGTGTGGTTACAGTAATGTATCAACGCAGAGCAGGACAAAGGGATATAAGCTTCCAAACACCAACACACAAAATGGGATGAGACAATCATGAGATGGAATGATCGACAATGGAGATGACAATGGTGATCATGGTCAGGATGATGACACCGACACAAACTGCGAGAGAGAAGGAGATGAGGACAAAAACACTGGCAGGTTCACAGTTAGCCATTTTGTAAAATGTGAAGCAGCTGACTTGCACACATTGATGATTCTCAAAATGGCTGCTTTTGTCTTGTAAGCGAGTCGACATGGAGCACTGCGGAACAGATGGGCTGCACAATGATGTGTGGAAAATATCTAATCCCCAAATTGCGAGGGAAATATTTCCTATGCCGCTGAATAAAATGTGTGTGCACAAGTTTGCTGCTACTCCCGGGAGAAAAATATTCATGTGTTTTGTAAATTATGCAGCTCTGTTTGCATTGTCCATGTGTTTGAGGAATCCTGTTTCTGAGATGAGAGAGAAAAAGCCCCCTCAGAGATGAAACACCTGCAATGAGAGGCAGCAGACACTGATGCAGGCTGATGAGGGGGTGATGAGAGAAAGGAGGAGAGTAAGAGGGGAATGGAGGAAGTTGAACAAAAATGGAGTTGACAAGGATGAGAGAGGCTGGAGACAGAGGTTTTAGGTACCCAGGGCTGTTGAGCGTAGTACTGGGGCATTTGGCTCTGCTGCATGAGCTGGTCTGATGGAGCTCCTTCCAGCGCCTGACAGGGGTGGGAGGTGGTGAGGGGGGGAGGCAGGGGTGGTGTAGGGGATGGACAGGGTAAAAAGGACGGAAGGGATTGGAGGGAAATAAAACAGTAGTCAGAGTGATTTTGAAAATGTCTGGTGCCAACAGGACCCAATCACGAAGCGTCTGTAGGGAGAAACAGTGCCAGGGATCTTTGGTCCGTACAAAAACTCTCACGCTCACGCTTTTACACCAAACACAAACAGAGCTAAGTGTCTGTTGGTTGCTCTGTTTGTTGTCCTATTTTAGCCAAGTCCTGCCTGTGGAATCGCTGGTCAATACAGTTGAGGGTATTCCTTGTAAATGCACTGCATCCAAAGTATCATAGCAACATCTCAGCTGTTATTGTCGTCTGAATGATGTAATTACTACTAAGTTAGGTTTAGACAATAATAAACACTCTGCCCCCATATTTATACTACAGTAGATCATCTTTACTTCTTTACCCACGTCAGTGTGTGAAGGTAGGAAAAGGGTGTGCTGCAGGGATCCACAGTGGGCCCCATCCTGTTCACCAGATCTAAACTTGAGACTTGATTCAGACTTGAAAGACTTATTTTGAGACCTGAGAGCAACATGCTAGGGAAACTTGATTTAGTGGCGTATAAATACTGACAAATATTGTGTTATGCATAATTTCACCTTTTCGATCACTACAAATAATATATATACTATTAATTACTTTCACAACAGGGATGCTCGCAATATCTCCATAAGGTAATAAGCACTGCACTTGCATCTGCAGCTGCTTGCGACAGAATAAAGTGCAGAAAAAACTCAGATAAATGAATTAGCCTATAGCCTACATATAAGCAGCTTACTAGTTCCAGCTTAATATGGATTTTCCTTCCTGCAGCCATGCACAGATTTCTTAGTTATACACTTTTTTTTAAAAGGTGAAAATATTGATTATTATTGTTGTTGTATTATTCTGTACTAACTGTCAGAAAGAACATATTTTTCATGCTGTTACTGTTGTTTTGTTCAAGACCAGACAGGATGTAGTGAGAGGAAAAATATTTGTATAAACTGCTCTTCTGTTCACCATTTACATAAATGAGATCTCTGCTGTGTGTGTAAAATTCATCTTTATGCAGGTGGTACGATTTTAAACTGTGTTGCTGATGAAAAATTACTACATTATTCAGGTCTGTTGCTGGTGATAACTATAACACAAACCACTGCATTTTTCCTGCAGCAGTGTCATGGAATCAGGAAAGATTCGAACCCTTCTGCCTCTAACTTCAGCACCATTTTTAATTATTCTCTGTCTGTGATTTGCTTTGACTGTTGCGGTAAAAGAGCACCCTATCCCGTATAAACTCACCGTGACTTGGAAGGGACTGTTGGGGATGTGCTCCCCTCCAAAACGGACGCAGATGACATACTCGCCAGGCTGCGGCGCCGTGTAGAAGATGTCAAATGTGCCGTCTTCGTTTTCCACAACGTCCACGTCGAGCTCCGCCCCCTCAGGTGTGCACACGCTGCACGTCACCTTGCCTTTCCCAGCAGCCTTGGCGTCCACCGTGATGACTGTCTGCTCTCCAATCTGGATGGTTGGGCCAACGCCGGCGCCTTCAAGGATCGGAAAGAGAAGGTCAGTGTTTGTTATGGTTTTTCACAGAGACACAAACAGGCACACTCTCACCTCTCAGCATGCACATTACACATGAGACCAGGTTAAAGTTGGATGAGATCTAGTCATGTTATTTCCATCTAATGTACGTTGTTACCATTGACTCATGTGTTATTATCATACAGTTTCCAGTTAGAACTGAAAGCTAGATTGCCAAAGTGCCATTCCACCATGCCATCCTACCTACTCTGTTAGTCCATTAGTCAGTCCAATAAAAATGAGAGAGGGAAACAGAGAAAGAGTTATGAGAGAAGAATGGTACAACAGATGGGAGGAAAACACAGGTATGGGAGAGAGAGACAGAAGAAGGAGAAGAGGCGACAGAAAGATGGGATGTCCTGTTGAAAGCTGGTGCCACTATCCTCCATGCTGACAGAAAAGAGAGAGAAGGTAGAGCAGTTCCTCTACATTACAAAGTCGTTCAGGAGGCTCTTACCTAAACCGTGACCGCCGATTGAGACTGATAATAGGAACGGTGAGAAGCAGGGGAGCGAGAGAAAAAAAAGTGACAAATAAAAGACAGTCAGGTGGGGGTGGGGGTGGTGGGAGGCAATAACTGTGCTCCAAACACTTGGATGAAAACAAAACGGTGATGGTGGAGTGTGAAGCAGGGAGGGGGGGGGTGGTGGTGGTGGTGTGTATGTGTGTGTGTACAGCAGGGACTTGGGTGAGGGTGGGGGGGAGGGGTGTAACTGAGGAGCACAGCGTGAGGAACACGACATACCAATGCATGAACAATAATGAGATATGAGCAGCAAGTACGCTGAGAGATGAAAATCTCATTTTTCACAACTGGTTTTACCATAAAAATAAGTTTTTTTTTTTAAAAGGAATATTTTCACATTTTAGGAAATATGTGTTTTTAGAGTTTGCTGATACTAAAACAGCTCTCATGTCTGTATGTTAACTATGAAGCTAGAGCCAGCAGCTGCTTAGCTTAGATAAACAGAGACTGGGAGTGGAAACAGGGACAGGACTTTTAAAACTCACTAATAAACAAATCTCATCAGTTTAATCAGTACAAAAACCAAGGTGTAAAAACAACAACTTATGGTTTCTGTACTGATAAAATGAATTACATATAATGCCTAGCTCTTTCCTCTTGCTTGCAGTCATTATGCTAAGCTAATGATAATGATGAAATTAGTAAAAAATGGAAGAAACATAAATAACACAACACTGCATAATAATTTCTTATTTGTTAATCACTTTGAGGGATAAGATGTTTTCTATTACAAAATAGGAACCATCCTCTGAGCTGCCCTTGTTTCAAGAGGAGCTTGTTTCCTGTAAAATGCGTTGAACAGCAGCAGGAAGCAACAAGATTTGGACATATGGGGACATAAAGTCTGAAAAGGCCGGGTGTGTTGTGTCTAACAGTAAATTCATTTTCATATATATATATATATATATATATAGAATGACCGTCGTTCCTTAAGTAAGAAGACAGAAGAAAAAATGACCAACGACACAACGGCTTTTGAGCGTGACTAATTATATAAAAGTCAGAGCTTTGATAACCTACCAAGTAAAGAAAATGTACAAGTAAGACTCGTGTATAACCTAAGTAACTATCCTGTTCGTACCTGTGACAGTGCACTTGCTGGCGTCTCCGGTGGGCAGGGCCCTGATGCGGTAGGGTGAGTATGGGATCTCATCCCCTCCGTACTTAATGAGGATGGTGTATCTGCCAGTCATGTCCGGCACATAGGACACCAGGTAGGTGCCGTCGTGGTTGTCACGTATGTTGGCCTTCTTGGGTTTCCCCTCTGGGTCCTGGGTTAGGGTGGAGGGATACAAAAATTTGAGCACAGACACCAAAAGAAGTTTCTTATTTCTTTCATCAGATGTGAGCACTCACAGTGATCTGCACTGCCAGCAGTCCCTCGCCTGCGTCTTTGGCATCAATGGTGAACTCAACAGGCAGAGAGGCGGGAACCCCGGTGGTGTTAAGACCAGGTCCGCTGGCACGCACCTTACTGGCGTCGTGGGTGGGCAGCACCTTCACCTTGTAGGGGCTGACAGAGGGAGCAAGAGAAGGGACTAGTTAAACACAAACACATCCAGAATTATCTCCTGCTGGTTGTACGTCTCCATCCACCAGTCCGGCTACAGGAAGTATGGTCACAACCTTAAGCGTTACAGCGTTGAATAACGGCCTTAAATGTTTTTGCAGAACATTATGATGTCATGGTGAAGTTGACTTTTGACTCATTAGACCAGTGGTTCCCAACCTGTGTGCCGCGGCCCCTGGTGGGCTGCATGGGTATTGCAAGTGGGCCGATAAATCATTTGCAAAACAGTACAATTATGGTGAGAAAAAATGTAATTTAATATTCGTATTAAGGCCTATCACCGTGATAAGACAATGTTAGGAACTTTTTTGTTAGGAGCTTCCTTCCTTCAATCCTGAATGTTTGATCATTACCATTAAAATTAAAAGTGCATTAAAAGTGTTCCGTCTCATTATTTTGCCTCTGTATTGTTAGATATGGACTGCCAACATTTTTGAGATTTTCAAGAGGGCCATGAGGTGGAAAAGCTTGGGAACCTTTGTATGAAACTGTGTCATAATTACAGTATGAATTCTTGAGTTATGGCCAAAAAACCAAATTCTAATCCGTTCATCCTTGAGTCCAAGTGAACATTTGTACTAAGATATTGAAATATCACGCTCATGAGAATGGGACAGACAGACGGCCTCCGGCTGCAGGTGTCTCCGGTGTGGAGGCATAAAAAGTTAAGAGGAATAAAAATACGCAAATCTTGATCTCCCTTTGAAGTTGTTACCTGCGTGGGATCTCCTCGTCAGCATATAACACATTAATGGAGTAGGGTCCCTCTCTGGTGGGAACGTAGTTGACTGTGTGAGTCTGGTCACCGTTGTCCACCACTTCCACAGGCTCCACCACACCTGAACACACACACACACACACACACACACACAAAGAAGTTAGTGTTTGAGTTCTTACTTAGGACTCCTTTTGTGTGAGACTATCACAACACACAAGCTTTAATCATGAACAGAGACACATTAAGACACACACTCACCTTTTGGTCCCTGAACCCGGACCTGCAGTGGAGCCACTCCGGCTTTGGAGGCGTCCACTGTGAATGCCTGAGGAATGTTGGCTCGGACGTTGTTGCCCAGGCCTGGACCCTGGCATTTCACCTTGGTGCTGTCCACTGTGTCACTGACTGGCACAGAGAATGGGCTCCCTGTGCAGACAAAACAAACAAAAAGTGGGGCAATGCATTTTAAAGTGCCAAGATGGGATGGTGATGTTTTAATGTAGCTAACTTGGATTTATAATCATAATAAATACTACACAGAATACATTAAACATCAGGAACATGATACAGAAGCTGTAACAGTTCACAGTACCTTTGATGGGCTGTCCGCCGTAGGTGATGTTGAGGTTGTATTTGCCAGGCTCGTATGGGATGTACTCCACACTGCAGCTGCCGTCCTTGTTATCAGTGCAGGACATTTTGGCCTCTGATGGACCTTCCATTGCGAGACCCAGACCACCAGTACCTGCTCCTCTGTGGAGGGAAGATGATGGACATTAAAAAAAAAAAAAAGAGTAGGAAAAAAACGCCTTTTCCATCTTGAACTCTTCCTTGTGAGTGTTTCGTCTCACTTACCGGGTTTCCACTGTGAACTTGTTGGGCTTGTTGGTGATGCCGCCTTTCAGGCCAGGGCCATGCACGCGAACACGAGCTGGATCACAGCCCTCAGTGACGCCAACACGGAACGGACTCTTGGGCACCGGAGAGCCGTCGTAGCAAACCTCGACACTGTGTGGGCCTGAAATACACACACAATATAAACACCAGAGAATCCAATGACAAACCTACAAAGTCTGCACACCTTATTAGGTTTGGACTCACCCTCCTCGTAGGGAGTGTACTCAACGTTGTAGGTCCCATCTCCGCGGTCTGTGATCAGGGCGTCCGTGCGGCTGCCAGACGGGTTGCTAATGAGGGTTTTGATGTGGTCGCCTCCTTTCTGTGTGAGAGCACGAGCATCCACAGTGAAGTCTGTGGTGGCCTCACGGAAAACACCTGAAAACACAGGGGTCACACGTCATGCTGGTTTAGGCTTAGATTACATTTAGAGATTCACAAAAGGGAATAAAAAATGTATCTACAGCATAATAAATATGCAGGAGATACACAATGAAAATGCATTATATCCAACTACAGTGACCAAAACACAAAATAACAAACCAGATAAAACCAGATGTAAAGCATTTCAATCTTATCTCACCTTTGCCCTCCACTCCTGGTCCAAACACACGGACTCCACTGGCGTCGACCGCAGGCTCGACGTTGAGCCGAGCAGGGAAGTTGGGCACATCCTGGCCACCGTAGCGGATGGTGAGAGTGTAAGAGCCGGGGTAGAGAGGGATATAGGTGATGGTGTAGGTCCCATCTCCGTTGTCCTGGATGTGAACCTCGGCCTCGGTGCCACTGTCTGAGATGATCTCGATGGTCAGCTCAGCCGGGCCGGCGTTGGTACAGTCCACAATGAACTCCCCTGTCTCCCCGACCTTGGCACGCTCCAGGCCTGGGCCAGAGCAGCGTACCTGACAGGAGAAGCGAGAGGAGGCAAGTGATTAATCACTAAAAGTGTTTCAGCAACAAAGTGCTTCAGTTTAATTTTCCTGTTATACATATTTTTGATGCTCAGTACCGATGTGTAACAGCACCATCTGTCAGTAACAGCTGCTAACCTTGGAGGGGTCTGTGGCAGGGTAAGCTGTAGGGGTGAAGGGGGATCCAGGAATAGGAGCTCCATCATAGGTCAATTCAACCTGGTATGGCCCCGCCTCCCGTGGGATGAACTTCACCTGGCTGGTCTCTGGGCTCAGCCCTGGCTCAACCTGGAACAAGAATTATGACCAGGATTTTACCAGTTATTAAACAGCATGTGAGCAGCGTCTGTGAGAGATGTGAGATTTTGCTCAACATTAATAATTTAGTTACATTATGAAAAATAAAGCATCTCAAACATCAACACTCGGCTTCTGGAGACTTTTTTCATAGAGAAATCATATGCCATACCTTGCTGGCCACTGGCTTCCCTGATGGTCCGGTCACCTTGGCAGCGACCTTGCCCTGCCCGCCAGCACCCTTTGATTTGACAGTCACTTCCTTGTCTTTGCCTACAGTCATCTCTACAGTGACACACAGAACAGAGAGAGCGCTGTAGATTTGAAAACACACCAACACTCCAGCTAGAAAAAGACTATTCTTGATATGATGAACAGACAGGTGTTGCATATGGGCAACCACGAAAAGAAAATTACAAGACACCAATTCAAAATAATGACTCGTACTTCTGACCTGGTATTATATAAGTTTTTAACTCAGGTCATAGTGTTAACATACAAATTCATAATTCTGACTTAATATCTAATAATTATAATAATCTATCATGCATTACTTTTCATTTATTTTTTTCTTTCCCTGGCACAAATGGGCTTCCATGCAAACAAGCAAAATGCTAAAGGTTGAGTGTAACAACAAAGACAAAATGGGTCATTAGACCAGGGGTTATGTGCTGTATGGCAACACAAAATGATACTACACTTGAGGGCTGAAATCAAAACGTGTGGAGGTACGAGAGAGAGAGAGTACGTACTGTCTCCGAGGCCTGTGACGTTGATCTTGCTGAGGTCCAGTGTGGGTGCCACAGCGACGTTGAAGGGGCTCTTGGGAATGTGATCTCCACCGTAGGTCACAGCGACTCCCATGGGACCCTGAGGCAGGAGAGGGAGCAGATGGGATCACATAAATTATAAAAAGGGGAGACAGAATGACGCTGCCTTGACTTATAACACAATATCAATACCTACATAAAAAAGTAACAGCTGGCAAATCAGCAAACAGTTGATCAATGGAAGCAAATTACAGTTCTCAAATCTGTAACCATGGATACCATGAAAATGTGTCCGTTACTGAGTCTAGTTAAAGGAACAGTTTGACCTTTTGGGAAATGTGGAGTTAGAGCCAGGAGTGATTATCTTAGCTTAGCTTAGCATAGAGACTAGCTAGCTAAGTAAAAATAAGTAAGTTCAGTAATTAACATAATCTTATTTCTTTAACTTTTAAACTTTAAAAAAATAAAACGTGTCCAAGAATTGGTGACAAAACCACATAAAACCTCTCCACATTTATGTTTGTGTTCAGATTAATCAAACTGGATGCAACATGTAAATTAATTAGCTTTAGAGGTTTTTTAGCTGTTTCCCCTTGTTTCAAATTTTATGCTAAGCTAACTGTCTTCTAGCTCTAGCTTCATAATTAGCGCACAGACATGAGCGTGGTGTCGATCTTCTAATCAAAGTCTGGGCTAGAAAGCAAACTCCCACAATGTCAAACTTTTCCTTGTATGTGAAGAGAGACTGGATGTTCATCAGAATCGTTCATATGTGCGACTCCCTCTCCCATCTTACCTGCTGCACAGGTGTGTATTTCACAGTGTGTGTGTTGTCATGGTTGTTGATGATTTCAAAGTCCTTGACGGATTCTCCTTTGGTTGGACCACTGAAGTTACAGTCCAGGTTCGCCTTTCCTGCCCCTTTAGTGTTCACAGTGAAATGAGTGGGCTTGTTCAATTCAACACCTGAGAGAGAGAGAGAGAGAGAGAATTAATTAATTCATTCATTCATTCATTTCCATTTCTCAAACTCCAGCAGTTTATAAAATATATTTTTTTAAGAGTGCAATTCCAGTTAAGTAATTGTGGAGGTTTGACTGCAACAAATAGAAAAACTAGGTAGTTGGTTGTGTTCACCACTGCAGCTCAACAGAAAATAGAAAACAGAAAGTTGCAGATTTAAATATACAGATAAATAAAAAAATACTTCAGACTGAAAAGGTGGTCTTACCGCTGCGGCTCAGTCCTGGTCCCTCTGCCTTCACTTTGCTGGCATCATGAGAAGGATCCACTTTGACCCTGATGGGCGTCATTGGAATAGCCTAAACAACAAACGTAAGCCACACTGTATTCAAACGCACAGACGGAGCACAATCGTCAACCTTGGATTCTGCACATGCACATTCTGCTCTCATTCATAATCCGAACAGTGCATGAGTCGGACTCACCTGGTCGGCAAACAGGACCATGATGGTGTAGCTGCCTGCTCCAGGGGGAGTGTATTTGACTGTGAAAGTGTCGTTGTCATTCCTGATGATGTCAAAGTCGATGTCGGCCTCCGCGGGTCCCACCACTCCGGGGGCGCACTTGATTCCTATGCTGATGTCACCTGAGGACAGGAAACAAAACACATGGATCGTTTCAGCTGATGCTCTTCAGTTGTCTGCTGCAGCCATTTTGCCTCTTTTGTCTTAATTCATTTTTGGCCACTTGGAGCCAGTGTGTGACGATTATCTGTGTTTCTAACTATGAGTGACGCCTTTCACATTACATACAGTATCCGATCTATTGTTGATTTACAAATACTGATTATTGCAGCTTTAAAATCACTGCAGATCTCCTGTCAAAACCACTCATGGTTTACATGTCACCAGTTATTAAGGATGCAACTGTTTTATGTAGCTTTACCTTGACCAGCCTCTGCGCAGTCCACAGTGAAGTATGTTGGCTCGAAGGCCTTGAGGCCAGTCTTGGCCACCCCGGGTCCTGACACCTTCACCTTGTTTGGATGACAGCCTGCTCCGATATTCATCTATGGTCAGAAACACAACAGCTAAAGAGACTTTTCTGCGATGAAATGTAAAACCACCTGTAAATGTGTGTGTATGTGTGTACTCACCCTGAATGGGCTGTCAGGTATGTTGACTCCTCCCCAGGAGACCATGACAGTGTGTTTTACAGGTTTGCGTGGGGTGTAGGTACAGGTGTAAGTACCGTTGCCATTATCCTTAACCTGGACATCCACAGGAGTGCCTTCACCATCCTGTGCAGGTGTGGAAAACCAAACAGTTAAATAAGACAATACTAATAAAATCCCATAGATCTACAGTATGAGGTGTATACAACATAAAGACAGAGGTGTCTGAACAGCTGAATCTGGGCCAGACGATCCTACACATGCAGTACATTTCTGGTCACATGCTGAAACACACCTGAGCCACGATCTTCAGAGGAGCTTTTCCTCCTTGTTTGGCATCGACTGTGAACTCAGTGGGCTTTCCAACAGCCAAACCACTGCTTTGAAGGCCTGGACCATAAGCCTTAACCTGTAAGAAAACATAACGGTGCTTTAGATATACAGTATATATGATATCAGTTTTACTTCTGTATCTGTTTTGCAGTACATGTGTCCCTGGGTGTGTGCATACCTTGTCTGGGTAGAAGTCTTTGTTTGGTGCGTTGACAATCTCAGCCATGAAGGGAGAGTGCTGGATGTCTTCGTTGTTGCAGAGCACGTGCACAGCATACTCTCCAGGCTCTGTGGGCCAGTAGCGCACGTCACAGGATCCATCGCCCTTGTCATCACATTCAATTTTGGCCTGAGATGGACCTTCCACAGAGAAACCTGAACAGGGAAAAACCAACACATCAAGCTTAAAGGAGCTGTCAGTGCGTAACTGAAAGTAAAACTTTGCTTTGGATACTTACAACCACACATACTTTGAGGACTGTTTGTGTTATCGCTGTCATCTCTTACCCAGTGTACCGACGTTGTCTCCAACAGCCTCCACCACGAAGTCGGCAGATTTGCCAACAATGCCACCCTCCAGTCCTGGACCCCAGGCCCTCACCTTCTGCTGGCCGGCCTCAGCACCAATCTTGACCTCAATGGGACTAAACAGAGCAGACAGCGATCAGCCACAACCACAAGTTAAAGTAGTTCAGTTGTAGTGTGTATTGTTTTACATGCCGGTGTGTGTACCTGCGGGGGATGTGCTGTCCTCCCCAGGTGATGGTGATGGTGTATGTTCCAGGTGTGGTGGGGTAATACTCAAATCCATACACACCATCTCCAAGATCTTTCCTTTTACACGGCTCCTCAAGACCCTCTGTGAACACAGTGAAGGACATTAGTATCACAGTGTAGATAACTAACACAGCAAGTATATGAGGCTTAAACCTACAGGAATTGATTCTTTGGCCACTTGGGGGCAACGTAACAAGCTTTAAACACAACATTCATTATTATTATCTAATATATAATATATACCATATATCATTAGCATTAAACACAAGCAGCTAACTTTGCCTGCTGTTTGCTGCTGCTGGAAACAAGGCTGGTGAGAGCAGTTACAGCTCGCAGTGTAGCTGAGTGACATTAGCTAGCTGCAAGGGGCTAAGACACCGAGGGAAAACTGCTGAATCAGGTGATTACTTCCTGTGGCTTCATCACTAAAAGGAACTTTCACATTAAAATAGGGATTTGAGCGACTTAGCCAAATATGGATTAATGTAGCATTCTATCTGAGGATTATTAATCTATGCTTCAAAAGTATATCAGACCTTGCCTAAAGTGATGGAGTTGATAAACAATTTGGAATTAGTAATAACAAGACTGGTGTTTGCAGCGTAACTCACTGGGGCCCTTGATGGAGACCTTGAGCTCTCCGGTGCCAGCTCCTTTGGTGTAAACCTTAAAGTCTGCCGTCTCCTTCACCCTCAGGCCCTTTGGCTGCAGACCACGGCCCTTAGCTCTGCAGAGGGTGGGGTTACACGCTGTGGAGAGACACACACAATGAAGGAGTGAGAGAGAAACAGACACAGAGACAGCTCTCGGTATTATGACTCCAACATTATGACCATAAGAGAGTTCAGTGGTGGTTTCAGTGGGGAGAAGAGGAATGAGGTGCGGGGTGAACGATATGAAACCAAAATAATTTCCATCCGAATGGTGCATCCATCACAGTGAAGGGTGGCTGGAAAGCTTACAGTTCAATTGTCCTTTCCTGCCTTCCCTCTAACTCGCACACCCCCCTCCGCCTCTTATCCATCTATCTTATCCCGCAGAGTGAAATCATAGACCACAGTGAAGGATGTGAGCCCTTATCCCCACACAGGAAGTTGGGTATCCTTCATATCTGCTAATTGAAAGTGCATAAAATAGGAGCTGCTGAGTCACACTTGGACACCCTGCAGGAAGCAAAGGAAACCCCACAGGAACAGAGACTACTGAAAGAGGCACAAGATATTTTCCAGGGAGTGGACTACTTGGCACTCTAAGAAAAAGGACACATTTATATTTTATTATATTAAAATGTATTTTGATGTCAGCAGGTCATGTGTGCTAATCTGGTATACTTGGCAGAACCACTATGACTAATGATAATTAGTTAGAAATCTGTCAGAAATCTTCTAGGTTAAACAGAAATTGATGATATATGAAGCTTTTTTTTATGATTTATTAACCATTAATAAAGGTATTTGTTTTTTTTAAATAACTTATTATAAAGGTGATACAGAAATATTTTGATATCACAAATATTTCATTGTTTCTTATTTCTTGTTAAAAGGTCCCATATTTTATTACTTTTTTTCTGTGTTTTATTTAAAGCTTTGATATTCATAAGAAGATATATTTGTGGTTTTAATAACCAAAAACCATCTCAGTGTAGTTTTACATCTCCTCTCTCAGGCTTCGCTCTGGAGCGGTAGCAACAATGGGTCAGTCAGCCAATCAGAAGAGAGGCTCTGAGCCCCTCAGACTGTTTTCTGAGTGAATTAATAAAAATATAGGAGATTTTAGGTAAACATGAAACCGAATCCTGTAAGGTTGGAAGGTGGGTCCAGGTGGGCGGGGCTTGGGGCATGGCTGAGGGTGGTAACTGTTTTGTTATGACATCACAAAGTTCAGGAAGTCCTGACGGCTGGTTTTAAGGCTCAGTTTCTGAATACAGGCTGTGTGCATTTCCCTGTGGACTGAGGCTTTGATACTTTCACAATATTAATATATATAATATATAATACAGCTTTATAATCAAAAAAGACAGTAGTCTCGCTTTATACATTATGGGACCTTTAAACATTCTGGACTTTTTATATTGTTTTTTATTATATTTTTTGTTTGTCTGAGGTGGACACACCCAATGCAACTTAAAGGTTGTGTTATCTCTCAGAGAGGCAACGCTAATTACAGTCCTACCACATACTTTAATTCCATGTAACCATGAATCATTGTGCCAAAAGCTATATTTTAAACAATGCTGGTCATGCAATTACAAGTACACTTCTTTGTGAATTGTGTCACTGTGTAAACTTAAGACCCTTAGTGAGCTGGAAGAAATGAGGCATCTGTTTTCTGGCAAATACAAACTGCAGTTTAATGGTGGCATTCTTCCATCTAAATGTGAGCATATGTGGCTGAATTTCTTAGTTAGAGTATTTCCTCATGGATATGCCGAAACCTCCTAATAAGGACACAAACTACTGGAGATGCCTGAGTCATTTTGAGTTTAGAGGCAGAGGACACACACACACACACAACACACATATAAAGCCCGTCTACACAGGGAAGTTAGTCGCAAGTAATGACATGCAATTCCACAAAAACACACATACAGAGCGAAGGATTACGCAGTCCAATATCTACACAGACATACAGCTTACCCACTCATGCATGGAATCGCACACACACACACACACACACACACACACGCTCACGCGCACACACACACACACACACATACACACGCATGCGCACAGTGGGTACCCAAGAGAGATCCCAGGAAACAGGAAATGACAGCAGAAGGAAGAGGCCGTTCCAGAGAAAGGACAGATACCACCAGGCCGCTATCGAAGAGAAGAAGGGAAGGAGGGAAGGAGGGAGGGGAGGAGAGAGGACACGGCATCCAGTACAGTGGCAGGAAGAGACAGCAAAGCATTAGACACAACTGAAGAAAAAAAACAGCAGAGTGAGCATATATTTAAAAAATGTTGGCTTCACAGTGGGCTTTGTTATTGCTCACAGTCACAGATCTTGGACTTCCATTAATGTAACTTTAACAGGGAAAAACATTTAGCAGTAACATCCTATACAGGACAACTTATGAGCAAGATTTCTCTCAAATGTATGACTCTTACCCTCTCCCACGTTGACTGTGAAGGGGCTCTTGCTGATCTGACCACCAGCGAACGTGACATAGATGATGTGCTGGCCCTCCTGGGTGGGTTTGTAGGTGCAGCGGTAGCTGCTGTTGCCCTTATCCTCGATGGTGCAAGTCACCGTGTTCTTCTTGCCGGCAGGGTCCATGATCACCACCTCCACCTCCCCAACACCGGCACCTGAGAGAACAGCGAAGTCAATGAGGGGCATTCAAGAACAGGAAAACACATGATAAAACACACTCGCACAGACATCCTCAGTTTCCATCCTAACAACAGTAAGGAAGCCAAACCTCACTAACAGTGTCCGTGTTATTACCTGCTGTGTAGACGTCAAAGTAGGTGGCCTTGTTGGCGATGTTTCCTGAGGGCTCCAGGCCTGGTCCCTGGGCCGTGGCCTTGCTGGAGTCTCCTTGAGCCATGCCAACCTCCACTTCAAAAGGGCTCTTAGAGATGTGCTGCCCTGCAAACAGCACCGTCACCTACAAAGCAGAAAGGAGAGAGTAAAGCCTTTAACCCTCAGGTCCCACTTACAGGGCATACAGGTTACATGCAGGTCCTGAAAAGCCTTAAATGTTTTCTCTTGCCTGCTGTGGGCAGTAATCTTTTTGCTGTGACAAAGGATTATTTTTAATTGATTAACCCAGCTATACATTTTACGTCATGTATCCTGCTCCAAATATCATAACTTTAACTACAGTGCAGCCCTCTCTGCTTCTTAGAGAGTCATATCACACTCATGTGAGTTCAGTCCTATGCATTAAAAATAAGCTCTTAGCTTACCTTGTGCATGCCTGTGACTTTAGGGATGTAGAAGACAGAGTAGGTGCGGTTCTTGTCATTGTTGGCTGTCACTTTAGCCTGAAAGGAACGTTTTAAGAAGTTAACAAAAATAGCATAGTGCCACGATGAGCTAGAAAAGTTAGAAGACTGTATCTCATCAGAACCAGTGTCTCACCTCCTCTCTGTGTCCAGCAGGGTCCTCCACGTAGACCAGCACCTCTCCCATTCCTGCACTGATGGTCTCGACGGTGAACACAGCTTTCTTCATCACCACATTACCGACAGGCTCGATACCTGCAGAGAGAGGTGGGACAGTACATTAAAAATACCTGTAAATACATATAAATATGGTCCTGAACTGAAGTGAAAATGCTGTGGGTACTTGTGCATGTCATTTAACATTCATGTCAAATTTAAGGCAGTATCCAGAAGAATCTACAGTAAATAAATTAGCCTAATTTGGACAAGCTCTCAGTTTCTGGGTCATCGGCTGTAAACATACTCTAATCTGATCCAGCTGTTCCGGGTACTGCATTTGTTTCCTTGTTGAAGTCTAGCTGCAGGTGTGTGTGTGTGTGTGTGTGTGTGTGTGTGTGTGTGTGTGTGTGTACCTGGTCCATAGGCGCGGGCCTTCTTGGGGTTGAGTTTGGGTCGGAGAGGTGCACCAGGCTTCAGTTTAGCCTTGGGGAACTGGGACAGGTAGGTCATGACTGAATGTTCGTCCACATTGGGGTCAACGATCTCTTCAGGGGTAATCACCTGAGAAGACAAGAACGTTTCCAAATGAAAGGGCAGTTGTTTTTCATTGTTTACATATTTGCTAATGAAAGAGAAGGGAGGCTACAGCTGTACAGCCTGAAGCAATGATTGATTAGTTTCCATGGAGACGACTACCCACAAAAAAATCAACTGAGTTGTGTTGTGATTTAGTGATCGTACCACATACCAACCTCCACCTCAGCTCAGAAAGTACCTGTGGTAAACTAACATGCAAACAGGCTGGCACCCGCTCACAAAGACATGCTCATTGTCTGACTTTACAACCCACAAAGACAGCAGGGGAAGGGACGGAGCCAGTTTCTGAGCAGAAGCAGAGCTGAGGGCGGAAACGGCAGCGACCACAGAGCCAACTGTCAGCACGCTATGCTGTGCCAGCTGCCAGCGCTGTGCCAACTCAGTGCCAACACAACACACTGTCAGACAGTCACAACCCAAGAACCAGCACAGTGAAACTACATTTGGTGAATCTCCCTATCAAACACTGAACTTTCCCTCTGGGCGAACACGACAGGGGATAAAATGTTTTAGTCAGGGCTGTGTTGATTATGTGTATGAGTATGATCATTACGATAAGTCTGGTGGAATATTCTATATTTTCTTATCGTCAACAAATGCAATGAAAATGATCGAAATTAAATACTTTTTTGGCCCCGATCCAAATCTGAGTCTGATACAATACATATATTAAGTTAAATGTTGATTTAATGTATCTGAAACTCTGAAATAACAAATGTTTACCACAAAATCTGACAGATTGAGCTGCTTGATCCAAAAACTGAAGGTCGTAGTTCAAAATTATGAAGTTTATAAGCTTAAATTATTGATGTTTTATTAAGTAAGTCCGATGAGTCTGCTCGCAACTGTACATTGTTTGTGAGGGAAGAGCCTCCACTCTGTAACATCAATCTTTGGCTGAGTACAGACACAAAACCAGCAGCCATGTTTAAGTTTGGCTTGTTGTCAAGTTAATCACTGAATTAACCTTCATCAGCCACAGCCGACATTATTTGCAGCCAGTGACGTTTGGGTAAAAATGAGAAGCTGCTTCCTGAATCGTTTCTACACTGATCTGGAGGATGAGCATCGGCTCAGGACGTCTACTAAAAGCTACAGTGTGCAGCTGCTTTGGGACGTTACTGAATGCTTTTTAAGAGTTGAATATTTGTGACCCTTGACCTCTTCAGTGGGAAGCAGTTGGCTTGGGACTAAGTGCAACAGACAGGGAGGAGAAGAACATTGTTGGTTTTAGTCTTTTCATGAGATTTCTTGACACTAAGAAAAAAAAAAAACAGAATATCCATCTTCTCCTCGAGTTCAGTTTATCCTTTAACTGGTTTATCTTGTCGAATCAGGTAAAACTGAAGGTAAACCATGGTTCAGTTAACACAACGTTAGGACAAACAGCCGTCCAAGTATAAACCATTAGTGGGTTAAAGTGATCCTTTGTCCCTGCTGCTGAACACTGGTAACCTTGGTAACAGACAGACAGTCTGATAGTGGTAAATGCGGTGTAACAGTGAAGATGTGCTAAACATGGCGCATAGACATGAGTCATTTATTTTTCATATGGAAATGTGTAGACAAATGAAGATCTTTATTGTAGTTCTCAGGGTCCTTCTTTGCCTTTAAGATTATAGATATGAAATGTGCTGCTTTTGCCACAGAGTTACACAAATTGTTGAAAAAAAGTCATCGGCTGCTTATTGACTCAGTGTTCACCAGCCTGTGATTGTTAACACGGCCACAGCGACAAGTGAGAAGTGGTGTAGGCAACGTTGTGCAATTTGTTCACTTCCAGTGACTCTTCTTCTTAGCCATAGGCTTTTGGTTATACAAGGCTAAATGAGGCTGTAGCAGCACTCCCCAATATCCTGCTTATGAATTAAACTTTTAATTTGTAATAAGAATGTGTTTGTTCAAAACAGCTTCTTGGTCCATTGTTGTATGTATGTGTTTTACCTGTGGGATGCCCAGCCAGTCGTCAGCTTGCTGCATGGCCTCACGGGCGTTGTCCACTGGTTTGGTCTGATCCCACTGGTCCCAGTCAGGACACAGACCTGCAGGAAGCAGCAGGATGATAACTCATTTAATGAAGACAGGTAGAAACATGTGCTGACGATATATATAGAGATCTATAATGATAATAAGCAGTTCTATTGTGTGCATTTAAAACTTATAAATTGTGTTTAAAGCTGACAAAAAACTGTTTTTATTCACAGTGATACTCTGTATTATTCATAACCTCGCATTTTGTCTTGTGAATGTATGAGAGGGAGAATTAGGAACTAAGTTGCACTTTGTTGTTATAGTGACACAGTATTTCTGTTGGATTCAGGCACATTTAGTAAACGTGAACTTCACTACACAAAGGAACTGAGAGCCTCTTGAGAGCCTGATAATCTGTCTAAATATGGCCAAACATGTTGACTCTAAAGTTGCAGCCTTGATGGCATCCAGCAGATAAATGCAGAACGCATAATATGCCTCATCTGTATTCGAAGGTGAATGTGGAGCAGTAATTATCTGCCTCTGTGGCTCGTCAAGATGTCTGCCCTTGAATTTATCCACTGGATGTTATGATACTCCATCATTAACACACAAACGTATCCTGGTAAAGTGACTGTGTCAGCAGTTTTTCCTCTACTTGTTTATAATTGTCTCTGAAGTCTGCGGGTTATTTTTGGACACCGTAGGGACATCTTTTGCTGGAGGGATGTAAAAGCTTTTGTTGAATCCTTATCTCTGGCACGAGGCTGTTGGTGATCCACAGGTATGCCAAACATCCTGAGTATGTAAACAGAAACCTCCTTTATGCCTCACTTTCCTTCACCTACATCCCTCCTCCCCCCTGCTCCTCCTCTCTCCTCACTTCCCTAATTGAACAGGACTCAGCACTCCTGCTCTTCATCTCCACTGCCCTCACTTTTTTCTCTCGCAGCGATGAGAATTAAGCACTTCTGCCTTCCCCGACCTCAGACCTCAGCTTTCAGTCACTGTTGGCTGCAGACCGTTATGACGCTAAAATCAGCCAACTAACATCTACGATGCAAAAAGAGTTTCAACACTGTATTTAAATGATCACAGTAAAATGCTGTGGTCCACTGTTTCAGAGTGGTTTCCTCCAGAGACAAATGTTTCTGGCAATTAGGATTTGGCTGGTGTTAACTCACGTCGCTGGCTATGGGGGATACAGATGTGCACACACACACACACACACACACAGACACACACACACACACACACAGTTCCTTCACCTGGAGCACAGCTGTCAACCAGGGCACCGAGGGCCCGACCGGTCTGCCAGTCTCTGTGGAAGTTGGTGATCGGAAGCTCGGGCAGCTTGTTCTGGATCCATCCCAGCAGCCTCTGCTTAGGCGTCTTCTGCTTGCCATCATCCGCCTCCTCCTCCTCGTCCCACATGGGCATGGAGATGGAGTAGTGCAGGATCAGGGTCCATATCAGACCCAGGATCAGCTTCAGGTTCCCATCCACGATGGCTTTAGAGTCTAGAGTCCAGAGGAAGAGAGAGCAGATTTGAAGTCATGTTACCATGCTAAAACAAATCAGAGCAACATCCTTGTTCTGTAGAAGTGTTTTAAGATAAAAAAAAAAAAAAAGGAAGCAGATTTTTTTTTTTTTTTTTTTTTACACATGTATCGAAAGGGCAAGGGTATTTTGAAATTTTTTTTTAGATGCAGCCCTCCTTCAAAATACAGTCAGGTCACAATGACCACACAAAGAATGTAGATAGGAGATACACTGCATGAGAGGGACTCGGTCTCTTGTTTGATCTTTGAGCTTCTACTTAACCATCAGAAGTGAAATTCCCCTCAGGAACATCTGTTATCTGCTATCTCATGTATGTCTTGAAGGAGGAGGGGAGTGCATACCTAGAAGTCATCGCCCATGCTCTGGTCTGGGGAGGGATTGCAGTAGTTTATGTTGGTGTCCAACTCCAACAGATTTCAATCTCCACTGAAGGTTATCAAATGACATTGAACACGGATTCAAACATCAGCTCGATCTTACGCCTTTGATACTGTTGAGAGTGGACGTCTAGGTTGGATTATCTGGTCCAGTCGTCAGTTGGTTTGGACCTCAAAAGGAAATTGCTGTGTTGCCACTGGTGACCATAAATCTGAGCAGGATCTGCCTGATATGTGGAGGCTTCAATTTCTGGACCATTACAATTCAAGCTGTACATATTCCCATGAGGCCAAACCATGCACAAAATAAGAATGCTGATTTACTTGGCCAAATGAATATGGTCCCACAAATTCATTCATTTACTATCCAGTATTTAAAAGGTCCCATATTGTATAAAGTAAGATGTGCATGTCCAGGCTCAGAGCCTCCTCTCTTCTGATTGGCTACTGACCTGTTGTTACAAGAGCTCCAGAGAGAAGCCTGAGAGAGGAGATGGTAAACTACACTGAGATGGTTTTCGGTTCTTAAAACCACAAATATAGCTTCTTATGGATCAACACTTCAAATAAAACACCAGAAAAGTGTAAAATATGGGACCTTTGGGACCTTTAAATAAAGACAAAAAAGAATATTGCCTTGCCTTGAGTGTCTCTACTTGATTGATGCAGTTTTCTACTGAAGATGAAACCATAAAAATGAGTCAAACCCTCTCAGTCTGAGACATAATGTAGGTAATCAGAAGATGGAGACAGAGACAGACTGTGAAACAAAGACTATTGTGATGAGTGTAGAGGGCTCCTTCTGGATGAATCATACTGCACGAGTTATATAAATATTCACATGGAAACATCTGAGCAGAAATATGATACATACACATGCTACTTATTGTTATTTTAGTACGGCCACTATGCAAGTTCTATGTTTTCTATATAAAGGTTTGGGATGATTTATACATTTAAACAGATGTAAACTCATTCACTTACACACCAGTCTATATTGCAACAGAATGACATAACACCACGTCTGGTAACATGGTTGGTTGTTGTAAAGTGCATCCGAGGCATTTGTCTGTGTTCACACACGACCACATGCACCACTGCAAGCAGAGGAGAAAGTGACGCAACCAGAAGCTAGCCAGGGCATGAGGAAGACACACACACACACACACACACCAATATAAACACTACAGCATGCACACACATGTTGCACAAGGAGCAGTTGATCAGGAGGGATGATTGCTTAGGTCCACCCTTGAGGAAAGGGTGGAGCAGTGTGTTTGTGTGTGTGTGCCCTGGCGGATGGTGATTAAAACATAGTTAAGGAGGAAAATGGGGTTAAAGTTCTGGCTCTTGTGAGGATTTGAGGCTAGGTCCTGATGGCTATCAAGGGTGTACAGTGGTTTTAGGCTCTCTGTGGTGTGTCCGTAATGTTTGGGGTCATGTGATGTGTGAATCCCACTTCTGACAGCAGCTGTGTTCACTTGGCAGTTTCCCTGAGACTCTGATAAAGGCTGCAGGGAGCATGACAACAGAGAGAACGAGGCTAAAGAGAAACAACATGAACCTCTTTGGACAGGAGAGCTTTAGGCTAAATTCATTCCAGTGCTACTCACATCATTGTCAACTTAATTTGTTTTGTTATTGTTGTCTAGACTGGAATAATTGCTGGTAACAGCAGCTCAACCTCTACAACAATGAGGTCTTGAATGATTCTTTTTTTTCTTAGATATTTTTGCATAAGAGAGCTGGGGCTGCGGTCGGGGGCTGAGGCTACTGAAAAGGCTGAATATGTAATGCCTGCAGTAAGAGGGCCTGGAAGCTGTTTGGCCAAGAGTTTGAGGATGGGGTTAGGAGGGACGGGGGTCTAAACCAAAAGAGGGAGGTGGAATTTGATGCATGTTGAAGATGGAGCTGAGGAGCAAGCTAGTTGAGAAATGAAGGATGTTAAGAGATGGAAAAAAGCAAATCTAATGCAAAGAAACATGTGAGCGTTAGATCAGATGACTTTAATCTGAGGAATTTTTTTTGCCTGTATGCAGAAGTACATCTCCCACTTCATCTCAGCTGACTGTCTGTCTGAATTCATATGCCAACACAGAGATGTGCTCGCGAGCTGCCAACCCTGCTACACGACATACATGACATATGAGCAGCTCCCAGTGGAAAAACACACTCTGCAGAGTGATAAAATGGAGCAGGGTCAGACGATGGGCCTGTTTGGATGACCCATCACCATGGGAACTTTGAGAGAGCTGGATGTTATAGCAACAGAGTGGCAACTCAGGCTGCTCAGGAATGATAGGAAAGGAAAAGAAGGGGCAAAGCTAGACGCAGAAGAGACGGGAAAGAGTGATTGCAAAGGGGGGGGGGGGGGGGGGGGCAAGAGAGAGAAATGTTGCCTGAAGGCAAAGATAAAACTCACTGACAGCTATAAATTGTCATTCGTACTGATAGGAGGGAGTGAATGGTGCCACAGGTTGGTACTTGCAGCAGGAATGCAGATCAGCTAAAGCAGGGGTGTGTCACATAGCAGCCTTTCAGCCACTGCAGCACAAACAGCACACGACCGCAACATTACCAGAAGTGAAGAAGAGACCCCAGTGTGCAACTAGGGATACTTTAAATATATCTTTTTCATAGTTAACTGAATAATCATCCGTCTATAAAAAAAAAAAAAGAAATCAAAGAGTGAAAAATTGTCATCACACGTCAAAGGGTCAAAATAAGACCATGCCTCCGCCTGTACAACATACTGTCAGCTTAAAAGGTTCCATATTATATACGGTGAGATTTCCATGTCTTTTTTGATTATAGAGCAGGTTTTATATATGTTTCATATTAATACTGTGAAAGTATCAAAGTGCTCAGTCCACAGAGAAATGCACACAGCCTGACGACTGAGCCTTGAAACGAGTCGGCAGGACTTCTGTAACTTTGTGATGTCACAACAAAGCAGTCACTGCTCTTAGCCACGCTCCAAGCGCCGCCCACCCGGACCCACCATCCAACCTTACAGGATTTGGTTTCTCTGAGCGTTTACCTGAAATCTCCTATATCTTTATTAATTCACTCAGAAAACAGTGATCCAATCAGAGGAGAGGCTCAGAGCCTCCTCTCTTCTGATTGGCTCACCGAGCTGTTGTTACTAGAGCTCCGGAGAGAAGCCTGAGGGAGGAGATGTAAAACTACATAAAGATTGTTTTTGGTTCATAAAACTGCAGATATATCTTCTGATATATATCAACACTTCAGATAAAACACCTGAAAAGTGTAAGATATGAGAACTATAACTAAGTCAACAACTATCAAAGCTGTCCAGTACAGAGCATCATTTCAGGTTTGGGCAGCAGACAGCGGCCCGTCCTCCTCCTCCTCCTCCTCCTCCTCCTCTCCTGCTGCTGGGTTTTGTTAGGACATAAATTCGCTCACACTGTCTGATAAAGTGTGGTTACGTGTTGTTCTTCGATTCATGCCTCTCACACACAAAGCCACTAAACATGCAAGGAATCTGCCAGCATTCCCGGCAGACCACAGTGCACCAGGCCTGACGGAGCCCATATACGGACACAGACTGCCGCAGACTCCCCCTATGCTGACTCATACCCCCCCCCCACTTCCCAACCCCACCCCCCAGCCTTTGTACTGGTGTGTGTTTTTGTATTTGTGTGTGTGTGTGAGAAAGAGAGAGAGAGAGAGTGGAGGCTACCGTATGGAGAGTGTGCATGCCTGTCTTTTGATGCTCCTTCTGCCCCAAAATCTCCCATGACTCATCTGTTTGGCTCGTTGCTGCAGCCCCCTACCCCCCTAGTGACACTGCTATGACATCATCACAACCCCTGACCCACAGCCTGACCTGGTCCCAGCCTCTCGCAGAGGGAGAGGGAGGGTGGAGAAGAAAAAGCACAGAGAAGAGGGGGAACGGTTCTGCACAATATTCAGGTTGCACTGCAACATCTGGAGCAGATTAGTCCTGAGATCTTGTAAGGCGAAGGACGAAACAGCACAGCAGGTCTGGAAGGTCCTGAGGTCTCTCTCTTACCTGTCAGTCGCTCACAGCATCTTTATATTTATTCATACATGATACTGTGCACATATCATTTTAATGGGGCCCAGCTAAATTCAATCATGTCTTCACAAAATACATGGTACTAGTTGTTTGGCGATGTAGCTACTACTCGCAGGGCTAGTTGGTGAGCTAACGGCTAAAACTCCTGCTAGCCAGGAAATTGCTTAAGCTAATCAGTCACAGTATCGTTATTGAAGAGGTTAGCTATCAGAGCCAACGGCCTTGCTAGCATCTCTCTCCCTCACTAGGCGTTAACAAGCTCGGTCTCCAAGTTGACACAGTTTACTCAGACGATGTATTTGTAGCACGGACTCCTGTCTCATAACTGTCCACAAACCGCTCCCCTTTTGATGAGCAGGTTAGACTGAACAGTGAAACTCACAGATTTTGTCACACGTAGAAGCCAATCCACCGATTGTGGTGATTACACTGAAATTAACAGCTTTCACATCATAATTTTGCTGTTTAAACACTTATGTGACAGGTCTTTAGTGTATGAGCTCCAGATCTACACTGATAAGTCAGCCGGCAGTTACTGCAAATATTTGTATTTGTGTATACTGTATGTCGGCCAATAAGTAACGAGACACTGCAGAGCAAAAATGTAAACATATGTGTGAAGTCATTTAGAAACATTAGTTTTTCCACCAGGGAGCTTTTTTTCAAATGTAAAACATCCTGGACAAAACAAAGTTTGTTCATGTCCTGTTTTTATAAAAATAAAGTTCACACATCAGTTGTTCTAGTATAAGTACAAATTTCTTGAAGTTTGTACATTTTCGTTTCAGGAATGAAAACTGTGTTGCTGATTACAGCTGTGGTGAGCTAACTAGCAATTATCATGGAATTAATTTTAATGTAGCATACCCAACCGTGATCATTTACCCAAAACTCTCCACACAACATTTGCTTTAAGCCTGGTATGAACGACGTACAGCTCGGAGTGAGCAAGACTATAACATGTCCTACATACTGAACACATTTACTTGGTATTTAACTGGCAGACATCCTCAGACATTAAGACTGTCAAAGTGTACTAGGGTCTAGCAGCACAATGGTGTCAACATGGACACACACACGCACACACACACAAAAACACACATTCACACCATGTCTGGAAAAAGTGGGAGAGAAAACCCAGTCAGACAGAACACAGTGAGGAAATGTCACACATTCCACACTGCCCTTATCTCTGAGACACACACACACACACACACACACCCACACACACACACACACACTATAGTAGCCGGTCAAGTGTCTGCCTTATGTTCCTATCATACAAAAAAAAAAGATGATCTAGGCTATAACATGAAACTTAAGAAAAACTCAAATATGAAAAAACTGTGACATGAATTCAGCTTGTAGCCTCAAACATCCAAAAACTGAAAATCTTTGACCTGGAGCTCTCTCTCCTTTCCCTCCCACCTCTCCTCCCTCCCTCCATGCAACAAGCCACACTGGAGCTACTACACTTCCTCCTCTTCCTTTCTACTCCTTCCAGTCATCCTCCCTCCCTCCGCTCTCCTTCTCTTCACTCCCTCCATTGGAAAAAAAAGTTCCTCCTGGTTTTTAGCCTTAAAAGGGCAGAAGCAAACTGGATCTTGGCAGCCCTCCCATTCCCTGGGCTCCGGTTACAGACGAGGGGGGGGGAGGAGGGAGGACAGGAGAAGGGAAGGGAGGCAGAGGGGGTGGAGGGCCCAGAGAGAAAAGAGAGAAAGGCAGGGAAAAAGTGCTGTGTGGGACAAATTTTAAAGCTTGCACTGAAAACAGCACCCACTAAGGATGGGCTGAGATATGTTCATCTGAGTGAGGAGGAGACCAGATAGGCTGAGAGAAAATGAAGTGTGAAGGGGGGAAAAAGGCAAGGACAGAAAAATGAAAAACATGAGAGGAACAGGGAGCGGCGAGTGGGGACAGGCTAAGACAGAGGCTGAGGAGGTGAGAGGAGGACACAGGCACCGCATGAAATGATGAATGAGGAGGTTTAATAAATACCATGCGGCTTTGATCAACCCCTCGTTTCCTGGAAACATCTGAGAACTACGATCAACCATAAGACCAGAGTCTGGGTTTCCAAGTAATTGATAGTTCTCGGGCTGGCAAAAATGATTCAGGTCTGGAAAAGTAGATCCCCTCCAGACGCGTTTCTGGCAGAGGAACCGGGGCCGCGTCTCTGTGTAGGTAAAAATCTTGTAACATAACAGTTTGCAAAGCACACAGAAAAACTCCAGTCAGTGCAGCTTTAACATTTCATTATTATTATTATTATTGAAGTTTATATACAACTCATCTAAATATCTCACTTAACAACTGTAGATTTTTGTTTGATTTATGTCTGCTTGTTCGGTCTGAACATGAGGCATGGGGTGCCGCGGCACGTTTCCAACACTGATGTAATGCAATAGCCTGAATACCACTGTGCTGAATGCGAATGCGCACTCCGCTAATCCTCAGTATCCACTTGACCAGTCCCCTTTCGCCTGTGCAGACAGGAAGCCATGCTAATGATAATGAGCTGGCAGGAAGTGATCCATTTTGACCTAACAGGGTGGCTAAACTCTCCGTTATCTCGCTCCCTGGCCAACATTCCTCTCCGCCCTGCACCGCCAGCACCATCGCTCTCTCACTTCTATCTTGTTTCTGAAAATTAAAGATTACATTTGATGCCGCATGACGTCCCAAACACCAGCAGGCCCTCCGCAAACAAACTATTTAGACTTCCCAATGGGTCCATATAGTGCTCGCTCATTATCTGACGGCTGACGATGCAGTTACAAGAGCCTTGGGAGCTGCCTGAGCATTATTGCTGTAATTACTCAAGGACATTGAGTTTAAACCTGCATGAACTCATGCTTTGGCCGCACAGGGGAAGCAGAAACAACACTGACATGTTATCACGTTTTTTTATTATCCATTTAACTGTGGTTCAGTCTCCACCAACTCCTGAGACAAATATCTGGCTCTTTAGCTGCTAAATTCTCCATCATTTTCACCAGCTAGTCTCTAACTGTGGCGGTCTGCTGTTTGTCAAAGATGGTTGCGTACAGTAGGTTTTAAAGGGGTTTTTGAATAGAGAACAGAAGCCTGCTGCTGCTGTTAACACCACTGATAAGATATAAGTGATGAGAGTGAACTAAAGCATCAAAGTGATGCTACAAGTTTCCCCTAAGCTCCATAAACATGAAGATGTTTGTCATTAGGCGTGACACTTGATAAGTACTGATCACAGCAGCTCTAATGACAGCTTCCTTGGAAATGGGATCCATGACATGAAATCATTCATTATATCATAAGATCATAAGTGAAAGTTAAATATTGAATAATCATCCACCAGGTTGTTATCAATAAAGGTTAAATCAACACTGAATCAGCAGATATTATCTTATTGCAGATATATAATATCCATGTATGTGTGTCGGCTGAAAGAAGAAATTGTGTTACAGAAATGCCACAGATGTATTTAAGGTTATTTAAAGCAGTGTCACATTACATAGTTTGTGCTGAACAAGCCAAGCAGTGAGATGTGGAAGGACTTCAGTCATGTGGAGATGGTACCATCCCGAGAGAGAGAAGTCAGACACGGACGTGCTCTGTCTAATCAGTCATCTCCATCCGCACATACTGCTGCCACCACACCCCAGACACAGTCCATCACGGTCGCACCACACCAAGTTAGCATTCAGGCAAAAATATTTCTGAAAGAAGAAGAACTTATCTCGTATCATACTGATTAATAGATAAGTCTTCAAAACTTAAAGCTACACTATGTGACTTTTTTTAAAGGAGGCAACAGCACAACCTCCCTCCTATAAATACAAAGTTGAAGTAATAAGCTATGAAACACACACTCACTACAACACACTCAGAGGTTTTGTTGCGTCAGTCTTACTCGGTCTGTTGTGACGAGCAGCTAATGGCTCAAATGTTGGGAAACTTTATTCCTCTTCTTTGCTTGTGCTGCTGCGCTACTTGTGCCACAGATGAACATTTCAATAAACATGTTGTGTTTTGTTTTCCTGCAGAGGAATGATAATCTGTGACATAATAAAAAAAATAGCCTATAATCGTGCTGTAACCGAAACTGACTCAGTGAGTTACACAGCAATATTTAAAGTTTACCACCATTAGTCACTAAGGGAACAACTAACAGCTATTTTCATTATCGATTATTCAGCTAATTATTATTTTTGTTTTATTATTTGCTCAATAAATCAGCAGAAAACATAAAAATACCTGTTCGATGTAAAAAATATCTTGCTTTGTTCAAACAACCTCAAAATATTCAGTTTCCTGTCATGTAAGACCAAGGAAAGACTCAAATTCCCACATTTTAAACCTAGAACATCAAATATTTCAAATTTTGGCTTAAAAATGACAAACAATCAATTATCAAAACAGTTAGTGATTCATTTTCTTCCACTAATCTTTGCCATTCTATATCTAGCTACTGGTCAAACCAGACAACGTAAGACTGCAGCAGAGGTGTGTTTTACTTCTACGGATTAAATTCTTTTTAGTCCTTAAAAGAAAATGATTCTACTTCCTCTCTAAGACATTACATACTGTGACTTTAAACCTACTGAAATGAGCCCATGTCTCAGTCTAAGTGCTAAGAAGACCTTCTGCTAAACAGTTAGTACGTTATCTCCGTCTTTTATCAGTAATATAGAGCACATTTTATTATTATGTAACCGTGTAACAGGAGGAGCCTGGTTGTTGCCACACAGGCGTCTGTCTCAACCTGCAAGTCTCTGCTCCCAGGCAAAGACAGGGGAGCAGCCAGGTACAAAGTTACACCACAGCTCTGTTTATTTCACATCCTGCCTGTGCCGGGAAGAGTTTGGCACCGTTGGGCCATCGTACTGTTTTTCGACAAACTCCACACAGGCTCGGTCAAGTTCAGATAGAGAGGTTTTAAAATCTGGGCTGGACTAAAGCAAAGATGCTGCAGACGAAAAGCTGACAAAGCACGAACGTCTGCACAAAGAGCGTCTGTCTAATAAAACAGTCACTGAGTCTTAATCTGCTTAACAGCTACTGTGTTAAAGCCTCAGCGCGCACACAAACATCAGCAGGATGATGCCAAGTGAAATGATTGAGCCTGTTCAAACATGGGTGTGATGAACACAGAGGAATATCCACATGAGCAGTTCTCTCCTCATGCACCACAGACACGTCCGCACACAACTTAAGATTTAAAGATAAACTGATGAACAGATACACATAAAAAAAAAAAAAAAATGCATATCATCCAAGAAAACTAAACATACAGACCCACGAAAATCACACCGAGAAATTTACCAATTGCTAATTTGACAGTATGAGACCTAATGAGCCTGTGCCTGTTAAATCAGTGTTACAGTCAGTGTCTCTCCCCTGGTTCACTCCTCTGGCTGCTAGATGGCAGCCTTGTCACTCTTTCACTGCGCTCATGACTGAGTACATGTGAGTCCTCCTCTGGATTTATCAGTGGTCATGTGTCTGCTGCTGGTGCCAGATAGATCATGTGGGGGTTTGTCAGAGCTGCAGAGTCAGAGATTACCTGTCGGGTTGAGACCTCATTAGAGTCAACGCTAAACTGCAGCCTGTGCTGGGAATGGGAGGATGTACCACAGGGTAGAGCTGAACGATCCAGCATGATGATGATACAGGAGCGGATCCATTTCAAATAACAACCCTCATCTCAGTGATTATGATGATGATGATGATGATGATGATGATGATGATGATGATGATGATACATGTCAGGGCACTGAGATTAAAGCTGGTGCAGCAGACCACAGGTAATGATAAACAGGAGTTTGGGCAGGGTTAGCATTAAGTGGCAGCCCTGTTAGCTCCAGTATAGGGCTGAAACTGTCGACTAATCAATTAATCAGTTCAAAATCAACTATTTTGAAATTCAGTTAATCACTTAATATAATAGTTTATTACATCTTCAATCAAGAAGATTGATACCACTGCAGTAACTGTGAGGCCACAGCCAGGAGGTGGTTATCTTAGCTTAGCATAAGGAATGGAAACAAGGGGAAACAGGCACCACGGCTCTTTCTACAGGTGGCAAAATACACCACCAGCAGCTGTAAAGCTCACCAGCTCACGGGTAGTATCTTGTTAGTTTAATCTGTACAAAAACAGAAGTGTAAAAAAGAAAAGTTGTGGTTTTAGTGGTGGGTGTGTTGGGGACTATTTCTTTTGTCGGGTGTAGTAACATCTGGCACATAAAACCACAACTTTTCTTTTTTTACACAGTGTATTTTCAACGGATTAAACAAACAAGATAGCAAATGTTATTTGGGGGGCTTTAGATGGTCCGCTAAGTGGATTTTTAAACCTTTGGACAGAGCAAAGCTAGCCTTGTTTCTTGTCTTTATGCTAACCTAAGCTAACAAGCTACTGCCTCCAGTTTCATTGTTACCTGGAATCGATTTTCTCATCTAACTCTCGGCAAGAAAGAAATTTAACCTATTTCCCAAAATTCTCAAACATGAATATATTTGCTTTGTCCTCTTCTATATTGCTGTAAACTTTGGGTTTTGCACTGTTGATTGGGAAATAAATGCCATTTGAAGAGTTTGACTGGCTGCGTTTCTCTCTTTCCAAACATTTTATAATATAAATTACATTACTGATTGTTATTTGCAGCCTTTGTCCTGTTTGTCACTCTCTGCCTTTTGGGTGGTGCAAATTACTGGTTTTTCTTGAGTAACTTAAGAGGAAAAAGTTATAGTAGGCACTGTTGCGTACTTGTCCATTTTTAGCAAGCAATAGATAAGTAAAAGGAGAAATGAAAGAGGTGTGGACATGAAGATCCAACACACAAAGAAAACTGAAAAGTCATCAGTTAGGAAAATGACTAAAGGTGTAGAAAGTGTTGTAAAAATAAAGTTTGAAGTAAAAGTAAAGAGGTGAAATTAAACAGAAACACAGAAAAACTTCAGGCCAAAGACAAAAGGAGAAAGCGTGTGCATCATGCCGAGCAGTGATGGCAGTTTAGTAACTTGTGGTGAGGGTTGCTGCCTGGGTGTGTCCATTTTCTGCAATGAAAGGAGGAAGTAAAAGAGGAGAGCGTGCTCCTCTCTCATCTTCAGATTAAATGACTCAGAAGGAGCAGCTAGGATGAGGGTGAGTCAGCTGGAGGCACAGACAGACGGACGGACAGACAGAGCTGAGTGGGATGGCTCATTGTTGCCTGGTGCTGTGCCCCGAATACAAGAAGTGCATTGTTTAATTAAACAACAATCAGATGGCATCAGGATCAGAAAAGTAATCTCCCTTTAGCAATGAGTGCGAATTCTTTGTCCGGTAAAATGAACCTCTTAATCTGAGGCGCGCTGCATTTGAAAATGTGACTCATACAACTATCACATTTGCATAGATAGTATCTTCTATCACCAACCACAGCCTTGATAAACACCATATCAACTCATGGTGTGAAACTCCACCTTTTCCTCTCTGGCAAGATGAAAGTTTTGGGGTACAACTGTATTTAACCCAGCGTTCAAACAGTGCCACCACCTCACCTGTCGCCTGCTGCAGGAAGTAGTAGCATGTGTGTGGAAACCATGAGCTGAGCCAGACATTCCCCCGGGGATGACAGGGACTCACTCATGTCTGATTCACACACACTCAGTCACAAACCTCTTCTGTTCTTTCCAACCACAGACTCAGTGTTGAAAAAGGTTTTGTCTCGGGACAGGACAGGTGTTGTTGTTGTTGTCTCTCTTTTATCCAGGTGTGTGGGGGTGAAACATCTGCTAGAATTAATCAATCCTTCTTATGCAATCTCAACTATGGACAATTATGAATCAAAGGCCCTTGAGCCTCTTTGAGAGCCACTCCTCACTGTTGTATTTTCCTGAGTCTGTATCACAGCTCAGCAGAACCTGACTTTAATTCACCCGCAGTCACACACACACACACAACTGCAAAATCATCAGTGTTGTGAGCAGCTGCATGTAGGCAAAGCCCATTAAACCCAGTTTTATGTCACCAAGCATGAGCCAAGTCCTGTCTAATGCTGTGGAGACCCAGCCCCAGCCCACTGCACGACATGAGCACAGACAATAGCCCTGTGTCTGTGTGTGTGTGTGTGTGTGTGTGTGTGAGAGAGAGAGAGAGAGAGAGAGAGAGAGAGAGAGAGAAAGAGAGTGTGTGTGTGTGTGTGTGTGTGTGTGTGTCTGGGTGTGTGTACAGGATCAGCTCCCCTATCCCACTAGGCCCGAATTACATCCCGGCCCACAAAGTTTGCCTCAGACCGGCCCAGCCCGGCTCGGGCAGCAGGGGAAACAGAGAAAGCCTGGGGCCCCTCTGCACACAGTCAGACCCCCTCCTCCCAAAACAACCCGCCTCAAATCTGGACAGCCAGAGACAAAAGTTCTGCGCCCCTTGGACACCGAAGAAACGCCTGCTTTTCTCCCTGAGTAATGTTACCAACACCCTCCTGTGGACTCATCTGACGCTCCTTCACATGACTAAACTCAAGTGTGTTTCCACCACTTTTTCTTTAAAAAGATGATTTTTTTTTCTCTCCTGGGCAGCAACATGCTCAACTTTATTCCTGCAGGCTTGCACACATGTACTGTTCTTTAAACTATCTGCTTCTATATGGCACTGAAGTTTAGCTGCTGCTTAGCACCACCCAGGTTCATTTCTTAAAGAAAACCAAACGTGTGTGCAGCAACAACAACAGAGAGGAAACCTGAATGAAGGTGGAGATGTGTTAGGGGACAGCTGCCACTCCGAAGCGCACACACTGGCACCCATTCATTAAACTCAGCATTGTTTTTGCGGTGTGTAGAGACGTGTGTGACTCACCTATGGACACCAGCTTGATGTTCTCCTTGTCCAGGAACTCCAGAGCCACCGACACGTTCTCCAGCTGCATCTGGCGGAAGGTGGGCCTCTGGTTGTACTTTCTGAACATCTTCTTCTGGGACAGGACCTCCAGGAGCCCGATGAGCCGCAGCCCATCGCTGAGGTCCGTCTGCAAGTTGCCGATCCTCTTGTTGACGCATTTCAGGTGCTCGTTACACCAGCGGGTGAAGGTGTTCTGCTGGATCTTCTTCCACGGCGCATCCTCGGCCAGGTCCTTCTCCGTGGCGGGCATTTCTGCGTCCTTGTCCGTGGAGAGAGCGTTGGGAGCGGGCGCGGCGCTCTGGTGGAGCCGGGGGTGGGAACCACTCATTTTTATGGTCTCGGCTGTCTCTCGGTTCGCTGGCGTTTTTCTGGGTGGAGTCTGCTCAACTTTGCGTGGCCGCTCCCTTTCTCTCTCTCTCTCTCTCTCTCTCTCTCGCTCTCTCTCTCTCTCTCTTTCTAGCTCGTCTGTGTTTGAGAGGAAAGAAAAAGAAAGAAAGCAGTTAACATGAGAGAGTGACTTATAGCCCGGAGATAGAGTTTTCTCATCGAGAGGAGGCGGCTATGTCAGAAAAGGGAGTTGTTCTGGATGAAACTGAAACTGTCCAAGTGAGAAACTCGTCCAATGAGGCAGCTCTAAGGCTGTGATACACGTTTTCATGTACAGGACCCGTTTAAGAATAAACTGACACACATTTAGCTGGACTGTCAAATGGCAGTGATTAAAACCAGACTGACCAAAAGCTGTGGGGGAGAGACAACAGAGGGAAAAGAAAAGTCAGTATATTTCTCAACACATTGTCCAATAAATAACATAAGAGTAAAATTGTCCACATATGCTTTGGGTTAATCAATTCAACCTCACAGTCACTGAAAATTGATTTTAAAGGTCCTATATTTTACACTTTTATTATTTGAAGTGTTGATCGATTAGAAGATGTATATGTGGTTTTAAGAACCAAAAACCATCTCAGTGTGGTTTTAACTCTTCTCTCTCAGACTTCTCTCTGGAGCTCTAGTAACAACAGGTCAGTGGGAAGAGAGGCTCCCCTCTGATTGGCTCACTGACCTGGCTCGCTGACTGTTTTCTGAGTGATCCAATAAAAATATAGCGAATTTCAAGTAAACACTCATAGAGAAACCAAATGCTGCAAGGTTGGATAGTGGTTCCAGGTGCGCCAGGCTTGGGACACGGCTGAGAGCGGTGACTGCTTTGTTGTGATGTCACAAAGTTACAGAAGTCCTGACGGCTCGTTTTAAGGCTCAGTTTCTGAATCCAGGCTGGATGCATTTCTCTGGGGACTGAGCTCTTTGATACTTTCACAGTATTAATATAAAACCTAGACCTGCTTGATAAGTAACAGTAATGTTGTAGCTACTGGAGGGAAAGGAGGTTATTTTCTGAGCTGGAGAAACGAAGTGATGCTGTACCAAACAGGATCAGAATCAGCTTTACTGATTATACATTGTGTGTACACCTACAATGAATCTGACTTTGTTTTTGTTTTTTTTTCTTACTGACGGTTCCAAGAACAATCCTGCAGAAATGAAGGGCCCATGTTCAGGGTCCCTGTGAGGATATGAGCTCATCTGATGCTCGTGCTCATGGGTCCCAGGCTGCAGTGAAATAAATATTTGAGATATCCAGAGGGATATGAGGATCACAGGGTCACTGTGTTTGTTTCTGTCTCTTGGCCTGAATGCAGCTTTGTTGTTTGTGCCTGTAAGCGGGGACTGTGTGCTTATTTGTGCACATACTTTCAGCCTAAATTTCTACTTCTGACATGCGTGTGTTAGTGACATGCGTGTGTTCGTGTGACATCACTGTGCCGTGTGTGCAGCCTTATCTTTAAAGAGGTCACAGTGTGGATCAGCCAGACACTGAGTGTCTAGACACCAGCCTTACCCACCTCCTCTGGTAGTCCTCACCGGACTGACCAAACATGAGATCACACACCAAGTATGCACTATATGATGAACTAATAGCAGCCTCAGTGTTTTATAGCAGCAGGAAGTTTCTCTAAATGTAACAAGGTTAATTTGGAAATGTTCTTCATTTTCACTAAAAACTGACAGTTTCCTCATTTGTGTCAAAGAGACATCTCTCCCCCGGATTTCCTCAGTGAGTTGGACACATTTTGGTTGTTTCTCTGGTTTGTCACATAATGTGGGGAATCACAGTACAGGAGAGGAGATAGAGAGGGGACGGGCTGGCAGATGTTATAATCCAGAAGTCTTGCAAATGTTCCTAACACTGTAGACGTTCTTAGACAGCAGGGATTACAACTCTTGTTGTGGAAAGTTGAGGAAAATGACTTTAGAGGAGAGCGCCAGCGACTTTCTATGGAAATGAAACCAAGTTATGATGACATAAATACCTGTGTCGCCATGCTTGTAGTTTTTTTATATGGAAGCTGTAGTTTTTGTGGTAGCTATAACGTGTGTTTAAATCATGAAGGGTTCAGTTTCTTACAGCAGTAGTGGCTGGAGACTTGTCTCCGATGACGGAAACTAAACCCCAGGGCGACGCTTCATTTTTACAGAACGACGGATGACAACATGCCGAACGAGAGACTGCAGTCACAGACGCTAATGGAGCAGAGGTTAGCTCGGACATGACGTTATGAGTTTGGCTCTCTATTCAGCTGCATTATGGGAGTTGTAGGATGCAGCATTTTTGAAGCTTGACTCATACTAGGGACTAAAAATCTGAATATCTTGACCTCTCCTACTTCAGTTTTCACTATTCTTTATAAAATCTGTGATTTGTAAGTAAACTTACGTGAAAGTGCAATACCAAATCTCTGGAGTGCTCCTTTAATATGACAAACTCATTTGATAAAATTTGCAAATCTTGACAACTCATACATACACAAGTTCCTGTCCTTCAACTCATTTTCTTTCTCTGAGTAACAGAACAGCAGAGGCCGTGAAGACCGAGGGAGAGAAGTGACTCTGCAGCTTTTTTGACTAAATAAGGAGCTCAGTGCCAGGAGCCACAGTGTGGCCAGCAGCCATAAAGAATGCTCTGCCTTTGTGTGGGTGTGGGTGTGTGTGTGTGTGTGTGTGTGTGCGTGCGTGTGCGTGTGTATGTGTGTGTGTGTTTGTGTGTGTCTGGTCAAGGGAGAATCTGAAGAATGCCCCTCACCCCCATAACAACCCTGGAACCCCCAGTCTTAATGACAGCTCAATAAAAGGGCCCTATTAATGTAACACACACACACACACACACACACACACACACACACACACACACACACCCACACACACACACACACACACACACACACACACACACAATCTGGCAGCAGCTTGCTTTTAGATTCACTGGGCCATTTAAAACAATAGAACAATAGATTTAGACAGTTTGGTGCATAATTTGCTCCATTTCACAACTTTCATTACATTAACCATTTACAGGCTTCAGCCATAATTAAAATATAAAACTGTGGCGACAGTGGAGACTGAGTGTGGCAGAGCAGGGAGCAGGGCAGATTCACAGCATCTGAATTAAAGTGAAGCAGATAAGACACAGACAGTAAAGAGCTTTAAGTGGATGGATACACTGAAACAGAAATGTTTCGAGGAATCATCCTTTGATTACTCACTACTGAGAGCACAGTGAAGTGTTGCCTGGAAGTGAGTGAGCGCTGAGAAAACTGGTGAAATATTCACTGCGTAGCGGCCTATTGTCTCACTGGAATTCACCAAATAAACAGGAGACAAAACACAGGGCGGGGACAGGGAGAGCTGACCAAGACACATCAAAATGTCTCAGAATCTGAAGACCAACCCGGTCTCTCTGCTCGGTCGTTTGCCTCCCTCTAGTGACCATTTGTGGAACTACATTTTCTGTTCTTTGCATCGGCTCCTCTGCTACTTTCTCTCGCTTCACTCTCCTCATGTCCTCTTCTCTTTTTTGAAGCTTATCCACCTCTTCCTTATTGCTCCTTCAGTTTTCCCCCCTCCGTCTCTAAACTGGACGTTTTCATGTATCTTCGTCAAATTAGGGCTGATGTGTAGTTGTTTGCATTTATTTGACTTTAGGAGAGCCCCACACTGACAAATAAGGTTATTTCATTTCATACTGGGGAATCCTGTGGTTAACACACAATCCGTATTTTTCACATGTAATACTGAAGGCGCAACGACTGTGAAACCAAGAAGGAAACCGCAATATAAATGTCAACGATCTACAGTCATGATACAAGAAGAACACTGTGAAGGTGTTAACCTGCTGCAGGTGCAGCTTCTTCTGTTCTTATTACGTCACTAATGTCACAAAAAACTCATTTTACATTTCTTAATTAACACTATAATACATTTAGATCACAAAAGTATTGATTACCAACAAGCCTGAGACTGCAGACCACCTGGCTGCATTTAAGTCAGGGTTAAGTCTGAACCAAACTGTGGAGTTGGAGGATCTATGTAAAACCCAAACTAAGAACTGTATTACAATACAGTTTTGTGCGACTTGTACTTTAGTTTTCATTTACACACAACATATTGTACTTTTTATTGCACTGCACTTAAATAACAGCTGTAGTTGCAGATTTGACATGCAACACATATTAGGAGCACATAGAAAATGATAAAGTGCTTTGCTACTAAACCGCCCTGTAGTGTGTAAAGCATCTAAAACTGGCTGCACATAGACAAATTACAACACTGAATAATGATATCCAGTAATAGAATATACTGTATCATAACACTTCTAGCTAATGAGTCCTGATACTTTTGATACTTTAAGTGCATTTTGCTCATAAAGCCTCTGTACTTTGAATAAATGAACACTTTGAATGCAGGACCTTTACTTTTTACTTACGTGCAGTATTTTTAGGTTTTCAAATAAGATCTGAAAGCAGAGCTCTTCAGGCAAGCTACTCCGAGCTACTCCAAATCCTTCAGGTCCTGAGTTAAATACTGCACTTTCATTTGACATTTCATTTTCACGTCAGGGTTTTAGTCAAAGCTGACAATGAGCGCAACAGCTTCATTTCCTCAATCAGCAGAATTACATGAAACCCGAAGGGTGGAGTGCAAAGTGTTCTAAGTGTTTTAAGTGTCAGGTGCGAATGAAGTCATGACAAAATATGTCCAGCCTGATAAAGAGCAAATACAGCGAGGGGAGGGGGCTTTTGATCTTATATGATGATCATGTTCCAGATAAACTGCTGAATATGAATATATAAAGTGTATATATAAACTCTGAGTTAGACTAGTTAGACTAGTTTAGATAGCTAGTGGTTGAGATGAATGTGATTAAAGTGATACATATATTATTATAGAACCAGCCTGCGATGCCGGCAGATTCTCATCATCACTCACCACACCCGATCAGCCACAAGCAGAGCACAACTCAGCAAAGCAAGCTCGACTAATGTGCGTGCAACGCTGCCAACCACTTGAAACATGCACACAAGGTGGTGAGGAGGGAACAAGTCAGATGCACAGATTACAGCAAAGTTACGGCTTTCCCCTTAATTTCCTGCAGGCAGTGTGTGTGTGTGTGTGTGAGAGTGTGTCTTTCGGTGGCACTTGCTGAGTGAAAGTAGACCAAGATGTGTCAAATAAGGACAAACTTGGTGTACATGTTTACGTCTCACA